>NC_069793.1:66742895-67070117 GCF_027406575.1 Nycticebus coucang | reverse complement strand
TAGTTGCTTATTTATCTCCACAGCTGAGATGTCAGCCCAAAGCCACTGATTCACTAGGATTGGACAGAGACTAGCTGAATTACTGGTCAGCACCATCTAGCCTCACCACACCAAGCAGGTGCCCAGAGTTTCAGGCAATAGTTCTGAATGAGACCTTTGTAAAGCTCAAAGGGAAAGGCTGCAATCACCAGTCCCAGTTCTTTGGTAAAGGGCTGGTTAATTACAACTCCAGGAGCCCTCAATTCAATTTCACCATGCCAGCTTCTCTAGCCAAATGGTGAAAAATAATCATGGGGCGCAATCAGTGGAAAAACTCTGGCAACATGAATAATCAAAGTAGATCAATTCCCTCAAGGAATGATAAAGGAGACACAATAGAAGATCCCATTCATAAACAAATGGCTGAGATGTCAGAAATCGAATTCAGAATTTGGATTGTAATAAGATTAACAGAATGGAGGTAAAGATGGAATTAGAAATTCAAGGAGCAATTCAAAAGTTGTCTCAAGAATTCAATTAATTCAAAGACAAAATCACCAAAGATTTTGACACATCAAGGCAAGAACTTGCAGCCCTCAAAGATCTGAGAAATGCAGTAGAATCCCTCAGTAACAGAATGGAGCAGGCAGAAGAAAGGAACTCTGACATTGAAGACAAAGCTTTTGAACGCTCTCAAATACTCAAAGAGGAAGAGAAATGGAGAGCAAAAATGGATCATTCCCTGAAAGAATTGTGGGACCACTCCAAAAGAGCAAACATTTGCCTCATACGAATCCCTGAAGAAGAGGATGGTCCAAAAGGCACAGATGCTCTACTCCAAGAGATAATTGAGGAGAACTTCCCAAGCATGGCAAGAGATACTGAAATTCAGATAGCAGACAGTTTCAGAACCCCAGCACGACCCAACCCAAATAAAGCATCTTCTAGGCACATTGTAATTAACTTCGCCAAAGTTACTATGAAGGAGAAAATCATGCAAGCAGCCAGATGTAAGAAAATCATAACCTACAAGGGGACGACTATTAGAATGACTGCAGATCTCTCTGCTGAAACTTTTCAAGGCAGAAGAGGATGGTCACTGACCTTTAATCTAAAAAAACAACTTTCAGCCCAGGATCCTGAATCCAGCTAAATTGAGCCTCATTTATGACAGAGAAGTTAAATACTTTAATGACATACACACGTTGAAGGAATTTGCCATAACCAAACCAGTTCTTCAGGATACAGGATATCCTCAGACCCATCCTCCATAATGACTACCACAATGCTCTACCACCAAAGTAAACTGACTCTGCAATTGTTGACGAAAACCAATTTCCACAGTGGTGAAAAGATTCAAAATGTTCACTGGACTTTTGAAAAACTGGGCACCCAAAATACTACCAGGCTTGTCAATACTCTCAATTAACGTGAACAGCTTAAACTATCCTCTTGAGAGGCACAGGTTGGCTGACTGGATACAAAAACTCAGGCCAGATATCTGCTGCATACAAGAATCTTATCTTACCTTAAAGAATAAATATAAACTCAGGGTGAAGGGATGGGCATCTGTAATCCAGGAAAATGGAAATCAGAAAAAAGCAGGGTGGCAATTTTATTTACAGATCCACTAGGCTTTAAACCAACAAAAGTAAGGAAAGACAAGGGTGGTCATTTCATATTTGTTACAGGAAAACACTCATTAGAGATGTCAATTATTAACATTTATGTGCCCAACCAGAATGCTCCTCGGTTTATAAGGGAGACCGTAACAGACATGAGCAATTTAATATCTTCTAGCACCATAATAGTTGGAGATTTTAACACCCCTTTGGCAGTGTTGGATATACCCTGCAATAAGAAACTAAGCAAAGAAATTTTGGACTTAAACTTCACCATACAACAATTGAATTTAACAGATACTACAGAATATTTCATCCTAACAAAACTGAATACAAGTTCTTCTCATCAGCCCAGGGAACATCCTCCAAAATTGATCACATCTTAGGTAACAAGTTAACCTCAGCAAATTTAAAAGTATAGAAATTATTCTTTGTATTTTCTCTGATCATCACGCAATAAAAGTTAAACTCACCAGTAACAGATATCTACATACTCATACAGGAAACTAAGTATGAAACTACTCATAAGGAAACTAAGTAACCTTATGCTGAATGATAGGTGGATCATAAATGAGATTAAGAAGAAAATTGCCAAATTTTGGGAACAAAATAATAATGAAGATGCGAATTATCAGAACCTGTAGTATACTACACAGGCAGTCCTAAGAGGGAAATTTATAGTGTTGCAAGCCTTCCTCAAGAGAATGGAAAGAAAGGAAGTCAATAACTTAATGGGATATCTTAAGCAACTGGAAAAGGAAGAACATCCAACTGTGCAAGCCCAGCAGAAGAAAAGAAATAACTAAAATTAGAGCAGAATTAAATGAAATCGAAAACAAAAGATTCAAAAATTAATGAATCAAAAAGTTGGTTTTTTGAAAAAAATCAACAAAATTGATAAATTTTTGGCCAACCTAATCAAAAATAGAAAATTAAACTCCATAGCATCATCAATCAGAAATGAAAAAGGCAAAACAACAACAGATACCTCACAAATTCAAAAAAATCCTTAACAAATACTACAAAAAACTTTATTCTCAGAAATATGAAAATCTGAAAGAAATTGGCCAATGCTTGGAAGCACACCAACATCCTGACTTAATCAGAAAGAATCGGAAATGCTGAACAGACCTATATCAAGTACTGAAATAGAATCAACCATACAAAATCTCCCAAAAAAGAAGAGTCCGGGACCAGATGGCTTCACATCAGAATTCTGCCAAACCTTTTAACAGGAACTGGTCCTATATTACTTAACCTTTTCCAACACATTCTTTTTTTTTTTTTTTTGAGACAGAGCCTCAAGCTGTTGCCCTGGATAGAGTGCCATGGCATCACAGCTCACAGCAACCTCCAACTCCTGGGCTGAAGTGATTCTCTTGCCTCCACCTCCCAAGTAGCTGGGACTACAGGTGCCCACCACAATGCCCAGCTATTTTTTGGTTGTAGCCGTCATTGTTGTTTGGCAGGCTGGGGCTGGATTCGAACCCCCCAGCTCAGATGTATGTGGCTGGCGCCTTAGCCGCTTGAGCCACAGGTGTCAAGCCACTTCCCAACACATTCTATGAAGCAAATATCACCCTGATCCCCAAACCAGGAAAAGACCCAACAAGAAAAGAAAACTAAAGACTAATATCTTTAATGAACATAGCTACAAAAATGTTCAATAAGATCCTAGCAAACAGAATCCAGCAAGACATCAAATGAATTATACACCATGACCATGTGGGTTTTATCCCAGGGTCTCAAGGTTGGGTCAATACATGTAAATCTATAAATATAATATATCACATAAACAAACTAAAAAACAAAGACCATGTGATTCTCTCAGTAGATGCAGAAAAAGCTTTTGACAATATCCAGCATCCTTTCATGATCAGAATACTTAAGAAAATAGGTATAGAAGGGACTTTCCTTAAGAAAATAGGTATAGAAGGGACTTTCCTTAAACTGGTAGAGGCCATCTATAGCAAACTCATAGCCAATATCATATTGAATGGAGTAAAATTGAAAACATTTCCACTCAGATCAGGAACCAGGCAAGGTTGCCCATTGTCTCCACTGCTTTTTAACATTGTAATGGAAGTCTTAGCCATCGCTATCAGGCAAGAGAAGGTGATCAAGGGTATACAAATAAGGTCAGAGGAGATTAAACTTTCACTCTTCATAGATAAGATTTTATACCTGGAAGACCCCAGGGACTCAACCACAAAACTCTTAGAAGTGATCAAGGAATATAGTTAGTGTCTCGGGATACAAAATCAATACTCACAAATCAGTCGCTTTTATATATACCAATAATAGTCAAGCTGAAAAAACAGTCAAGGACTCTATGCCCTTTACAGTTGTGCCAAAGAAAATGAAGTATTTGGGAATTTACCTAACAAAGGACATGAAAGATCTCTATAAAGAGAATTACGAAACTCTGAGAAAAGAAATAGCTGAAGATGTTAACAAATGGAAAAACATATCATGCTCATGTCTAGGAAGAATCAACATTATTAACATGTCCATATTACCCAGGGTTGGTGCCTGTGGCTCAGTGAGTAGGGTGCCGGCTCCGTCCAAACTGCAACAAAAAAAAATAGCCAGGCCTTGTGGCGGGCACCTATAGTCCCAGCTACTTGGAAGGCTGAAGCAAGAGAATCGCTGGAGGTTGCTGTGAGCTGTGATGCCACAGCACTCTACTAAGGGCGATAAAGTAAGACTCTGTCTCTAAAAAAAAAAGTTCATATTACCCAAAGCAATTTACAAATTTAATGCATCATCACTGTCATACTTTAAAGATCTAGAAAAAGTAGTACTTCATTTTGTATGGAACCAGAAAAAAACCTCGAATAGCTAGAACATTACTCAGAAATAAAAACAAATCAGAAAGAATCATGCTCCCAGACTTCAAACTATACTATAAATCTATAGTGATCAAAACAGCATGGTATTGGCACAAAAATAGAGAGGTAGATGTATGGAACAGAATTGAGAACCAAGAGATGAACCCAGACACTTATCGTCATTTGATCTTTGATAAGCTTATCAAAAATATAAATTGGGGAAAGATTTTCTATTTAACAAATCCTGCTGGGAGAATTTGCTGGCAACTTGTAGAAGACTGTAACTGGATCCACACATTTCGCTATTAACAAAATTGACTCTCACTGGATAAAAGATTTAAACTGAAGATATGAAACTATAAAGATTCTTAGAGAGAGTACAGGAGAAACACTTGAAGAAATTGGAGAATACTTTATGGGGAGGACCCCCGCACCAGGCAATTGAAGCAACACCAAGAATACATTACTGGGATCTGATCAAACTAAAAAGCTGTGCAGCCAAGAACACAGTAAGTAAAGCAAGCAGACAGCCCTCAGAATGGGAGAGGATATTTGCAGGTTATGCTTCTGACAAAGGTTTGATAACCAGAATCCACAGAGAACTCAAACTTACTAACAGGAAAAGAACAAGTAATCCCATTTTATTGTGGGCAAGGGACTTGAACAGAAGCTTCTCTGAAAAAGATAGGCACATGACCTACAGACACACGAAAAAATGCTCATCTTTATGGGCGGCGCCTGTGGCTTAGTCGGTAAGGCGCCGGCCCCATATGCCAAGGGTGGCGGGTTCAAACCCAGCCCTGGCCAAACTGCAACCAAAAAATAGCCGGGCGTTGTGGCGGGCGCCTGTAATCCCAGCTGCTCAGGAGGCAAAGAGAATCGCTTAAGCCCAGGAGTTGGAGGTTGCTGTGAGCTGTGTGAGGCCACGGCACTCTACCGAGGGCCATAAAGTGAGACTCTGTCTCTACCAAAAAAAAAAAAAAATGCTCATCTTTAATCATCAAAGAAATGCAAATCAAAATCACTTTCAGATATCATCTAACTCCCGTTAAGAGTGGCTCACATAACAAAATCCTAAAACTACAGATGTTGGTGTGGATGTGGAGAAAAGGGAACATTTCTGCACTGCTGGTGGGAGTGCAAGCTAATACGTCCCTTTTGGAAAGAAGTATGGAGAACATTCAGGGATCTAAAAGTAGACATGCCATTTGATCCTGTAATTCCTCTACTAGGTGTATATCCAAAAGACCAAAAATCACTTTATAACAAAGATTTGCACCAGATTGTTCATAGCAGCTCAATTCATAATAGCCAAGTCATGGAAGAAGCCTAAGTGCCCATCAACCCATGAATGGATTATTAAAATTGTGGCATATGTATACCATGGAATATTATGCAGCCTTAAAAAAGATGGAGACTTTACCTCTTTTACGTTTACATGGATGGAGCTGGAACATACCCTATTTAGTAAAGTATCTCAAGAATGGAAGAAAAGTCTCGGCACCTGTAGCTCAAGCGGCTAGGGTACCAGCCACATACACCACGGGAGCTGGCAGGTTCGAATCCAGCCCACACCCGCCAAACAACGGTGATAACTACAACCAAAAAATAGCTGGGCATTGTGGCAGCCGCCTGTAGTCCAAGCTACTTGGAAAGCTGAGGCACGAGAATCATTTAAGCCAACCTCATGAATTTGAGGTTGTTGTGAGCTGTGATGCCACAGTACTCTACCCAGGGTGACGGCTTGAGACTCTGTCTCAAAAAAAAAAAAAAGAATGGAAGAAAAAATGTCCAATGTACTCAGTACAATTATGAAACCAATTTACAATCACTCACACTTTCATATGAAGAATAGATCACAACTATGGCCCAAGATGAAGGAGGGAGGAGGGGTGTTGGGAGGGGAGAGGGGAGGGTGAATGGTAGAATCACATCTATGGTGCATAATGCAAGGGTACATGTCGGATCTATTAGTATAGAGTATAAGTGTCTTAACACAATAATTAAGTAAACGAGATGAGGTATATATTAACCAGTGTGATGTAAGCATTCCTAATTCTATATGAATCAGCGCCTTGTACCCCATAAATGCATTAATGTATACCTGATCTATGTGTTTATGATTTAATAAAAACATTGGAAATATATAAATAAAAATAATAAATAAATAAATAAAAGATTAAATACAGAGTAACCATATGATCCAATAATTCCACTCCTAGGTACCATATTTTACCATGTATAATGTGCTCTAGTGTGTAATACACACCCCCATTTATTTTTTTTATTTTTTTTATTTTTTTTTTATTGTTGGGGATTCATTGAGGGTACAATAAGCCAGGTTACACTGATTGCAATTGTTAGGCAAAGTCCCTCTTGCAATCATGTCTTGCCCCCATAAAGTGTGACACACACCAAGGCCCCACCCCCTCCCTCCGTCCCTCTTTCTGCTTTTCCTCCCCCCCATAACCTTAATTGTCATTAATTGTCCTCATATCAAAATTGACATAGAGAACTCAAATTAGGGCAGTGCCTGTGGCTCAGTGAGTAGGGCGCCAGCCCCATATGCCGAGTGTGGCGGGTTCAAACCCAGCCTGGCCAAACTGCAACAAAAAAAAAAGAGAATTCAAATTAATCCACATGAAAAAAGCCAACAATCCCATATATCAATGGGAAAGAGACATGAATAGAACCTTCTCTAAAGATGACAGACGAATGGCTAACAAACACATGAAAAAATGTTCATCATCTCTGTATATTAGAGAAATGCAAATCAAGACAACCTTGAGATATCATCTAACCCCAGTGAGAATGGCCCACATCACAAAAATCTCAAAACTGCAGATGCTGGCGTGGATGTGGAGAGAAGGGAACACTTACACTGCTGGTGGGACTGCAAACTAGTACAACCTTTCTGGAAGGAAGTCTGGAGAAACCTCAAAGCACTCAACCTAGACCTCCCATTTGATCCTGCAATCCCATTACTGGGCATCTACCCAGAAGGAAAAAAATCCTTTTATCATAAGGACACTTGTACTAGACTGTTTATTGCAGCTCAATTTACAATCGCCAAAATGTGGAAACAGCCTAAATGCCTACCAACCCAGAATGGATTAACAAGCTGTAGTATATGTATACCATGGAACACTATTCAGCCATTAAAAAAAATGGAGACTTTACATCCTTCGTATTAACCTGGATGGACGTGGAAGACATTATTCTTAGTAAAGCATCACAAGAATGGAGAAGCATGACCCCCCATTTTGTTTTTTGTTTGTTTGTTTTTTGAGACAGAGTCTCACTTTGTCACCCTTGTAGAATGCTGTGGCATCATACCTCACAGCAACCTCAAACTCCTAGGCTTAAGCAATTCTCTTGCCTCAGCCTCCCAAGTAGCTAAGACTATAGGCACCCACCAAACACGGGTGCTATTTTAGAGATAATGGCTATTTAGAGATAATGGTGTCACTCTTGCTCAGGCTGGTCTCAAACCTGTGAGCTCAGGCAGTCCACTCACCTTGGCCTACCAAAGTGCTGGGATTACAGGCGTAAACTACCGCACTAAGCTACACTCACGTTTTTAGTCCAACCTTTCAGGGAAAGCCCCTGGAGAAAATAGCCATCTCTTGGCCAGGAGAGACACATCTGGGGAGGGCTAACACTCCCCTGATAAACATGCCAATTGTGCTGCCTTCCCACAGCCACTAACTCTGTAAAGGTTACCCCTTCCCTCGCACATGGGAGCCTTTCCTTCCCTGCCACATCAAGGGCCCAGCCGAGATGGCCACATGTGTGGATGGCAAAGCGGGGGTTTCTGAGGCCTCCTGGCCCATGGGCAACCAGGCAGGTCCCTGGGGCCTGCACTAGGCTCCCATTCCCGGCCTTCCCAGCCACACCCCTTTCCAAATTTCAGCCCCAGCTGGTGGCCTGCCCCCACTAGATCCTAGATTCTCACAGACTGGAACCCTGTGTGCCTGGTGGGCTCAGGTGGGAGGATGCAGCAGCCCTGGGAGACCCACTGGGTTCCCCCACTCCCAAGCCATGCTTCCCATGTATAATGTATTTCCTTATTTTTCGCCCCAAAATTTGGACAAAAAGGCTCGGCGCCTGTGGCTCAAGCGGCTAAGGCACCAGCCACATACACCTGAGATGGCAGGTTCAAATACAGCACAGGCCCTCCAAACAACAATGAGGGCTGCAACCAAAAAAATAGCCGGGTGTTGTGGCAGGCACCTGTAGTCCCAGCTACGTGGGAGCTAGAGGCAGGAGAATCGCTGGAGCCCAGGAATTTGAGGTTGCTGTGAGGTGTGATGCAACGGCACTCTACCCAGGGCAACAGCTTGAGGACAAAAATGTACATGTTATACATAGCAAAATACGTTACATACCCAAAAGAAATGAAGATATACGTCCCCACTTGTATAACTTGTATACAAAAACTTGTATACATATGCTTATAGCAGCATTATTTCTAATAACCAAAAGTAGAAACAACTCAAATATTTGTTGACTGACTAGTAGATAAACAAAATGTATATCTATATAATGGAGCATTATTCAGCTATGAAAAGGAATGTAATTTTGATAAATGCTACAGTATAGATAAAGTTTGAAAACATTATGCTAAATGAAGGAAACCAGTCACAAAAAAGCACATATTATATAATTCCATTTCTGTGAAGTATCCAGAATAGGCAAATCCATAGGGACAGAAAGTAAAGTTGTAGTTAGTTGCCTAGGCCTGGTAAACATGACATGATTGCCAGTATATGGAGTTTCTTTTGGGGGAGATACAAATGTCGTAAGAGGGCAGTGCCTGTGGCTCAAAGGAGTAGGGTGCCGGCCCCATATGCCAGAGGTGGTGGGTTCAAACCCAGCCCCAGCCAAAAACTGCAAAAAAAAAAAAAAAAAAAAAAGTGCTTTGTTAAAAAAGAAAACGTTGTAAGATTGATTGTGGTGGTGGTGGTACAACTCTGTAAATATTGAATAACTCTGAAAGCCATTGAATTGCATACTTCAAGTGGGTGAATTATATCTCAATGAAACTGGTATTTTTAAAAAAGAAGATAGCCAGAGTCACATTCTTTTTCTTTTTTAGACAGAGTCTCACTGAGTTGTCCTGGCTAGAGTGCCCTGGTGTTATAGCTCACACTAACCTCAAACTCCTGGGCTCATGCCATCCTCTTACCTCAGCTCCTGGGACTACAGGCATCCACCACAACATTTGGCTAGTTTTTCTATTTTAGTAGAGACAGAGTCTTGCTCTTGCTCAAGGTGATCTCAAACTCCTCACCTCAGGCAATCTATCTGCCTTGGCCTCTCAAAATGCTAAGGATTATAGGCATAAGCCACCACCCAGCCAAGAGTCACATTCTTAAATACCATGCTAGGAATTTGAGATTTGTTCTATACATAAAGGAAAAGCCAAAGCTTGAAGGGAATGATTAATTGAGTTAATACACGTTGAATGCTTACAACAGGGCTTGGCATATAGTAAGGACTCCAAAAATATTGTTCTTATTATTTTTACTTCAGATTTATGTTTTAGAAAAATCATTCAGGCCTGTAGTCTCAGCTGCTCGGGAGGCTGAGGCAAGAGAATCACGTAAGCCCAAGAGTTAGAGGTTGCTGTGAGCCGTGTGATGCCACGGCACTCTACCAGAGGGCGGTACAGTGAGACTCTGTCTCTACAAAAAAAAAAAAAAGAAAAATCATTCAGGCTACAATATGGAAAATGGATTAAAGAGGGGGTAGGCAAGACCAAAGGCTTATAATTCAAGGAAGAGTTGATGAAGTTACAACTATGGTAGTTGGGATAGATTTGCAGTACCATTTCACGAAATTGACTGGTTTCTTGTCACAGTAGGATTTTTCTCATTGGTTTATTTGGCTCCCACTTTTTCTTGACAGAAACGGTACAAGAAGCCAGGCATCCCGCCATGAAGAGCATGTGCAAAACATCCGCCGATTTCATGAATCCCTGCAGCAGGGAGAGGCACTCTTGCCATGTGGTGACAAACTAACCACCTCACCTTTGTCCTCCCATACCTCCATTCTGACTTCTCTCAGGTGAGGCTCTCTGCTGAGAAAAGACACAGGAAACCATTGCAGGGCATGGCATGTAAATGGGTAATGGCAGTGTGCATACTGCTCTTCATCAGTTATCATCACCCAGGGAGATTTAGTAGAGGGCCCTTGTGCATATCAGTATCAGGTTGGACCCTGGAGACTTGTAGGATCTCTCTTAGATGAATCTATCTCAGGTTGAGACCTTTCATACATTCAGGGGACACTATTAACTGATCTACCTACAAATAAAGAAACTTTCAGTTGTTCACCAAAACTTAATAAACCACCCCCATATCTATATAGCCTCACATCCTCTTTACCATTCACCAAGCCTCATCCTCCTCTCCATCCTAACAACCACTGACTTCCTCTAGAACAGCATCTATCTGTTTTATTAACTCTTTCTTTTTCCTTTCTTGGTATAGTTAGCATATGACCCAGAGAATCACTGTGAGAATTGAAAGGGCTGTTATCAGCCCCTAGGGTATCTAATGAGAAGTATGATTCAGTAGAAAGAACTTGGCATCAGAGTCGGATAAACTTGACCTCCATTCCTGGTTCTGCCATCTTAGTAGAGGACATGGCTGTGTTGCCAAGTAATCATAATGCAGGAAGGTAAGAGCTGCAGGTTTATTGGCCAAGGGTAGACAGAGGAATGAATAGCATTACGCTTTGTTCACGGAAAGATTTAAAGAACTGGTCTTTGAAGGAACAGGTCAAAAATATGAAGGGTATCTGTGCAGAAAGAACATGGGCCAAGGCCCGGGGGCATGAAACAAGTCACGTTTGGAGAACTATCGGCAGTGTAGTTAGGAAAAGCTGAAGTGGGTGGCGCCTGTGGCTCAGTGAGTAGGGCACCGGCCCCATATATCAAGGGTGGCGGGTTCAAACCCAGCCCCGGCTGAACTGCAACCAAAAAATAGCTGGGCATTGTGGTGGGCGCCTGTAATCCCAGCTGCTCGGGAGGTTGAGGCAGGAGAATCGCGGAAGCCCAAGAGCTGGAGGTTGCTGTGAGTCCTGTGACATCATGGCACTCTACCGAGGGCGGTAAATGAAACTCTGTCTCTACAAAAAAAAGAGAAAAAGGAAAAGCTGAACATAAGGTGCAGGGAGCAGGGTGAGTTCCGTAGGGGTCTAATCATGAAGGGACTTGAAAATCATGCTATAAGTTTGACTTTCAGAATTATTTGCAAGTGCAAAGTGACGGGGAAAGGGAAGGAGGAAAGTGAAAAGTTTGAGGAGAAAAAAGTTTAAAAGATTTTATATTTGAGAGCTTGTTCGGAGGTCTTACCTGGGGAGCACAGCTACTCATTTTTTTAAGAACCCTTGACTAAAGAACAGTCCTCCTCTGTCAAGGAACATCATCCTCTTCCACTGAATGTGCAGCTTCAGGAAGGATGCACCTGAAGTGGAGAAGGAGGATAAAGATTTTGTTTGTAAAAACCAGCCTATCCTTTGGTTAGGTTAAAGGAGACAAGTTAAAAAAGAATTGAACCAAAGTGCTATAGGCTATGGAAAACTGCCCAAACTTACTTTACAAGGAAGCAATTCATTCATATTCTCATCTTCAGAATACTAAGAGGCTGGAGGCTATTTGAGTAAAACCATTTACAAGTTACCTATATTTTATTGGGTCATTCACATAACATATTGGGAACCTACTGAAAAGAGAAGAAGCACTTCCTCGCCCTAGAGTAGGTTTTCTCAACAGAATGTTGACATTCTGGCCAGATATTTTATTGCAGGGCCCAGTTCTGTGCATTGTAGGACGTTCATCAGCATTCCTGGTCTCCACCCACTACATACCGGTAGCAGCCCTCCCTCAGTTGTGACATCCAAAAAATGTCTCCTAAGACTGGATGCTGTGGCCCATGCATGTAGTTCCAGCATATTGAGAGGCCAAGGTGGAAAGATCACTTGAAGCCAAGAGTTCAAGAATACCCTGGGCAACAGAGTAAGACCACATCTCTACTAAATAAATAAATAAAATTTTAAAACACATAAAATGTCTCTAGACATTGCCAAGTGTCCCCTAGGGGACAATATCGCCCTAGAGCAGTGGTTTTTAAAATTTAGTGTATAGTAGGTTTGGCGCCTGTGGCTCCAGTGGCTAAGGCACCAGCCACATTACACCTGAGCTGGCGGGTTCGAATCCAGCCCAGGCCCGCCAAAAAACAATGATGGCTGCAACCAAAAAATAGCCGGGCATTATGGCAGGTGCCTGTAATCCCAGCTACTTGGGAAGCGGAGGCAGGAGAATTACTTGAGTCCAGGATTTGGAGGTTGCTGTGAGCTGTGATGCCACAGCACTCTACTCAGAGTGACAGCTTGAGGCTCTGTCTCAAAAAAAAAAAAAAAAAAAATTTAGTGTATAGTCAGAATTACGCAAAGGTCTTATTAAAGCACTGGTTGGTAGGACCAATCCAGACAGGTTCTGATGTAGTAGGTCTAGGATAAAGCCTAAGAATCTGCATTTGTAACAAGTTCTCAGGTGATGCTGATGCTGCTAGTCTAAGCAAGGCTTTGAGAGCTACCATCTTAGAGGATTCTCTACCAAATGCAGATGAAACAAGATAATACCAATTTGCATTGCCTCCTTGGATTCAGAGAGCCCTAAAACTGCTTCATTTGAATTACAGCTATGAGATTTGAAGGGCAAGTATCAATAAACTTGTTTCACAGATGAGAAAATTATAGCTTGGTGTTAGTAGGTTGTTGTGCTGTGATTCTACCCAGAACCTCTGACAGGAACAGTGGGTTTGGATGTTTGCTAAAGCTGCACCAAGTTTACGTTTATTAGCATGTTCCTGCTACAGGTATTTATCCACATGGCGTACACCAGGTCATAGACACTTTAGTGATTCGATAGACACCACTGTGATTTGATATAGTCTTGGCCTCTAGTGATAGAATAAGGATCAGCTTTGTCCTCCCATTTTATTTGGATTTGACTTGGAGACATGCAGAGACTGTTACTAACAAAAGGTTAGAAAGACTTTCAAGTATTTAGTGTCTGTGTTGTGCAAATTTTGTACCAGTATTGAGTGTATTAGAGAAATGGAGAAGTTTGGGATAGTATCTTTTAATCCCAGATGCTCATTGCCTACTTAGAGATACTTGTACTAACAACAAGTAAATTAAGGGAAAATCTTAGACAGGTGTGATGGAAATGATGAGATGGAAAGAGCTTAAGGGAGAGATAGCCCAACAATTTGAGGTAATAGACTTTGAAAAGAAGAAATATGAGCTACAACCTTAAAAGTTGAATGAAATAGGGACAAAGCAGGGAGTAGCTTTAACTCAGGTTCCAGTATATGGCAGAGCCCATCTTTTATAGAAACAGCACAAGACTTGGAGACCCAAATTCTGCATAGCTACATATTGCTTCCTACTCCATATAAATTACTTAAATTCTCTGAACCTCAAGTTCCTTATTTGTCAAATAATAACCACTGATCTCATGTAGTTGGATAAGAATTAAACAAGATAAAGTATTTGAAAGCATAAAAAAACAGGGGCCAAGTACGGTGGCTCATGCCTGTAATCCTAGCACTCTGGGAGGCCAAGGCAGGTGGATAGTTTGAGGTTACGAGGTTGAAACCAGCCTAAGCTAAAGTGAGATCCCATCTCTACTAAAAATAGAAAAACTGAGGCAAGAGGATCACTTGAGCCCAAGAATTGGAGATTACTGTGAGCTGTGATGCCACGGCACTCTACCCAGGGTGACAGCTTGAGACTCTGTCTCAAAAAAAGAGAGAGTGAAAGAGTCTCAATCTCTCTCTCTTTTCTTTTTTTTTTTTTTGTCACTTATTCATGTCCGTTTATCCATACAGCATTCTTTTGTTTTGTGCCAAGCATTATGCTGGATACAACAGATGTAAAGGAATCAGCATAGGGCTCACTGTACATCAGGGAAAATAGATATGAATTAAACAGGTGATGTACAGAAAGAACTGCAGGGCACAGACAAGAAGCCCTTAAGCTCCTTAAGTCAATTGAGAGGGGTCAAGAAAGCCTTTTTCACTTGCATGAAAGATCAGGGATGATTACAAGCTAGCAAAGGACAATGTTAGCCCACAGTAGGGCTTTATTCTGTCAGTAAAGGCTAGAATGATGGTCAAGAATAGTTCTCATAGAAGGAGGTGGCATTTTGGCTGGACATCAGAAGAGAAACCACATTAGACAAACAGTAAGGGAGAGAGATTTGTCTCCAGCACTGGGAATGCAGAGAAGTGAAGATGAATTGGTGGATTGGAGAGAGGGGGCTCTGGTATTAATAGACCAAGTCAGAGATACTAAGGTTTTGTCTCAAGTGGTAGAATGTCCAGGGGACATAAAGTGATGTTTATAATCTCTGTGAATAACCCTTTTGTCTTTTCTTCTTTGTTTATAGGAAGAATCTGAGTGAGCTTGATCAGATCCAGCAATACTTCAGCCAGAAGCTCACCAAACCTTTCCTACCCCTCATCCCTCAGACTCATACTGCCACCTCGCAGTGCCAGGAGAACTGTAAGGACACTGTTGTGCGAGGAGCCAGCAGCCTAGACCCTGAGAGCCAGTGCATCCTGGAGAAATCCAATAACCTGATATTGCAAGTCAGCTCCTTAATCACAGGTATGGCTCAAGTTCTTTCTTGAGAAGTTATGGTCACTAGGTGCTAATTCAGAAGCATTTGAATGTCTGCCCTCAGATTAGTCTCATAACAAACAGAGACCAATGGTTTTCACTGTCTTCCCTTTTTTTTTCTTTTTTTGACCATCTTCCTTTTCAAAGAAGGAACATTGGCTCAGTGCTCATAGCACAGTGGTTACAGCACCAGCCACATACACCAAGGATGGCAGGTTCGAACCTGACCTGGGCCAGCTAAACAACAATAACAACTGAAACAAAAAGTAGCCGTGCATTGTGACAGGCACCTGTAGTCCCACTTACCTGGGAGGCTGAGGCAAGAGAATCGTGTAAGTCCAAGAGTTTGAGGTTGCCGTAAGCTGTGACGCCATGGTACTCTACTGAGGATAACATAGTGAAACTCTGTCTCAAAAAAAAAAAGAAGGGATACTGTCCACACAGCAACCTGTGACAATGGAAAGTACACTGGATTAAGCCTGTCCTTGGTGGCCTTCTGACTCAGACTTGTATTTGACTCTCAGCATGTCTTTCCCACCTTGAGCTTCACTTTCCCCAACCACAAAAAGAGAAGGTGGATTAGATGAGTGGTCCTCATTAGCAGTTCTTGAACTTGTGCCACTCTCTTTTGAGAAAAAAATCAACTAAAATACATTTAAAGTTCTCAGAGCCTAGAAATCTGCAGTTTTGACAAGCACCCTAGCTGATTCTGGATGTTGGTGCTCCATAGTCCAGCCTTTGAAAAATACCTTAGAGCAGTGTTGCTCACTTTGGTTGGATATTGGAGTTAATTAAGGGAGCTTTTAAAAATCTCCATGCCGGGTGACACCTGTGGCTCAAAGGAGTAGGGAGCTGGCCCCATATACCAGAGGTGGCGGGTTCAAACCTGGCCCCAGCCAAAAACTGCAAAAAAAAAGAAAGAAAAAATCTGCATGCCCAGCCCAGTCACCTCAATAGAATCTCTGAGGTGACTCCCCAGGTAATTCTAGTGTGCAGTCAAGACTGAGACCACTCCAGAGAACGTATTTACCAAACTTGCCTGAGCATAAAAATCACCTGGGGTCTGCATCACCTTCTCTCCTTCAGGAAGGTGACCCACTTTCAGCTCTCTGTGGAAGTGCTCTAAACTTTCTCTTTGTTCTTCCTAAAAAAATCTTTCTGCAAAAAGAAAAAAGAAGAATCACCTGGGACACATTTTGAACTATAGATTTCTGAGTCTTGCTCCATTCTACTGAATCAGGATCTAGGGTAAAGACCTGGAAATCTTTATCAGGCAAGCTTTGGGGAATGTTGAGAAATCAATTAGCTCAGCATCTTTAGCTCCCCCTTAGTGTTCTTTTTTTTCCAAGCAAAATGTGTAGATTTTACACAGAGATGAATAAGTTCAATTTTCTGTTTAAAGATGGGGGTAGGCTCAGTGCCGGCAGCTCAAGCAACTATGGCACACACATATACACCTGAGCTGGCTGGTTCGAATCCAGCCCAGGCCCATCAAATACCTACAATGACAACTACAACCAAAAAAATAGCCAGGCATTGTGGAAGGCACCTATAGTCCCAGCTACTTGGGAGGCTGAGGCAAGAGAATCACTTGAGCCCAAGAGTTTGAGGTTGCTGTGAGCTATGACACCATGGCACTCTATCCAGGGCGACAACTTGAGACTCTGTCTCAAAATAATAAATAAATAAATAAATAAATAATAAATAAAGGTGGGGGTGGGGAGACATCCTGGTTGATGTTAGGTGCAAATGTTTCTGCCTGCTTCTCCCAGATACTTACTGTGTTGGAATCCAGAGCCCCAGATGCGTACTGTGTTTGACTTCCACTTGGTGCACTTGGAACATTCAACTATTCACTGAGTACCAAATATGTCAGGCTGTGTTATGTTATTCGTTCCAGAAGGATACAGTGATAGACAGGGTAGGCATCGTCTCTGCCTTCATTAAGCTCATATGTGGTCAACTGAAGAAAATTCTCCCCAGGCAGAAGCGTAAGAGTGAAAGAGGAGGCTTGTTCCAGGTAGAAATGGGAACAAAAGCAGGGATTTTTCTAAAGGGTAGAAAAAAAGAATTAAAGGATTGAAGCTGTTGGGCCTTGAAGCCAAACTTGGGAGGTTAATGTTTACCCTGGAAGAAAATGGGAGTTCTGAGCAAGGGGAAGACAGAATGAGAACTGATTTTCATAAGGACAGGATGAAGCTGAAAAAGAAAAGATGATTAGATTAGGGAGAAGCCAGTTTTAAAAGGAAAAAAAGCCTGCTGCCTCTATCATGCCTCATGACAAGCCATATAGCAATTCCATTCATCTGGGCATCTGGGAAGGCTTCCTCAAGGAGGTGCAATGGAGTAGGGCCTTGGAGGCTGGACTGGTTTATTAAAAGCAAAAAGCTTTCTTTTTTTCTACCTTTCTGCTCCAAAACAGAAAAGGTAATTTAGACCAAAGGATCAGGATCCACAGTCTGCTTCCTGGTGCCTGTTGCTATTGACAGGCAGGGATGTTCCATTTTCATACATTTACTCTTTACCTTTTGAGGCCTAAGAATTGTCAGTGTATTAAACAGCCAGCACCTGCTGTAAGCTGAGCCCTCTGTTAGGTGCTCGGAGGAACAGTGACCCCCTCTCCCAAGAGTCAGATTTGCCTCCAATTCCTAACTTTCTCCAAAATAATCGTGCAAACATACATCGTTTACTAGACCTGTTTATTAATTTATTCACTCACATTTTATCTCAGGAATAATTTTTTTTAATTTCAGACTATTATGGGGGTGCAAATGTTTTGGTTACATGAATTTCTTTTTATTCCAGAAATAATTTGAGATGACTAGTAGCTTCTATTTATTAAGTGCCTATCTGTGTACTACACAGTGTATGTCCATTGATCTCATGTATACTGTAACCCTGTGAAATGGGTAGTGTTAATAACCAAACAGGTTCAAAGAGGATAGATTGCTGATCACAAAGTTAACATGTGACAGTTGAGATTTGAACTCAAAAAAAAAAAAAAGAAAGAAAGATAGGCTTGGTGCCCATAGCACAGTGGTTATGCCACCAGCTACATACACTGAGGCTGGTGGGTTCGAACCCAGCCAGGGCCAGCTAAACAACAATGACATCTGCAACAACAAAAAAACAGCTGGGCATTGTGGTGGGCGCCTATAGTCCCAGCTTCTTGGGAGGCTGAGGCAAGAGAATCGCTTAAGCCCAAGAGTTGAGGTTGCTATCAGCTGTGATGCTACAGCACTCTACCAAGGGCCACATAGTGAGACTCTGTCTCAAAAAAAAAAAAAAAAAAGATTGGCTGACTCCAAAGCCCGTGCTCTTTCCAACACCCCTGCTACCTCCATTTTCTCTATAAACCTCCCTGTCTGTCACAGGGTGTTAGATATTTTCTTGCTTTTATTTTCCAAGTAAATTAGGTAGTTTTAATAACTGTCATCAAATAGGTAAATAAGTGAATTCTCATTTTGGTTTTTAATATAGGTAATAACTGAAGTAAATGGAAGCATGAACATGCCCACCAGGACTCCCAGCTCCCAAGAATTCCTGAGCAGGAGCAAATAGTCACTGAAAGCGTTTCCACAGATGTATCCACAACTATAAATAGTTTAGATTTTGGTCCTCTGATACTAGAATAAAGTACTAGAAATTTTACTGCCTTGAGTATAGTTTCACTGACTCTTGGGTGGTTTGTTCAAAGTCTGATTGTAAGAATACTTCTGACGGCTGGGTGCACTGGCTCATGCCTATAATCCTAGCACTCTGGAAGGCCTAAATGGGAGTATCGCTTGAGCTCAGGAGTTCAGGACCAGCCTGAGCAAGAGTGAGACCCCATCTCTACTAAAAATAGAAAAATTAGTTGGGCGTAGTGGTGGGCACCTATAGTCCCAGCTACTCGGGAGGCTGAGGCAGGAGGATCACTTGAGCCCCAGGAGTTTGAGGTTGCTGTGAGCTAGGCTGATGCCACAGCACTCTAGCCTGGGCAACAGAGTGAGATCCTGTCAAAAAAAAGAAAAGAAAAGAAAAAGAATACTTCTGAAGCTAGAGGCTAGTGGGGGAAACTTGAGTGGTCTGTGGCCCTTCCTTATAGTAAGAGTGATATCTGTTGCTGTTCAGATCTGCAGACTATCACCAGGAATTCCCAAGCAGCTTTGAGTTCTCATCGAACCAGGAATAAAAATAGCAAGGTCACCACCCTCCCAGATGCTCAGGACACAGAAGTCATGCAGGAACAAAGCACAACTCCAGACAAGCCACTGGCAGGAGCTCCAGATGAAGACACAAATTTCTCACCTCCCTCTGCTCTTGAAGAGACTTCAGATAGAGAGGGAATGTTCCACAAGTCACTAGGGCATACAGTCCCCATTACAGGGATGCAGAGCAGTGAGGACACTGAGCCAGGCCTGGCCTACAGTGATGAGGACTATGAAGAAGACATCATTGAGCCCAGGACCTTAAATGAGATCACCACTGTGACAGACAGAACTAGCCCCTGGTCCAGTTTCATATCAGACACAAGTGAGATCATCAGCCCTCAGCCTGATGAAATACAAAGGAAAAACCCCTCTTGTACTTCTCCAGAGCCTTTCCCCAAAGAGGAACTCAAGATCGCAGGCAACTTTGTGTCCATCCCTGAAAGGGCTGTCAACCCTGACCTGCATAGACACAGTTCTCTTAGCCAAAGTCTTGTTGCTTGTGAGGATGGGGCCTCAAAGGCCAGGTTTGGTGAGCCTACCTCAGCCGACCCTCAATTTATCCCATGCCTGACACTCTCAGGAGCCCAACAGAGCAACGCTTTTGGTGGTTGGAGCTCACCACAAGGGGATCAGGACAAGGAGCCCATGCCAGAGGCCCAGGCTGAGAATGAAGCTGCCTCCAGTGAGTTCAGTGATTCTGCTGATAGCTTCGAGAAATTCCCTCTACACCTGGCTTCCCAGAGCAAAAAGGAAGTCCATAAGAGGCCAACCATTGATGACTCTGACGTCAGTCAGAAACAGGTGACTACTGGATCCGAGACATCCACAAGGCAGAGCATCCTTCTGTATCCTTTGGTGTTTCCCACAAGTGACCCCTTTAAGCCACCTCCAGGCATTTTGGATGCTGGTGCTTAGGTTAGCCGAGTGTGAGTGTGAGCAGTGGCTACCCTCATGGAATGCACAGGGGGCATGGGAAGACACTCCAGAATACTCACCTCCATGACAAGTGCAACAATTCTCCCATTAACACCAGTCCTCAGAAGCAGAATGCGCTGAACTGGGTGTAAGTATTGGTAGCACATTCATTGGCCTACCTACTCTGATTTATCTCATTTGTCCATTGGGTATTTTACCACTTGAAGGCAGTACTTTGGATCTAAGCAATGAGTTTGAAAGAGATGTGAAGGCTTGGCACCTGTAGCTCAGCGACTAGGGCGCCAGCCACATACACCTGAACTGGTGAGTTCGAATCCAGCCCAGCCTGCCAAACAACAACAACTACAACCAAAAAAAAATAGCCAGGCATTGTGGCA
The DNA here is from genome assembly GCF_027406575.1 of Nycticebus coucang. Classification (NCBI taxonomy): domain Eukaryota; kingdom Metazoa; phylum Chordata; class Mammalia; order Primates; family Lorisidae; genus Nycticebus; species Nycticebus coucang. Next base: position 67,049,484 of record NC_069793.1, on the reverse strand, counting down.
GGCACCTGTAGTCCCCTCTACTTGGGAGGCTGAGGCAAGAGAATCGCTTAAGCCCAAGAGTCTGAAGTTGCTGTGAGCTACAATGCCACAGCACTCTACCCAGGGTGACAGCTTGAGACTGAAAGAGATGTGGAGGATGTAGAGAAAGAGAAGCTAGCCCATTGATTGAGCATTTGCTATGTGCCAGGCACTTTAAATACATTTTTTCATTCAGTCATCACAAGTCATTATGTAGGTATCATCTCTATTTTGCATGTAAAGAAACAGGCTCAGAGTTACAGTGACGTACCTAAGATTCAGGGGGGGGGTTATTGTTGTTGTTTTTTAATTTTTACATACACGTGTTAATTAGGTTTCCATTTTTTTTGCCTTCACAAAATTAAAAAGACTTAAAATATAATAACAATAACAATGTTTAAGATAAGGATTAAAAACAAAACCCTTGTAAGGAACGAATGAACATAAATACATTCAGAAAAGGAATGAGACAATGGCTACATCGAAATATTAAGCAATAATAATAATAATAATGCAAAGAAAGTAACATTGTCAAATAAGAGTATGTCTATTATAGAATGCTTTGACTCTGAGATTCAGTATGGAGTCATCAGTTAATTTCTTACTATTTTTTTAAGTATCAAAAAATAGACAACTAATATTTATAAATAAAAGTTAAAAAATCAAATGTTAAGCTAAGCAGAAGTAAGCACCATGGAGATGGACTTGCCCAGGCCCCCAGTATTGCATTGTTGATGGGAATAAGAGGCAACTGGCATTGCCCCCCACTCCTTTGAAACACAGACTAACTGTTATGGATAAAGAAAACCACTTAGGACCATCTGTACCCTCACCAGCTGCTCAGGTCAGCTCACCTGTTACCCCGACAACAGGCAGGAGTTACTGCATTGCTGGTAGGTGAAGCAGGCTACTTTGCTGATGAGAAATCTTTCTCTGCTAGAAATCAGAGGGCCTGACTTTGACCCTTCTAGACCCAGCTTATTATTACTTGTGTGACTTCAGGCATATAGTTCAACCTTTCTGAGCCTGTTTCTTCACTTATCAGATGAAGTTAATAATCCCTTACCTACCAGATGGCAAGCTTCCACATATCAGTAACCTTGTCTTTCTCTGTGTCCCCAGAACATAGCATTGCACAGAGAGGGGATCAGTAAATGTCAGTTGAACTGAACTATCACAATTTCACAGCATTGTTAAGAAAATCAAATGAGGCTCGGTGCCCATAGCACAGTGGTTACAGCGCCAGCCACATATACCAAAGGTGGCGGGTTCAAACCCAACCCGGGCCTGCTAAACAGCAATGACAACTACAACAAAAAATAGCCGGCATTATGGTGGGCGTCTGTAGTCCCAGCTACTTGGGAGGCTGCAGCAAGAGAATCGCTTAAGCCCAAGAGTTTGAGGTTGCTGTGAGCTGTGATGCCATGGCACTGTGCTGAGGATGACATAATGAAACTGTCTCAAAAAAACAGTCAAATGAATGGAAACATTTGTACACACAGTGTGATTTTTAATAGTCAGAAAAACCTGAGAGTCAGGGTAGGCTCAGGAAAGGCGTAAGCATGGCATGTCTTGAGGCTGGGCACAGCGGACACCTCCAGTGAAGTTCTTCCCTGGCCTTACTCATCCTGGCTGCTGGTGTTTCCACCTTCACAGTCAGTTTAGTTGTGCTCAGAATATGGTTGATGGTGGAGCTACATGTGCCCAGACCCTAATAGCTGCTTTAACTCAGGCCTTCCCAACCATTCATTCCTTCAGATGTAAGTAGTAGAACAGATTTGAATCAGACCTTAACCTCGAAAACTTCCCATTAATGAGGTAGGAGACAGTCAAATAAACAGATAATGACAGTTTATTGTTCCAGTTTATTGTTCCATTCTATGGTGAGACATGGACAAAACACTGGGAAGCAAGAGGAAGGAGCTGCCCTAATAGTGCTTGGAGGTATCCCAGTAAGAGACACAAGAGAGCAGGACCTGAAAAATGTATAGGCATTATGTAGGCCTAGGAACAAGGGAAAGTTCTAGTCAGGGAACACCACGTGTACAGAGCCTAGCCAGGGTAAAGAGCCCAGCCTATGGGCAGTAGTTCACTGTAGCTAGAACCCATGGGTCAGTGGGATAGTAAGACGGGTTCTTAAACCTGGCTGAGATTCTTGGACTGGGTCCTGTATGTAAATAAACACTTTCCTCATCTGTAACATGGAGATAATAGTACTTGTTGGGTGGTCGTGAAAATTAAAATGAGTTAATGATACAAACTACCTAACTCAGTAGGTAGTTAATGATATAAACTACCTAACTCAGCCTGGCATATATGTAGTGTTTGGTAAATGTTAACTGTTAAGCAATGATGTGATATGTTCGTATTTACATATTAGAAAAGTCACCCAGTACCTTGTCAAGGGGAGAAGCAAAGAGACTAGTAGGAAACTTGCAATGGTAACATAAGATGAAGAAATTCTGAACTAAAGCTTTATGATGAAGCAGAGGGGAATAGGTCTGAAAGGATTAGATAGAGGGCCAGGGGATAAGAAAGAAGGAAATATATAAATATAAAGTGCAACTTAGAGATTTGTCACAAGTAACTAGGTAGATAATGTCATTTACTGGATGGATGAGGAACACAAAGAGGTTTGGGGGAAGATGAAGATGTGACGGAAGGACCTCAGGAGGAGTTGCAGGCCTGGAGTTCAGGTATAATATCAGCTATGATGGTAGATGGAAATCAGTGAAGGAGCAGGGAGAGCATGGCAAGGGAAAACCACACACACACACACACACACACACACACACGCAGACATTAAGGCGCTCTAGTGTGTAAAAGGCAGACAGGACAAGGTGCACCCACAAGGGACATGAGAAGAGCTGGGCAGAGAGGTGGGAGAAGCAGGGAGATGTGGAAACAGATGCTGCAGAGTTTTAGGAAGGAGCAGTGAGCATGCTGATGCTCAAGACAGGTCCAGCGAAACATGGACTGGCATGTGTTCACTGGTTTTAGCATTACGGAGGGTCTCACATTGGTGGGAATGGAAGCCAAATTCCATTGGTCAAGGGAACTAACAGGCAATTTTTTCCCATTTTTCCCATACACTGGGAGGCAAGAATAGTTGACATTTACTGAGTGCTCACCATAACAGACACCATTCTAAGCATGTTAAGTATATTCATTTAACCCTGAAAACAGTAAGTACTGGGCAGCGCCTGTGGCTCAGTCGGTAAGGCGCCGGCCCCATATACCGAGGGTGACGGGTTCAAACCAGGCCAAGGCCAAACTGCAACCAAAAAAAAAAATAGCCGGGCATTGTGGCAGGCGCCTGTAGTCCCAGCTACTCGGGAGGCTGAGGCAAGAGAATCGCTTAAGCCCAGGAGTTGGAGGTTGCTGTGAGCTGTGTGAGGCCATGGCACTCTACCGAGGGCCATAAAGTGAGACTCTGTCTCTACAAAAAAAAAAAAACAGTAAGTACTAATATATCTGTTTTAAAGATGAAGAAATTGAGGCATAAAAACTGAACTTTCCTGAAGTTACCCATCTAGTAAGTGACAAAGCTAAGTGGTAACTGGAAGAAAATGTAAGGTCATAGATTTGTTTGTTTGTTTCCCCTAAATGGAAGAAGCATTGAGCATTTTCATAAAGCGAGGAGAAGGAACTTAAACGTGGTGAAAGAAGGTGGTTTGGGAGCAAGACCCTAAAGCAGATAGGAAGCCGTGGGCTCAGAAGGAGCCTTTGTGCTTCAAACTCAACCCTGACACCTCACAGTGGTCAGAGCAGTAGCCTCTGGAGAAAGCTTGGGGGCAAAGAGTCTTTCCCTTTAAGATCTCTACTGCACCCTTACCTCTTTACACAAATCAGGAACTTGAAACAAAGCAGGAAATGGATACATTTCATTCATTGAGTAGATAATTATTGAGCACTTACTAGGTCTCAGATACTATGCTAGGTGGGAATATGGCTCTGAAGAAGACAGAGATCATCTCCACCTCTTGAAGTTCAATATCTAGTATGGAAGAACAATGATAAAATAGAAAACCTGGTAAGCAAATTTGGATCAGAATCATAGTTAGCTTATTAAACAGAAACAAAAAATTAGAACATAAAAATAGTCTCCTTCTTCACCCCCTCGAAGTTCAACCAGACCATTGAACTTTGATTCAACAAATATTTGTGGAACACCATGTTCTCAGCATAATAACTGGGTACCTCAAGAGTGTATGGAGAAGTGGGAGATAATGGTACCTCTCTTCTAGGGCTCACATCCAGATTGGGTAGACCTGCCGTACCCATCCATGGATAACCCCTAACGCAGAGCCCTCATTTGTGGATGTGAACAGAAAATAACCAGACAGGTCCTCCTTCAGTGCCAGGCTCCTACATCCCGCCTCAGGCACCACCCCTAGAGCGACATCCCCACCCCATCCTGCCTGACTGGGCTCTAACTAGTCAGTTTCTAACCAGTGGGCTTCTGAGCAAGTATCATTCAATGCATGCCACCAAGCAGCTGCATGTGGGTCTCCAGGGAGGTAATGAGGTAACTGAAGGAATCGACACTGCCTCTGCCATTGAAAAACTTTGGGAATATTGAGGAAAATAAACTGAGAATCATAGCAGACTATTCTAGGATGTGAGGAAGGAGGGATCACTGTGGGCAAAGATTAGGAGAGGGCTTCCTAGAGGAGGCAGGATTTGAACTGATCTGTAAAGAAAGCATAGACTGTGATTTGTTAAGAGTGGGCATGGCCTTCCAGTCAGAGGGAACCACTTGAGCAGAGGATTTATGGGAAGGAATAAGTTGGGGATAAAACATAAGTGGGATAGAGTGAGTGGAGATGCTAGTCTTCACTGAAGGGAGCAGATGTCTAGGTATTTTTTCCCTTAACTACCATCATAGCCCAGAGCCCATTGTGGTACCCAACTTCTTTTTGCCTCCCCGGCAGCTGGAGGCTTCCCTGCGGATGCTCTCCGTCTCTGCAGCTTTGCCACCTCCTGCCACAACGGATGAGGTAAGAAAAGCCCTACCTGACCTCTCTCTGTCCTATAGAGTCCTTATTTCTTCCATAAAAGTGTGCACAGAAGGCAGAGATAATGCTGCCCCAGGCCATCTTCCTCTGAAGCAGTGATTTTTTTTTTTTTTTGTCACCTTCAATAGACTACCATGGCATCATAGCTCACAGCAACCTGATATTCTTGGGCTCAAACGATTCTCTTGCCTCAACTTCCCAAGTAGCTAGGACTACAGGCGCCCACCACAACGCCCAGCTATTTCTTAGAGACAAGGTCTCGCTCTTGCTCTGGCTGATCTCCAACTCATGAGCTCAAGCAATCTACTCTCCTCAGCCTTCCAGAGCACTAAGATTACAGGCATGAGCCACGGTGCCTGGCAGCAGCAGTGATTTCACTTTTTTTTTTTTTGGAGACAGAGTCTCACTTTGTCACCCCTGGTAGAGTGCCCTGGTGTCATAGCTCACAGCAATCTCAATCTCTTGGGCTAAAGTGATTCTCTTGTCTCAGCCTCCCAAGCAGCTGGGACTACAGGCGCCCACTATAATGCCCAGCTATTTTTAGAGATGGGATCTTGCTCTAGCTCAGGCTGTTCTCTAACTTGTGACCTCAGGCAATCTGCCCACCTTGGCTGCCCAAAGTGCTGGAATTACAGGCTTGAGCCACCGTGCAGACCAAAGCAGTGATTTTAAACTTCCATGGCACACTGCTGTGCCATGAGAAGATCTTAGGCATGCCTCGAAAATTTTTAAAGATCATTAATTAAATTATTTTTGGAAGAAGTTCAAAGCACAGTAAGTATATTGTTCTTTTACTCTTTTTTTGGAGCAACATAATTTAAGTGCTCCACAGAAGTTTACCTATAGGTTCAAGTTTATTTGCCATGAGATAAAAAAAGGTTGAAAAACACTGCTCTAACATCTGCTGTAGTGGTCGGTCTTCAAGCTTGTTCTGAGCATATTCTGTGGGCCCAACAGTGGGCAAGGAGCTCAAGAAAAGTGAGGAGGACAAACGTATAAGAACAGGGTATTGGGGAAAAAACAATGCAAAAGCAAGAGGAAGCTAAGAAATGCACCCTGAGTGCTGTGGGAGCTCTAACTCAGCCAGGTAAGTAGCAGAGGACGCTTCTCGTAAGAGGTGCAACCTCGGGAGCAGGACAGATGACAAGATCCAAGTGAAGAGAATAGTATCTGTGGCATACCTATTTGCCGTTTACAAAATACCTCATAATTATCCATTCAGCTGAGTTTAGGGGATTGGAACTCTGGTAAAAAATTCCCACTCTCTTGGCTCAGCACCTGTGGCTCAAGCAGCTAAGGCGCAGGCACATACACCTGAGCTGGCGGGTTCGAATCCAGCCTGGGCCTGCCAAACAACAATGACAGCTGCAAGCAAAAAATAGCCAGGCGTTGTGGCAGGTGCCTGTAGTCCCAGCTGCTTGGGAGGCAGAGGCAGGAGAATCACTTGAGCCCATTAGTTGGAGGTTGCTGTGAGCTGTCTACCCAGGGCAACAGCTTGAGGCTGCTCTGTCTCAAAAAAAAAAATTAAAAAAAATCCCATGGGCGGCGCCTGTGGCTCAGTCGGTAAGGCGCCGGCCCCATATACCGAGGGTGGCGGGTTCAAACCCGGCCCCGGCCAAACTGCAACCAAAAAATAGCCGGGCACTGTGGCGGGCGCCTGTAGTCCCAGCTACTCAGGAGGCTGAGGCAAGAGAATCGCTTAAGCCCAGGAATTAGAGGTTGCTGTGAGCTGTGTGAGGCCACGGCACTCTACTGAGGGCCATAAAGTGAGACTCTGTCTCTACAAAAAAAAAAAAAAAAAATCCCCGCTCTTCTCTTTTCTTCCTTGGCATAACACCTGACCTTTCTTACAAATGACGAGAAAATAGTAACTACTTTTTAGTACCTACCCTGTATCAGACATTGTGCTAGGTGCTGAACATATAATAGTGAATATGACAGACAAATTTCCTTGTCTTCGTGGAACACAAATACTAAACAAAAAATAAAATATGTACAGATTGTAATGAGTACTAATGCTGATATAGAGTCCTGATATAGAACAGGCTCTCTGAGGAGGCCTGTCATAGCTGAAAGATGATGATCATGGTGGTACTTACTATGTACCAAGCACTGTTCCAAGCATTTTGTATTAACTCATTTGATACTTTCAGATTTGACAGCTTGATGGTCATCAGTGACCATGAAAGCATATTGGCAGGAATATGGTGTGGGGAAAGGAACCATAAAGTAGTACTGTGTCCCAGGCACTGTTCTAGGCCCTGGGTAAAGTAGGCACAAAGCTCGTGCCTTATGGCTTTAAAAAAAAAATACTGGGGCGGTGCCTGTGGCTCAGTGAGTAGGGCGCCGGCCCCATATGCGGAGGGTGGCGGGTTCAAACCCGGCCCCGGCCAAACTGCAACAAAAAAAATAGCCGGGTGTTGTGGCGGGCGCCTATAGTCCCAGCTGCTCGGGAGGCTGAGGCAAGAGAATCGCGTAGGCCCAAGAGTTAGAGGTTGCTGTGAGCCGTGTGACGCCATGGCACTCTACCCGAGGGCGGTACAGTGAGACTCTGTCTCTACAAAAAAAAAAAAAAAAAAAAATACTAGGCAGCGCCTGTGGCTCAGTGGGTAGGGCCCTGGCCCCGTATACCAAGAGTGGCGGGTTCAAACCCAGCCCCGGCCAAACTGCAACAACAACAACAAAAAATAGCTGGGCATTGTGGTTGGCACCTGTAGTCCCAGATACTCAGGAGGCTGAGGCAAGAGAATCGTCTAGGCCCAAGAGCTAGAGGTTGCTGTGAGCTGTGACGCTACGGCACTCTACCGAGGGCAATAAAGTGAGACTTTGTCTCTAGAAAAATAAATAAATAAAAATAAAAACAAAATAACTTCAGAGACTAATGCATGCAACGAACAAAATGTATTGGGTGCAGTAGTCATTATTTTTAAATACTTTATATGTATAAACTTATTTATTTCTCCCAACAACCCAAGGAGACAGGTACTATTGTTATCCTCAATTGATAGGTGGCAGAAACCAAGGCTCAAAGCTTCACATACAGACCTATAAGGTATTTCTATTTATCTTTATATATAAAGAAACTGATGTGCATAAAGGTGAAGTCACTTGCACAGGGTCACCAACTCAGTAAATGACCCTACACTTTGGAACTCCAGACTCTGTGTCCATTACACCACCTGAAAGTCACAAACATGGCTTTCTGGTAAATTTTTGTAGCCGATTTGCTTGCTTTTTTTTTTTTTTTTTTTTTTTTTTTGAGACAGAGCCTCAGGCTACCGCCCTGGGTAGAGTGCCATGGCATTGCAGCTCACAGCAACCTCCAACTCCTGGGCTCAAGCAATTCTCCTGACTCCACCTCCCAAGTAGCTGGTACTACAGGTGCCCGCCACAACACCCGGCTATTTTTTTTTTTTTTTTTTTGGTTGCAGCCGTCATTGTTGTTTGGCGGGTTCTGGGCTGGAGTCAAACCCACCAGCTCAGGTGTATGTGGCTGGCGCCTTAGCCCCTTGAGCCACAGGTGCCGAGCCTTAATTTGCCTTTTTTAGCAGTTAACATTTAAACATTTTATATGCTTTCCCATGGGCCACATTAATGAAGGATGGGGTCAGTCCATAGTATCCTGAGAGCCCAGTGTTACAGTGCTAAATTGAAGCCATCAGATGTCTGACCTTTTACTAATTTCATTGTCCCTCTTTCCTCCAGCCACCTTCGTCCAGCACCATTTTCAAGACATCTCCTTTATTTGGTACAGGGATCAATCTAAGTTCCCACACATCTCAACTTTTATCAAGTTTATAAATTCCCTTCTGGGGAGAGGTGCCAGATCCTGCCCAGGAAGCTCTGTAGTATTTTGGGGTGTTTTTTGTTTGTTTGTTTTGTTTTGTTTGCAATTTTTGGCCAGGCCCAGGTTTGAACCTGCCACCTCCGTTATGTGGGGCCAGTGCCCTATTCCTTGAGCCACAGGCACTGCCGGAAGCTCTGTAGTTTTGTGGCTTTTCTTCCTACTCTGATTTGTGGTTACCAGCTCACCTCCTTCCTCTCTGCATCTTCTTTTGCATTTTCCATACAAGCCCAGCAACATTTATGTATATGCTATGGTCATAAGTCCAGACTTTGGAGCAAGACATGCACAAAGCAAAATACTAGATCTGCTAATGAGTAAGTGATCTTGGGTAAGTGGCTTGACCTTTCTGAGACTCAGTTTCCTTATAAGTAACATCAGGCCAATAATTCATACCTAATGGCAAGAATTACCTTAAAGAAATAACCTAAATGCTTCTCAACCCAGGAATACATTAATAAACTGTGGTATATGTGTAGCATGGAATACTATTCAACCATAAAAAAGGTGGGGACTTTACATCTTTTGTATAAACCTGGATGGAGTTGAAACACATTCTTCTTTGCAGAGTATTACAAGAATGAAGAAGCAAATATCCAATGTATTCAATACTAATAAGAAGCCGATGGATGATCTAATACACACCCACAGAAGAGAAAAACTCGATTCGAATTGGGGGAGGATGAAATAGGGAGGGGAGATGGGTGTGCTCCCACTTAATGGGCACAATGTAAGGGTATATGGCACACCTCTTGGGTGTGGGACACAACTACAATAGGGACTCTACCTAACTACCTCAAACATAGTAACCTAATTGTACTCTCACATTAATCTCAAATTTTAAAAAGGAAAAAAAAAGAATTACCCCAAAAGAAAAAAGTAGGCACTTTCTCTTTGCTTCTTCCCTTCCTAGCCTCCCTATATGCACATTACATATGGGCAGGAGCATCATAATCTCAGAACTTGGGTCTCTGAAAGTTTGTTTTTTTTTTTTTGTTTTTTTTTTGTAGAGACAGAGTCTCACTGTACCGCCCTCAGGTAGAGTGCCGTGGCCTCACACGGCGCACAGCAACCTCTAACTCTTGGGCTTACGTGATTCTCTTGCCTCAGCCTCCCGAGCAGCTGGGACTACAGGCGCCCGCCACAACGCCCAGCTATTTTTTTGTTGCAGTTCGGCCAGGGCTGGGTTTGAACCCGCCACCCTTAGGCATATGGGGCCGGCGCCCTAATCACTGAGCCACAGGCGCCTCCCTCTCTGAAAGTTTTTTTTTTTTTTTTTTTTTTTTTTTTTTGTAGAGACAGAGTCTCACTTTATGGCCCTCGGTAGAGTGCCGTAGCCTCACACAGCTCACAGCAACCTCCAACTCCTGGGCTTAAGTGATTCTCTTGCCTCAGCCTCCCGAGTAGCTGGGACTACAGGCGCCCGCCACAATGCCCAGCTATTTTTTGGTTGCAGTTTGGCCGGGGCCAGGTCTGAACCCGCCACCCTCTACCGACTGAGCCACAGGCGCCGCCCCCTCTGAAAGTTTTTTAAGTGGCCTCACTTTGAAGAATTCAAGACAAAAAAAAATATTTTATTTTTACCTACGTACTTATTATTCCTGGTGTTCTTTGCTTCCTCACATCCTGATTTCTACCTGGGACCATTTCTCTTTTGTTGTTGTTGTTGTTGTTGTTGTTACAGAGTTTTACTATGTCCTCGGTAGAGTGCGGTGGTGTCACAGCTCACAGCAACCTCAAACTCTTGGGCTTAAGTGATTCTCTTGCCTCAGCCTCCCAAGTAGCTGGGACTACAGACGCCCGCCATAACACCTGACTACTTTTTGTTACAGTTGGCATTGTTGTTTTTTTGTTTTTAGCTGGCCCAGGCCAGGTTCAAACCCGCCACCCTCAGTGTATGTGGATGGTGTTACAACCACTGTGCTACAAGCGCCAAGCCTTTTTTTTTTTTTTGAAACAGATTCTCAAGTTGTCGCCCTGGGTAGAATGCTGTGGTGTCATAGCTCACAGCAACCTCCAAGTCAGGCTCAAGCGATCCTCTTATCTCAGTTTTGTTTTTTGTTTGTTTATTTGTTTTTCTATCTTTAGTAGAGACAGGGTCTCACTCTTGCTCAGGCTGGTCTCAAACTCGTGAGCTCAAGCAATCCACTGGCCTCGGCCTCCCAGAGTGCTGGGATTACAGGTGTTAGCTACCACGCCCAGCCTGGGACCATTTTACTTCAGCCTGAAAAATTTATTCTGGAATTTCACGTGGCACAGACCTGCTGGTAACTGATTGTCCAGTTTCAATTGTCTGAAAATATCTTTATTTTGCCTTCATTTTTGAAAGATTTTTTCCACTGGTTATAGAATATAACTTGATTTTTTGTTGTTTCTTTTAGCATTTTAGAGACGACATTCCACTGTCTCCTATCTTCCATTGTTTCTTATGAGAAGCAAATACCATTCTTACTATTGTTGCCCTGAATGTAACATAACCTTTATTTTCTCTTAACTTTTAAGATTCTCCCTTTATCTTTAGTTTTCACCAGATTTACTGCCATGTTGATAGTGGTGGAGACAGGAGAAGGCATAAAGAAGGAGCACATATGTCTATTGGACGTCTTAGCAGTGTTTCAGTCCTTAGATTGGGGGGGTTACAGATGTTCTTTTTTGCTTCCTAATTTACTGGTGTTACATAAATTTATTGGTATGTCATACAATGAAGTCACAAGATTGTATGGAATTAAAATTTTAAGATGATTGAATAGTAATAAGATGGAAATGCCAGTTATTTCTATGAATTTGGTTGTGAATATGGGGCAGAGAAATAGGATAGGAGTGGCAAATGAGATCAAGGGAAGTTGTTTTAGGTTCTTTTCTTTTTTTTCTTTTCTCTTTTTTTTTTCTTTTTTTTTTTGAGGCAGAGTCTCACTATGTCGCCCTCAGTAGAGTGCTTTGGCATCACAGCTCACAGCAACCGCACACTCCTGGGCCAAGCGATTCTCCTGCCTCAGCTTCCCAAGTAGCTGGGACTACAGGTGCCCGCCAAAATGCCTGGCTATTTTTTGGTTGTAGTTGTCATTGTTGTTTGGCAGGCCCGGGCTGGATTCAAACCCACCAGCTCTGGTGTATGTGCTACACCTGAGCTACAGGCACCTACCATGGTTCTTTTCTTTTAATATGGAAAGGCCGCATACAGCTTTCTATGTGTTAATGCAATGATCCCATAGAGAAAGGGAGAAGGAAAAGATGCAGGAGGAGAGAAAAAAAAAAAGATCAGTCCTCGGGTCAGAAAGGATATGCAATCCAGAGCACATGTGGAAGTATTGGCCTTTTGAGAGGAAGAACAAAACTCTCCCTGTAGCATGAAGGAAGGCAGAGAAGATGGGTTCTAAAGCAGGTAAGATTAGAGATTTGGTGGTAGGGTTTCCCATTTGATGGAAGCTTCTGTTTTCTCAGTAATACTTCAGGCACAATCAGCAACTCTTAAGTAGGAAGGGGAGGGCAGGAGCCCTGTCCTGTCCCCTCATTTGAAGATTCCATCTGTTCTCCCTCTTCTTAGGGCCCGCCTTAGCCCTGACAGCTGAAGAGGAGCACTTTAAGAGACTACTGGCTCTTCTCAACCAGTGGCCTGGGACTGCTATACTGAGGCTTCAGGGCCAGACCAAACAACCCATCTCTGAAGTAGGAAAGGGCTTATAATTTCTGGATCAATTGCTCTGGTTTCCCCCACAAGATCAAAGGGAAGGCCAAATCTTTCACTCTACATTGAAATGACACACCTAAGCCAACTATCCAGTCTCCATTGCAAAAATTCATGAAACAAGTTTTTCTCCTCCCTCCCCCCGCTATATAATGGAATCTGGTCCCTGTGTAACATGAGTCAGGTCAGGTCCTCAGACCTTTCTGGGTCTACTTCCTCATCTGTCAGGTGGTGGTGTCAGTCCTCTTGGGGTGGTTATACTGTAGAATTTTTTTTTTTTTTTTTTTTTTGTAGAGACAGAGTCTCACTTTATGGCCCTCGGTAGAGTGCCATGGCATCACAGAGCTCAAAGCAACCTCCAACTCCTGGGCTTAAGCGATTCTCTTGCCTTAGTCTCCCGAGTAGTTGGGATTACAGGCGCCCGCCACAACAATGCCCGGCTATTTTTTGGTTGCAGTTTGGCCGGGGCTGGGTCCGAACCCGCCACCCTCGGCATATGGGGCCGGCGCCCTACTCACTGAGCCACAGGTGCTGCCCTATACTGTAGAATATTAAGTGCTGCACAGATTAGGTATAGGTCCCGGCCCTTACCTCTCCCACCCCATGACTGCCTCATCTTCTGGCTGTCATCTCTCCAAGAAAGAGAGGAGGGAGAAGGCATGGCTGCTTTAGCAGCACTGCTGCCTAGTTTCAAATTCCTTAATCAATCAAATTCTCTGCTTCTGCTTTCTCTTCAACTCTTTACTGGGCCATCTTCCTGGTCTTATTATTTCTGGTTCTGTTTGATTAGCTGTGTGCGGGCATTTAGTTTTATCCACTTCGCTAATGGGGAGGTGCGAGGTAGACAGGCCAGCAGTAGTATGTTTATGTGTTTCTTCAGACTGTCTTCCACTCATGTAGGTTTTCTCTCAGGAAAATCTCAACTACTCTGGTGACTTCAGATAATATTTACAGTTTGATGACTCTCAAATCCTTATCTTCAGTATAGTCTACTCGCTCATGCTGCAGATCCAGAGGGATCCAGCTGCACCCTAGACATCGTGTCACTGATGTGTCACAAACAGTTCACTGTGTCTAAAACCTGAGCTTGCCACCCTCCTCTGTATAACCCCCAACACCTGCATTTCTCATCTCCAGAAATTCAGCAACCATCCCTGTATTTACTCCTGCCAGAAGTCTGGTTGCAATCGTTCACTCCTCCTACTTCTTTATCCCCCACCACCCAATGCCAATCTATGGCCAAGGCCAGTTAATTCTACCAATTAGATGGTCTTTTGAACCCACTCACTTCTTATGATTCTCTTGTCTAGGCCCCACGCATCTATGCCACGACTATTTCTAACTAGTCTCATGGAGATTCACATTTTCCCACCATTGTCCATTCTCCATACTGCAGCTAATGTGATCTCCCACTCTAATCAGACTTTCACCCTCACTTTTACCTACCACTGGGGGAGGCTCTGATTAAGGTTTAAAGATGCCAGAAAACATTCATATTCCTAAGCTAGTTAACAGATCTCACTGCCCAGTTTATTTGATCTCTCATTGGCATGTGGAACAGTTGATCTCTTTCTCCAGATTTTATTCCCAAATCTTTTCCTCCCTCAGTCTTTCCCATCTCATTTAATAAGTCCAGCTAAACTCTAGTTTAGTTGTTCAGGCACAAACTCTTAGAATCCTCCCCAGTTCCTGTTTCTAATTGACTAGAAAATTCTGGCAGCTCACCTTTAAAATATATCAAAATCTAAATGATCATCAGAACTTGCCTGGATTATTGCAGGATCCTCCTAACTTGCCTCTGTGCTTCTGCCCTTACCCCTGACAACCCATCCCCCATCTAGCATCCTATTACTCCTTTAAGATATTAAATAAACCATGTGACTTCTCAGAACCTCCAATAACTTCTCCTGATGAATAGGAGAGAGCCAACATTGGCCCTGAGGACAGGTAGGCCAGGGAGTAGAAAGATACTTTTGACTTTAGGCTTGAAACTTACATCTTTCAGCTAATGTGCAAAGCCATGGTCCTGAGCTAGGTGCAGGAGAAGATAGCTATGCCCCCTTCCCTCAGTTCCCCAAGGAGCCAGCCTTATAGCTAAGTTCCACCAACTTCTGCCAACTGGCTGTCATGCTTTAAGAGCTAAACCTGTTGCTGTGGATCCTGCCTTCAAGGAGCTCATAATTTGTTGGGAGATACTGGCCTCAAAACCACTCACTTCCTCAAGTGACATTTGTTTGTATTAGCACTTACATATTAATAAAACAAGGTAGAGAGAATAGGGAAAGGAAGACAAAGCCATGTGGAATGGCTTGAGTAGAATTCAACAAAGATGGAGGAAAGGCTTAGCAGGGTGGATTTAAAAAGAAGAAACCTCAGAGAAGCAACAGAATGTAACAACCAGGAGTACAGTACATCCTAGAGAGTTAGTCAGAAATGGAAAGAGGGCCGCGCCTGTGGCTCAGTCGGTAAGGCGCCAGCCCCATATACCGAGGGTGGCGGGTTCAAACCCGGCCCCGGCTGAACTGCAACCAAAAAATAGCTGGGCGTTGTGGCGGGCGCCTGTAGCCCCAGCTACTCGGGAGGCTGAGGCAAGAGAATCGCTTAAGCCCAGGAGTTGGAGGTTGCTGTGAGCTGTGTGATGCCATGGCACTCTACCGAGGGCCATAAAGTGAGACTCTGTCTCTACAAAAAAAAAAAAAAAAGAAATGGAAAGAGATGGGCCTGGACTGAAAACACAATGGGATAAGAGTCAGCAGCGAAGACCAAGAAGCAGCCTGTCATCTGAGATCTGAGACTTGACCTTTCTCCCATGCCTGTGAGCTGAACTCTGTCTTAATCTGTGCCTTCCTGCATCAAGCCTGCGCTCTGCCCACATCATGAATGAGCCCCTGGATTAGCCACAGGCTTGAGGCCAGATGCTGCTATTCATGAGGAGTGAGAGTAGGAGGCAAAAGCAGGAGAAAAGGCTAGGCATGAGTTTCCCTTCCCCTCCCACCCTAGTGTTCTCACCTCCACTCAGCCAGACCATAGTGTTTCAACATCACTTGTTATGTTTTGGTGTGTGTAGAGGGGGAGGGGAATGCTGGAATGAAAAAAATGCTAAGGGACAGGAACATGCTGAAAGGCTTAGAGCCAGGAGCTGGGTACTGGGAAATTAGGCCCTAGAGGACAGTCTGAGAAGTATGCAAAGCAGTTCTCAAGGCTGTAGTCATTCTGTGTTCTCTGTCCAGACCCTGAATTAGAGGCCCAGGACTACACACATCCCTCAGGCAAGGTGATAGAGCCCTGGCCTCCAAAGCCTATGACCTGTCTGTCTATGAGTCTTAAGGCTTTGGGGCTGCTGCTTTTCTCTCCAGAGCCCAAAGAATTTTTCTACCTCCTGGTTTCTCTTCCACAATCCCAGGGGCATTGCAAAGATGCCTAGTCTTGATAGAGAAACCTTGTCCTCCACAAAGTCAGTTAGATCAGATCAGTCCTCCACAAGTCTCCAAATCAGATCAGCAAGAGGCCTGAGGGAACTTCTGATCCCAAGGTTCTCCTCAGCTTGTAGTCGAGGCCCAAAAGGGTTTCTGATAAAGGCCACAGAGAGCTTTTAGAAGATGAGCAGCACAGCCAAGTGTGTACAGAAGTCAGGGAAAGCAGCCAGAATTGACCGGCGCCTACTCTGCCCCAGACTGCAATTTGGCAGGTACCTCAGGAAAGGGCCCAGGGCACTTGCAAGAGTGTAACTTTAACCCTTCCCTCTCAACAACCTGGACTTCTGAGTCCTCTTCCTGGCGGAACCAGGGTTCAAAAGGTTGAGGAGTCTTGTCAGGGCTCTTCATTATACAGACTGAAGACTGGGGTGAGGAAGTGACTGTAGGCCCTGTGGACTGGGCCTATCATGGAAGGCTTCTTGGGAGGGAGGGTCAGGTGGCATGGGTTAGGGATAAGGCATGGAGGGAGCCTTTAGTAGTGAGAACTGCATGGCCCAAGCTCCAACATGGGAATAGAGGGGATTCTCAGAGCAGGAGACCAGCCATGCTGCAGCTGGGCTGAGTGGGTCCGATTTAGGATTTGCCTGTCTGGGCTGGGGCTATGGCCTAAGTGTTTTGTCTTTACTTCCCCTCACTCCTAGCTGTGGCTGCTGAGTTTGCTGCTCTTTTAAGCACCAAGGAAGTCCTAGTATAGCCAGAGTCTGGGAGCCACCCCAGGGGAAGGCAGCCAGCCAACGGGGTGAAAGTTGAACAAGGCAGTGATATTGAGCCTTCACTCAGTGCCTGAAGCAGCAATCTGTTGGCAAGTCTACCTAGCCAGCCAGAACCAGGAAGCTGTTTACTTTTAGTTTTCAGCTTCTGAGTCAGTGTTTATGTCACTTAAGGGAACATCTCTGGGAAAGAACAAAACTTTAGCCCTAATCCAAGGCCTGGGAAGAAAAGTAGGGAGGGCAATGGAGTGGAGAGAGTTGGCCTGACCTGGTACTGGGCAGGTTTTACAGAAGCGCTGTATCCCAGGTCAACTCAGAAGCTTTGAAGCCTAACCCCCTTCCCAGCGTGGACTCTGAGGAGAGCAAAGCTTCATTTTGCTCTGGAGTATGCAACTGGTGTCAGCCTCTCTTTTTTTCAAGATGTTGTACCTAAACAGAGACTTGGTCATATTTGAATTTTATTTGAACTTTACAGTCGACCTGGTTAAGGTATGAAGACCAAACAGAAGTTCTTACCTCCACTTGGCAGTGAAGCTAAGACCCAGAGAAATGCAGAGAAAGAAAGTCTCTTGGTCTTGAGTGAGAGGGACAGTTGGACTAGTACATAAACTCATGTCCCTTCCACTCCACCCCACTGCCTCTCCTTTGAGAAAGTCCCTGGGATACCTCAAAGGTGGAGTAAGTAGGGGCCCCTGCACCACCACTCCATGGAAGCATGGCCTGTACAGAGGAATCCATTAGGAGCTGGCATAGAAAAGAACCCGTGACACGGTGGCTGGGATCAGATCCTTTCTGAGACCAAAGAAGAGGGTGAGACCCTCCTGAGAGAGCTTTTGGAGAAGAGGCCACATCCCAGGGACCTGGCCAAAGAGGGCGCCAAGGACTGGGATAAGTCCATGGTCTATAAAACACCATCTCCTGCTTTATCTGCTTGTCCTATGCCCTATTTTCAAGCAAGGAAACCAAGGCCCAGAGAGAGTGGCTTGCCCAAAGCCACTTGACAAGAAGTGGTAGAGCTAGGAATAGAAGCAACTCCCTCTGCAGGGTTAGCTGCTTGCCCAGGAAGCCCCACTTTTTCTTTTTTTTTTTTTTTTTTGCGGTTTTTTTTTTTTTTTGGCCGGGGCTGGGTTTGAACCCACCACCTCCGGCATATGGGACCGGTGCCCCACTCCTTGAGCCACAGGCGCTGCCCGGAAGCCCCACTTTTTCCTTCTACCACCACTTCTGGCCCATTCTTTTGGTTGTTTTTTGTTTGTTTGTTTGTTTGTTTGTTTTTTGAGACAGAGCCTCAAGCTATTGCCCTGGGTAGAGTGCCATGGCATCACAGCTCACAGCAACCTCCAACTCCTGGGCTTAAGCGATTCTCTTGCCTCAGCCTCCCAAGTAGCTGGGACTACAGGCACCTGCCACAGCCCCCGCTATTTTTTGATTGTAGTTGTCATTGTCGTTTGGCAGGCCCAGGCTGGACTCGAACCCGTCATCTCCGGTGTATGTGGCTGGCGCCCTAGCCACTTGAGCTACAGGCGACGAGCCATGACGAGCCGTGATGAGCCGTAAATTTTATGAGATTAAATATAAATTTTTTGATAAAAATTAGCTTTGGAACAATATGCTATTATGAATAAAATACACACTAGAATTAGAAAGTACAAACTAGGGCAGTGCCTGTGGCTCAGTCGGTAAGGCGCCAGCCTCATATACCGAGGGTGGCGGATTCAAACCCAGCCCCGGCCAACCTGCAACAAAAAAATAGCCGGGCGTTGTGGCGGACACCTGTAGTCCCAGCTACTCAGGAGGTTGAGGCAAGAGAATTGCTTAAGCTCAGGAGTTGGAGGTTGCTGTGAGCTCTGTGATGCCATGGCACTCTACCGAGGGCCATAAAGTGAGACTCTGTCTCTACAAAAAAAAAAAAAAAAGAAGGGCGGCGCCTGTGGCTCAGTGAGTAGGGCGCCGGCCCCATATGCCGAGGGTGGCGGGTTCAAACCCAGCCCCGGCCAAGCTGCAACAAAAAAATAGCCGGGCGTTGTGGCGGGCACCTGTAGTCCCAGCTACTCGGGAGGCTGAGGCAAGAGAATCGCTTAAGCCCAGGAGCTGGAGGTTGCTGTGAGCTGTGTGAGGCCACGGCACTCTACCAAGGGCCATAAAGTGAGACTCTGTCTCTGCAAAAAAAAAAAAAAAAAGAAAGTACAAACTAAGAATGTAAACTATGTCATGAATTTTTTTATATGACATCAATTTTATATAGATCACATGTTGAAATGATAATATATTGGCTTTATCAGGCTAAATAAATTAAAATTAATTTCAAAAAAAGGAGAGAAAAAGATATTCCTTCTTCACACCTTTGCTCAAGTTAAGTCTCTACGTGGCAAGCCCTCTCTAATCCTCTTAACTTCACACTCCACCGGAGTCTTTCATCCTGAAGGTGCTCTTCCAGGGATTTCATCCCATGTTTGACACCTGCTGTCTAGACTGCAAGGTACCTTTGCCGATCCTGCTTCTGTGTGGGCTCCTCCTACCTCCCCCAGGGTTGATAGTTCCTCAAAAGCACTTGCTAGGCTGACAATTTCTTAGGCCCTCAGGCTTCCAGCCAAGTGTATGGGCATATTTAGAGGACTAGTTAGTACACGTGGGGTAATCACTGCTCTGGGAAATTTCACCTTGGATGTCCCCTCAAAGGTTGTGTGTTTCAGGGTAGTAATCCTGGCAAAGAATCTTTACTACTAAATCAAGATTTTTTTTAAGCCCTTTCAAGGTCAACAAAGCCAAATGCTGCTGAGTGTGTATTCTCTGTCCTTCTACCCCCAGCCCTGTCCTTTACACAGAGCCACGCCCCACCCTGTCCTGGTCCCTGGGCCTGGGCCATGCAGATAAGGCTTCCTAGGTCACTGGGTCCATGTGTGGGTGCTAGAAGGTTGGTAGAACCTGCCATACTCAATCCAGCTCCAGGGTAGATAATGGGTCTAGCTAGCGGGTATCAGCCTGTGCTCATGCTATTCCCTCTAATGGATGACCTCACTCCTCCACCCAGCTCTGTTCAAACTTTGACCTTCTCAGATCCCACCTCTGTGCGAAGCCTCCCCAGACTTTGCTGTTATTAACTGTTCCTTTCTCAGTGTTCCCAAGCTCTAAGCATCATCTCTGTGTTGTTAGGTAGGTCAGTGTCTGTCCCCGTTTTGTTTTTTTTTGTTTGTTTGTTTTTGCAGTTTTTGGCCAGAGCCAGGTGTGAACCTGCCGGTATATGTGGCCAGCGCCCTACTCCTTTGAGCCACAGGCGCCGCCCCATCTGTCCCCCTTCTAGTTGAGAAGCCTAGTTGCTTCTCAGCCTTTTGGCTAAGATCAAGTGTAGCTGAGAAACCCTATGGAAACAAAAACCATCTGCGTATTGTCTAAAGAGCTGATCAGGTAGAATAGATCTTAGCCTCCTGAAAGGTTTGATGAATCACCCACAGAGGTCTTTTCATGGTCATTTCATGAACTGAGGAGAGAGCAAGACCCATGCTCTCTAGCTAAAGCTAAAAATGCTTCTCTTTTAGAAAGTATGGAAACGAAGGCCTGATTTTAGGATTTGAGACAGAGGACAATACTTATAGGCCTGTTTTCCTATCTGGCTTAAAAACATCTTCATAGTCCCCTCTCACTATAACAGAAAGAAATTAAAAAGAAGATACATCCGGGCGGTGCCTGTGGCTCAAGGAGTAGGGCGCCGGTCCCATATGCCAGAGGTGGCGGGTTCAAACCCAGCCCCGGCTAAAAACCACAAAAAAAAAAAAAAAGATACATCCGATG
This sequence comes from Nycticebus coucang, assembly GCF_027406575.1. Classification (NCBI taxonomy): domain Eukaryota; kingdom Metazoa; phylum Chordata; class Mammalia; order Primates; family Lorisidae; genus Nycticebus; species Nycticebus coucang. The sequence continues at coordinate 67,028,944 of NC_069793.1, read as the reverse complement.
ACCCAGAAAATCCATCTGTGGTAAAGACAGGGTACTGGAATGGGACTTGTATCACCTCGAAATCCCAAATCACTCAAGAAACCATCTTCTTGGGTCTTGGAAATAGAGAAGGGCATACACAAGTTTAAGTTCTATAGAGACTCTGAGAGGGTTTGCCCTAACTAAAGGCCTGGCACACAGTAGGCCAACAACCCCTTGTCCTAGAATGAATGAATGAAAAGGTTGCTGCAAGCGTTTCCTCCCTACCCAATTTAATCCTCTGGCCTCGTCCCACTCACACTGATATAGCAGCTACCAAGCTCCTATCTTGGACCTGGCCCAGCCAAGGACACAGCATCTAATCCAGTCCGTGCCCTACACAAGATCATTTAGCTTAGAGGGGGGAGGCAACAGGCACAGGATGGCCCACTGGCCTGAGGCTTTATGGGGTGCAAGTGTTTCCCATATTTTGGAAGGAAGAACTGCAAACACCAGCAAAAAGTAGGTTTTCTTCCCTTTTAACCCAGGCCACCAAGAAGACAGGGAGATATTATCATCTGGTCTCTACTGTACAACCCAGGTAAGCCTCCCTGTGGGCTGACAGTGCTGAGAGCTTGCTCGGGTCAGGGGGTATACAATTCCCTAGCATTTAGAATTCTAGATCGGCAGGAACCCTCAAGATTACCCATCCATCTCACCATTTTGTGGGTGGGAAACTGACACCCAAACAGTAGGGCAGGAATGCCTGACTCCCACTCCCCTCATCTCATTCTGACTGCTATTGTAATTCTTTGGGTAGATCTCTCTGTCTCCCAGAGCTTTGAGCTCTAAAGGTCAAGAACAGAGTTCTGTTAATTTCTGTGTCCCTCTCACAGATATTTAAAAGGTCAAAGAAGATGTTGCTGATCCCAGAAAGCAACTAATCAGGGATCTCTTTCTCATTAGCAGAATTGCAGGTGGCAGAGAGGTCCCAATCTCTAGGGTCCCCACCCCAAGCTGATTCTCAGTGCCCAGGATGTAGGACAGTAGGCTATCAGTGCTCCATCAGCTTGTGATCATCTCAGCTCCTAAGATTTGAGGATAGGGAAGAGATACTCATCTACAGGACAGGCTACATGCTGCAAATTCAGCCAGGTTTGCCTGTGGTAGCTAATCCCATCTCCTTGTAGAACCGCTTCCCCAGGGCTTTGCCCTCAGCCAACTGCCTTCCTGTATAGCTTTGAGCTCCGTCAGTGTAGGAACCTTGACAGAGTAAGAGGAAAGGAAAGAAAAAAGGTGAATGAGCAAATGACAGAGCCCAGAGGACGATGATGCCATAACACGAAGGCAGTCACCCTAAAGATAGATTTAATGGTACCCTGTCAGCCCAAGAAAGGGATATGTTTGGTATCAGGGCAATGTGTATGTGCTTCGTGTCACCTGGCAGTTCCAAAAACTCCAAAAGCCCAAACAGAGAGTACATTATTCACCGACATCTCCCAGGCGTCGAATATATTCCTAAGGTCACACATGGGACAGTAACAACTCAGAGAAAGTATGAAGTTTCAAATCTATCCTGGAGGTGACAGCCCCTTCCTTCTCCAGAGGCACAAGAAAAAGTCAGAGTTAGGGTTCACATCCCGGCTCTGCTGCTTGGAGCTGTGGGATTTTGTGTTTATTCCACATGAATTGTGGTTTCCTCATCCACAGCATGGGGAGAAGGATCTACACCAGGGGTCCTCAAACTGCGGCCCGTGGGCCACATGAAGCAGTGTGATTGTATTTGTTCCCATTTTGTTTTTTTACTTCAAAATAAGATACGTGCAGTGTGCATAATTTGGTCATAGCCTTTTTTTTTTTTTTTTTTTTTAACTATAGTCCGGCCCTCCAATGGTCTGAGGAACAGTGAATTGGCCCCCTGTTTAAAAAGTTTGAGGATGCCTGATCTACACAGCTTACGTGGTTAAGGTAACCAGTAAGCTCTACATAAATAGTAACCAAAAGATGAGAGGAACCAAAGTCATCTATTGGTGATGTAATATCTTCAGTGCTCACCTAGCTGACTTCTTCCTCTCCAGGACAAGAGTGGAGCCACCAGGGGAACCCTCTCCCGAAGACCTTGTCGCCCCAGACCTAATTCACTCCCTCCCAACCTGCCTGAGGAAGAATCTCGCAGGATCGCACGGATATTTTCTTCCCGGTACTCCCAGAAAGACTAATGCAGCCTGAGGGACTAAAGGAAAGAACAACCTGCACACCTTCCCTCAGCCTTGTACAGCTTATAGGAAGCACCAGGTCTGGCTCCCTCCACCAGCCTAGTCCATGGGCGCCTGGAGAAGCCCTCAGTCCAGACTAGAGGAGCATCCCAACCAGCCCAGTGTCCACCTGCCAGGACTTCTGCTTCTTTCTTCTAGCAAAGGCTAGAAATAAAATGGATTCCAATGCCAACGTGGCCCATCCATCTTTTGACCAAGGGACCCAAGCAGGCAACTTGGGATGGAGAAACTGCTCCCAGTGTCCTTAACTCAGCTGACTTCTGACATGAGCCTACCCTCCTGCCAGAATATGATGGACCATTTTTGCCTTAAAGCTTGGAGTGGGGGACTTTGTAGTTTGTGTGCATAGCTGAGGAAATCCTAGAGCCACCTGCAGTTCATTTTCATGGAAATAGGGTATTTTATGGACATAAATTATTATGCTATAACAAATTAATAGGAGGGACTGGAGAAATCACCTCCTTCCAACTTTTAACCCGATCGTCTGTAATTCTAACCATGCTTTTAACTTACTGTTTTTACCCATTTCTGAAGGTCATTTCCTGCCCATGTTTGAATAAAGCCATATTGCTTATTTGCATTTTGTGCAGTGTTTCCTGGATTGGCCGCTAGAACGGGGGTGCTAGGAATTCATTTGTGCTTTAACTGCCAGTGAGAAGAAAGCTTGACAAACATACAGTCTCCTACAGAAGCTTGTCTGGAACAGGGAACCAGGGTCACCATGAGACTTGAGCTCCTCAATAAGATCAGGTTAATCCAGGTTACAGTGATACCCAGCAAAGTGGAGAATCTCTTGGAATAAGCCCTTCAGAATCCCCCTGGTCTCTGGGATGGATAATTCCAGATTAGACTGTCAGACCACAAACACTAGAGCAGCTGCCACAGACAAGGCCTTGTGGGGGGATGAGAAAGGAGCACAGATGTGTAGAGTATGCAGTGTTACTGGGTGAGAGGGGTGGAAGGGAACTAATGTGGAGGGCCCTGCTGTTCACCCACAAGCGCATGTCACTTCAGTCCTCAAAACAGCTCCTGAAGTTCAGTGTTTTACCTCTGGTTATGTGGTTATGAAGTGAATTACCACACGAGACATCCCCAGACATGTTTTGAGCGCTCAGTGATCAAAACAAGGTACTGCCAGGAAGTGCCGTGAAAGTGGGGAAAGCCCGTGTGGGATAGAGCAGTCGGGGGAGGCTTCCTAGAAGAGACAGTGTGACCCCAGGGAGCTGGCCAGGCCCTGGACAGCTGCAGAATCAGGAGGGTACTCTGAGCCATGGTAACTGGAGATAGAGAAGAGACTGGCCTGGCTCTGCCTGAGCCCTGGCCTCATCTGTAATACAGATAATAATCCCAGCTTCATAGGATTGTGATGAAGATCAAATGAGATGACATTTGTGAAAGTGCTTTGCTTACACTTGGCACATAGTGGGAGTTTAAGAAATGTCAGCCCCACCCACACTCTGAAGTGTGGGGTTAGTGATCAGGTTAGTCCAGGTTATAGTAATACCCAGAAAAGTGGAGGAATCTCCTGGAATAAGCCCCTCAGAATCCCCCCACAAGGCCTGTGCACCAAAAACTGGGACAGGCAGAGTACGCTGGGCCTCAGAGGGTACAGAGTGATGCAGGAAGCCTAGGAGGGAGCAGCTGCCCTCCTTATTGCCGTCACATGAGCCTTTCCCCTTCTGTTTATCTTGCCCCCTGAGCTTCAGCCTGTGGTCCACCCCCCCCCCCAACACCACAGAGGCCGTCCTCCCTCCCTCCCAAGTCTCCTTCTCGGGTCACCAGTGCACAAGTTTCAAGGCCCAGAGATCCACCTCCCTTGGGACACAGAACCTACGGAAGGACAGTCGGGCCCAGGGCTGGGGGGTAAACACTGGGGTGAAGAATGTTCCCTTTCAAATCCTCCAGCTCCTCTATGAAGCTAAATTATAGCTTTCACATGAAGGCTATAACCCAACTATATAGCACAAGACTATGGGGAAAGGGCCAAGGAAGGGGAAGGGAGGGGGAAGGTTAGGGTGGAGAGAGGGTAATGGGTGGGGCCACATCTATGGTGCATCTTAGAATGGGTACAGGCGAAACTAAATGCAGAATATAAATGCCTACATACAGTAACCAAGAAAATGCCATGAAGGCTACATTGAACAGTTTGATGAGAATATTTCAGATTGTATATGAAACCCGCACATTGTACCCCTTGATTGCACTAATGTACACAGCTATGATTTAACAATAAAAATAAATTCATTTAAAAAAAAAAATCCTCCAGCTCCTGTAAATAAACTGATCAGAGTCAAGATAGGATATGCTGCAGGAGGACATGGGCTTCCTCCTACCTACTGAGAGCAGCCTCATGACAGAGGGACCCTGAGGATCTGACCCTCACCACCCCTACTCCCAGAGAGTCTGTTAACTTACCATAATCTTGTCCCTAGAAGTTGGATGTATTTCCAGGGGCCAGCTCTGAGGTGGATGGCTTGCTGAGGCATACAAGATGGAGATGAGGTAGATGTGTGTTCCCACCACCAGAATTGGCCAGTGTCTCCCCCACTTCCCTTTGAGCACTCCCTCCACAGAGACCTGAATGTTGATGTTTCTGATCACCAGAGGCTGGTTGCATCCCGGCCCACAGCAGCCAACCTTGGAACTTCTAGGTGGGCTGGACTCGGGACTGGGAACCAAACCAGACAGACCTGGCCCTGCCCTTAAGAAGCCTCTAGCCAGGGTGTCCAACCTCTGTGGCTCCCCACAGGCTGCATGCTGATTTTCTTTCTTTTCTTTTTTTTTCTTTTTTTGAGAAGTCTCACTATGTCACCCTCAGTAGAGTGCAATGGCGTCACAGCTCACAGCAACCTCAAACTCTTGGGCTTAAGCAATTTTCTTGCCTCAGCCTTAAGAGTAGCTGGAACTACAAGTGCCCGCCACATTTTTTTTTTTTTTTTTTTGTAGTAGTCGTTTAGCAGGCCCAGGCCAGGTTCAAAACCATCAGCCCTGGGGCGGCACCTGTGGCTCAGTGAGGAGGGTGCGGGCCCCATATGCCGAGGGTGGTGGGTTCAAACCCAGCCCCGGCCAAACTGCAACAAAAAAATAGCCGGGCGTTGTGGCGGGCGCCTGTAGTCCCAGCTACTCGGGAGGCTGAGGCAAGAGAATCGCTTAAGCCCAGGAGTTGGAGGCTGCTGTGAGCTGTGTGACGCCATGGCACTCTACAGAGGGCGGTACAGTGAGACTCTGTCTCTACAAAAAAAAAAAAAAAAAAACCATCAGCCCTGGTATATGTGGCTGGCGCCCTAACCACTGATATATGGGTTCTGAGTCCATATCCCAATTTTGTTTATCTGTGGTGTTGGAGATCATGAAAAATAGTTTTCATTACTGTTTGTGCATTTAATGTGTGATCCAAGACAACTTATTCTTCCAATGTGTGGCAGAGGGAAAACAAGGTTGGACACCTAAGTTAAGCCAAAGTAAGTTCACCTCTCCCTCCCACTGGGTTTCTGTAGAATCTGCTGCCCCCTTGTTTGGGTTCCTACTCTTTATCCCTTCCCCATAGGCCCCTTGCAATTCACCCCACCACCTCCAGGCTAGTATTGCCAGCTGGAGCTGGAACATACTTCCTGAGCCGTCCTCATCTCAGCAACCCCAGCAGCCACTCCCTTCTGACATAACTGCCTATTCTACTGACAGTAAGAACTGGGCCTGGTCCAGGGTGGCGCCTGTGGCTCAGTGAGCAGGGCGCCGGCCCCATATACCGAGGGTGGTGGGTTCAAACCCAGTCCCAGCCAAACTGCAACAAAAAAATAGCCGGGTGTGTGGCGAGCGCCTGTAGTCCCAGCTACTCTGGAGGCTGAGGCAGGAGAATCGCCTAAGCCCAGGAGTTGGAGGTTGCTGTGAGCTGTGTGATGCCATGGCACTCTACTGAGGACAATAAAGTGAAACTCTGTCTCTACAAAAAAAAAAAAAAAAAAAAGAACTGGGCCTGGTCCAAGGAAGGGGACAGATACAGCCAAAACTTTGCACTTGAGCCTCTGTAGTTCAGACCACCTGCTCTGTGACCATCCATGGTTGTGTGCCCAAGTCCAGAAATGGGGCTTCTGCCTACTCCTCTGCCCTACCCAGTTAACTCCCTTTGCATACCTCCCTTCTCCCCCTCCTCTCTCCTTCCTTCCTCCTCCCACTTCTCTTCTGTCCCCCCCACCTAGATCCCAAGGTCAGCCATGCCCAACCCTTACTCTCAGTGTCTGTGGGTAGAGCCTACAGTTGCTGCTGCAGCTGCCCCAGCTCCCTTTGGCTCCAGCAGTGTTCATGCTGAAGCCTCCAAGTACCATGTCCAAGGGAAAAGTAATCACAGCAGATAGGCCTAATCTGTGGTATGGTTTAGAGGCTGGAGGTCCGGCCCTGCCACATACCAGCCATATGACCCAGGTAAGCCATTGCCCTCCGAGACTTGGTTTTCTCCTCTGTAAAAATAAGCAGTAAAATTTTAGGGTCCTTAGCAATAAACGGGAATGAAGTACAGCCACATACCACAACGTGGATGAACTCTGAAAGCACCGTTATGCCAGTGAGAGAAGCCAGTTACAAAAGAGCACGTACTAGGCTGGGCGCAGGGGCTCAGGCCTATAATCCCAGCACTCTGGGAGGCCAAGGCAGATGGATTGCCTGAGCTCAGGAGTTGGAGAACAGCCTGAGCAAGAGCGAGACCCTGTCTCAGAAAAAAAACTAGCTGGGGCACCCATAGCTCAATGGTTAGGATGTTGGCCACATACACCCAGTCTGGTGAGTTCAAACCCCACCTGGGCCTGCTAAACAAACAAACAAAAAAAAAAAATGGCCAGGCATTGTGGTGGGCACCTGTAGTCCCAGCTACTAGGGAAGCTGAGACAAGAGAATCACTTGAGCCCAAGAGTTTGAGGTTACTGTGAGCTATGATACCATGGGACTCTACTGAGGGTGACAAAGTAAGACTCTATCTCAAAAAAAAAAAAGCATATACTGTATGATTCTATTTATATGAAATATCCAGAATAGGCAAATTCATAGAGGCTGAAGACAGATTACTGGTTGCCTGAGTTGGGGGGGATAGTAATATGTATGGAGTTTTGAGGGATGGGGGTTGATGAAAATGTGAAATAGATTGGTGATGGTTGCACAATTCTGAATATACTAAAAACAACTTGACTTTTTTTTTTTGACACTTTGTCACCCCTTGGTAGAGTGTCATGGCATCATAGCTCACAGCAACCTCAAACTCTTGGGCTCAAGCAATTCTCTTGCCTCACCCTCGCAAGTAGCTGGGACTACAGGCACCTGCCACAATGCCAGGCTATTTTTATTGCAGTTTGGCCTGGGCCAGGTTCAAACCCACCACCCTCAGTATATGGGGCTGGTGCCCTACCCACTGAGCCACCAGCACCGCCCATGCCAGGCTATTTTTAGAGACAGGGTCTCATTCTTGGTTGGGTAGGTCTTGAACTCATGAGCTCAAGCAATCCACCTGCCTCAGCCTCCCGGAGTGCTAGGATTACAGGTGTGAGCCACCGCACTCGGCCAAAAAACCACTTGAATTGGTAACTTTTAAATAGGTGAATTGTATGGTATGTGAATTTTGTCTTAATCTGTAATTTAAAAAAACTTAGAATCCTAACAGCACCTATCTCATGGGCTATGAAAAACAGAAACTTCATATGTGCTAAATATTTTACTATTATTAAAAATATATATATTGTATATATATATGAAGTGCCAAGAAATGACAATTATCATAATTATTAAGAAGAGGCCTGAGTTGCCCAACCTATCATGGGAGGCCTTGACCTATGAACTGTGTAAAGTGACAGGTCCACCACCCCCACATACCCCTGTCACCACCGACCAGGGAAGTTTTCAAAGCTTGAAGGAGCTATATTAAAGTGCCCACAAGCAGGAGAACTGAACCAAATCTGGAACTCACTGACCTCCCCCCTCATGTCCCTACCCCTCACCAGCCAGCCTCTCATCAAGTGATTGGCTGTCAACTAGCTTCTCTAGGATAAGGTTTCAGGTCAGCCGAATGTATCAGACCAGTGCCAAGCTGAAGCAACAGAGACAACTGTGAATGGCAGGGAGGGGCCCTCAGATCCCTGTTGCCACTTCCTGGGATAGAACCCTACAGAGCCCCTATGCTGCCCCTGCCCTGGCTGAACTCCCAGGTAAGACCCCTTTCTCCTCCCCACCCCACCCCTTCTTGTTCTCCTTCTCATGGAGGCTTACCAGAGCAGTCAGCTGCTGTCAGAGATCACCAGCCATAGCATGATAGACCTGAGAGATTCAGTGGAGCCCCGAGCCTTGTCAAGATGAGGGAACTGCATCCCTAATGACAGCACTGTTACAGGCTGGGACTGAAACCAGCACCTGTGTCACTCACCAAGGACTCCCCTTGCCCCACTATCTGATTCCGGTGGGATTTTGCAAATCCCCATACATAGGAAGTAGCTTTGTTCTTTGCCTGGCCCAGAATCTCTAGGATTCCTCCATAGTGTCAAAGCCTCTGTGCATGGGGATCTTGAGGCTGTTTTTCTGAGTAGGGGTGGTGGGGGCACCTGTGGCCTGAGGCTGACCCAGGTCATATGCTGGGAGGTTTTTAGAGCCCGTAGTCACTCTCTGCCCAAACAGCTTCTGTGGGACGCTGTGGTAACTTTGCCAGGAAGGGTGGGGTTGTACTTGGGGAGGCAATAGGATATCTCAGAGTAGGGTCACCTACTTCAGAGCTACTGATGGGGGTGGGGGGGATTTGTTTCTAATGCAGATGCAATCTCCAGGGCTGAGGGAAGAGAACCCACTCTGTAAATCTCAGGGACTGAGATTTCCCTGATAACTGGAGACTTTCTGGGCAGTGGAATAGTCACAGGTTCAGGTGTGGGACAGACCTGGGTGCCAAGCTCAGCTCCCTCACTTCAGCTGCGTGATTAGCTAAAGCCTTCAAACTTCATAAATCAGGTCCCTGGTTTATGAAGTGGGAATAATAACAGCAACTACCTATAGCCTCATAAAGAGATTGAATTTAGTTAATGTCTACAAAGCCCTCAGCAGGGGGCCTGATGAAGGAAGCACTCAGCAAATGTTAACAGGCTGTGCAGACTAGATCAGCCCATCCCTCAGATACCCCAACAGAGCTACAGAGGTGGGGACTCTTTTGACTTTTTCCTCTACCGGCCAGCAACAAACGTCTGTTGGCTCCTAGAGTGCTAGGGGAGGCTGGAGAGGGGAAGAAGGAGGCTGGGAAGCCCTGGTCTCAGGGCAGCCCCTACCTGCGCCCACCACCATAGCCTCCCTTCCTCCCCCAACTTGACTGAAACTTCTAGAGCTCTCCCACCAAGGTATGTGGCTTTTGACCAGAGTCCATGCCCATCAGTTCCCTGTGCTGTAGGTGGCTCAGGACTGCCTCTAGAATAGGCTCCAGCTTTGCCCCTGGACACTGTTCTTGACCAAGTTCAGGCTTCCACACCTCCTGCTGGCACCATACCAGCAATCTCCTCACTCAGAGGTTCCTGAGTGGTCTCGGGGCCTCCCATCTTTCCCTTCCAGTCCATTCCTGACACCTGCACTAGCATGCTCCAAACACAGGTCTGATGGTGTTACTTGAAAACCACCAACCACTCTCCCTTCTCCACCAGATTAAACATAACCCTGGTATTCAAGGTCCTCTACCAAAGGCCCCTGTGATCATCTCTGGTCTTATTTCCTATTTCTCCACTTCAGTAAATGTGATTCTTTGGTTAACTGGCCCTCCGTGACCCCTCTGAGTATCCTCCCTGCACTAGGTTTCAGAAAGAAGCAAATAAGTAGATCTGTCTCTGTCTTTAGGGCTCCTCTTCTAGGGGCAAACCTTTGCAGTTAATAAGCCTATTCTAGGCTCAGTGCCTGTAGCTTAGCAGCTAGGCACCAGGCACATACACCAGAGCTGGCAGGTTTGAACCCAGTCCAGGCCTGCCAAACAACAATGACAAATACTACCAAAAAATAGCCAAGAATTGTGGCAGGCACCTATAGACCCAGCTACTTGGGAGGCTGAGGCAAGAGAATTGCTTAAGCCCTAGAGTTGGAGGTTGCTGTGAACTGTGATGCCACGGCACTCTACCAAGGGCGACATAATGAGACTCTGTCTCAAAAAAAAAAAAAAAAAACTCATTGTATAAGAAAGTGTGGGGTTGCAGACAGTTGAGGACAATGTAGGTTCAGAGGAGAAGCCCTGTGTGACAGTTCAGCCCTCCAGGGAGGGAAGAACAGGCTTTCCCCAGCCTCACCAGGAGGCAAAGCTGGTAAAGCCAGCTCTTTGCAGGGTCTGACACAGCACAAACTCTCCACCGCAAGAGCCTAGGGCAGAGAATGCACTGGAGTCCCACAGCTCGGGGGAGTCTCACCTCTGCTGCTTCATGGCCCCAGACACTCTGAAAGTGGGAAAAAATAACTAATTTGTAGGGTTTTTGTTTTTTGGGTTGCTTTTTTTTTGAGACAGAGTCTCACTCTGTTGCCCAAGCTAGAGTGCAGTGGTGTCAGCCTAGCTCACAACAACCTCAAAACTCCTGGGTTCAAGCAAGCCTCCTGCCTCAGCCTGCTGAGTAGCTAGGATTACAGGTGTCCACCACAACATCGGCTAGTTGTCTATTTTTAGTAGAGGCCTCGCTCTTGCTCAGGCTGGTCTCAAACTCCTGAGCTCAAGTAATCCTCCCAAAGCGCTAGGGTCACAGGCATGAGCCACCACATCAGGCCAACTTATAGGGCTTTTTCTTAGACCCTGGGTGGCCCCCAAAGATTTTGGAAAAGGGACATTCCTACAACCAATTAGACACTAGGGAACACAGCACCCTAGGGCCTCCCCAACTCTGAGAGATCCTCAGATTCATAACTCTGAGGTCCCAAGCAGCTCAGCTTACTTCAGAAAAGGGGAAGGGCACTGAAATGCCAGCGCTTAGGAGAGAGAGAGGCTACTGGGGTGCAGGCACTGGGAGAGGCAGCTGCTCCCACACACTCACACGCTGCATTCCAGACCCAGGCAGAGGAGCCAGAGCCTCACCTCTGGAGACAAGCCCAGCACCTGGCAGCTACTGGTCTTCTGTAGGGCAAAGGGGAGTGAGGAAGGAGGCAGGTGGAGGGTGAGTCCTCTATCACACCTGCAATGCTCTCTCTTCAGCCAAGAGGTGTGCCTGTTGCCTACCTACCTGGGAGGCTGAGGGAGGAGGATCAGATTGCTTCAGCCTAGGAATTGGAGGCTGCAATGAGCTATGAAGAATCCACTGCACTCTAGCCGGGGCAACAGAGCAAGACCTTATCTTTAAGAAACAAAAGTAGGCTCAGTGCCTGTGGCTCAAGTGGCTAAGGCACCAGCCACATACACCTGAGCTGGCACGTTCAATTCCAGCCCGGACCCGCCAAACAATGATGGCTGCAACCACAAAGAAAAATAAATAACCAGGCATTGTGGCAGGCACCTGTAGTCCCAGCTACTTGGAAGGCAGAGGCAGCAGAATCGCTTGAGCCCAGGAGTTGGAGGTTGCTGTGAGCTGTGATGCCACAGCACTCTACCCAGGGTGACAGCTTCAGGCTCTGTCTCCAAAAAAAAAAAAAAAAAAGGAAAGAAAAGTAAAATAAAAAATAAAAATAATTTTAAAAAAACACTATATGTAGGCAACCTTGCCAAAATAAAAAAGTTTTTCATAAGTATAATGTAGCAAGGGGCGGGGGAAGAGAGAAGGTGATGGGTGGGATCTCACCTAATGTACATAAAGTGAGGGTGTTCAACATGCCCCCTGGGTGAAGGGCTCAACTACCACTTGACTTTGGGAGACTGAGGCAGGTGGATTGCTTAAGCTCAAGCATTCGAGATCAGCCAGAGCAAGAGCGAGACCCTGTCTCTAAACAGAAAAAGAGCCGAGCATTGTGGTGGGTGACTGTCCTAGTTCTAGCTAGTTGGGAGGCTTAGGCAAGAAAATCACTTGAGCCCAGGAGTTTGAGGTTGCTGTAAGCTATGACTCCACAGCACTCTACCCAGGGAGACAAAGTGATACTCTGTCTCAAAAAAAAAAAAAAGTAACCTAAACATTCATACCCTCATATCAATCTGAAATTTAAAAAATAAAAAATTTAAAGTTTTTGGCTTGGCTCCTGTGGCTCAAGCAGCTAAGGCGCCAGCCACATACACCTGAGCTAGCAAATTCGAATCTAGCCCGGGCCCGCCAAACAACAATGCTGGCTGCAACCAAAAAATAGCTGGGTGTTGTGGCGAGCACATATGGTCCCAGCTACTTGGGAGGTGGAGGCCGGAGAATCCCTTGAGCCCAGGAATTGGAGGTTGCTGTGAGCTATGATGCCAAGGCACTCTACCCAGGGCAACAGCTTGAGGCTCTGTCTCAAAAAAAAAAAAAAAAAATTTAAAGTTTTCATCCAATAAGAAAACAGTCTTGGGCAGCGCCTGTGGTTCAGTGGGTAGGGCGCTGGCCCCATATACTGAGGGTGGCGGGTTCAAACCCAGCCACAGTCGGGGTGTTGTGGCAGGCGCCTGTAGTCCCAGCTATTCAGGAGACTGAGGCAAGAGAATCGCCTAAGCCCAGGAGTTGGAGGTTGCTGTGAGCTGTGTGACACCACAGCACTCTACCAAGGGCGATAAAGTGAGACTCTGTCTCTACCAAAAAAAAAAAAAAGTTTTGTTGAGTCACAACCAACATTTATTTAAATTATTTGGGAGAGAAGGGTCTGTGAGACTTGGCAGACTTTGTGCACCTCAGAGCGCAGGATGAGCAGAGAAGGCCTCTCACGGGAAGCAGCTTGACACCAGGGAGAAGAGGGTTTGTGTAGAGCCAGATCCACATCTGGTCGCTGCCTAAGCGTCAATTTCCCCATCTATATGGTAGAGATACTACCACCAGCCCTTCCTCCCTCAGATTTGGAGCAGAGGGGCCAGGAGCAGAGTGAGTATTGCAAGATATGGGGATGGGAAAGCGACTTGTTTCATAGGCCAAGTTCATACAGCTCAAGTGCATCAGTGCCCAGGCTTCTCACTTTTCGAAGACCCACCTGGGTGCTGAGGGCGCCCGGGGACTGGGGTAGACAACTGCTCCATCTGCCTTTTTTCTTTTTTTTTTGGTAGAGACAGAGTCTCACTTTATCACCCTCGGTAGAGTGCTGTGGCATCACAGCTCACAGCAACCTTCAGCTCTTGAGCTTAGGCGATTCTCTTATCTCAGCTTCCCAAGTAGCTGGGACTACAGGCGCCCGCCACAATGCCCAGCTATTTGTTGTTGTTGTTGTCGTTGCAGTTTGGCTGGGGCTGGGTTTGAACTCGCCACCCTTGGTATATGGGGCCAGCGCCCTACTCACTGAGCCACAAGCACCGCCCTCCATCTGCCTCTTCTGGCCTCTCTCCAGCAGCCTCCCCACTGTACTGAAGTCCACAGTCACAGAGCAGACTCTTCTGGCCCCAAAGGAACTGGGCAGCGTTTTTCAGGACCATGGTTGGACTAAAGCCTTCAGAAGTGCCTCCCACAACGGCTGTGAAGTTCCTGGGGGCGGGCACAGCAGCCTGTTTTGCTGACCTCCTTACCTTTCCGCTGGACACAGCTAAGGTCCGCCTACAGGTAGGTGCCCTGTGACCAAGGATCATTGTTGGTATCAAGGGAAGGGCTAGTTCTCTACCACAGCACCCATGCTGTCTGCACGATGCCCTTCCTCACACATCCCTGATGAGTCCACCCACCCTACTTCTTAGAACTCTTCCTTACTTCCTCCCCATTGCCATCACCCAAGACAAAATTTTAAAAAGAAGCCAGGCACAGTGGCTCACACCTGTAATCTTAGTACTCTGGGAAGCCAAGGCAGGTGGATTGCTTGAGCTCACAAGTTCAAGACCAGCCTGAACAGAAGCGAGACCAAGTCTCTACTAAAAATAGAAAAACTGAGGCAAGGAGATCACTTGAGCCTAAGTTGCAGGTTTCTGTGAGCTATGATGCCATGGTAATCTACCCAGGGCAACAGCTTGAGACTCTGTCTTAAAAAAAAGAAAAAATTAAAAAACGAAATCTAAACTCCTTGGCATGATGTTAGTAGGCCCTACTCTGTAAACCATAAGGTAAATGTAAGGAATTGTGTGACTTTGCACAATCCAGGAAGCATTTATAAAGTGGGAAAAACAATGTGCCCCTCTGACCTGCCATCCCATGTGTGCATACACTGCTTTGTGAACTGCAAGGCACTGCACAAACCTGCATTATTTATACTGTGATGTGATAGCTGCAGTTGTTCTCCGGGTTAGCCCAGGCAGGGTCCCTGTACACACAACTCCTTCCTGCCTGCCCACCCAGCTCTTAAGCATTGCGATTGTTCCTCAGATCCAAGGGGAGAACCAGGCAGCCCAGGCGGCCCTGGGTGTGCAGTACCGTGGTGTGCTGGGCACCATCCTGACCATGGTGCGCACTGAGGGCCCCCGCAGCCCCTACAACGGGCTGGTTGCCGGCCTGCAGCGCCAGATGAGCTTTGCCTCCATCCGCATTGGCCTCTATGACTCGGTCAAGCAGTTCTATACACCCAAAGGAGCAGAACGTGAGTGCCTGCATCCCTGTGGACACCAAGGGGGTGGGTGGAAGCAGAATGTATGTCAGTAGACTCAGAGCAGAGCTAGGGTGCAGTAGGGTGCAGGGAAGCTGGTAACAGACACTCGTGAGGAGACTCTGAGTGGCCTTCCAGAAAGCTTCAGATCCTAACCCAGGGGAGAGCACAGGCAGCGAGCAGGGGCAGCCCCATAAAGATCATCGTCCCAGAAAGGGACACTGGCTCACTCTCTGCTTCTCCCAGACTCCAGTGTCACTACCCGGATTTTGGCGGGTTGCACCACAGGGGCCATGGCAGTAACCTGCGCCCAACCCACGGATGTGGTGAAGATCCGATTTCAAGCCAGTGTGCACCTCGGGCCCGGGAGTGACAGGAAATACGGTGGGACTATGGATGCCTACAGAACCATTGCCAGGGAGGAAGGGCTCAGGGGCCTGTGGAAAGGTAAGTTTGGATCCAGACTCTGGGGGCCTTTGGCAGAGCCCTCCTCACACTAGGGCCGGTCAGGAGGGAACTCCCAGCATGGTGTATTCCAGTGATTCTAAAAAAAATCCCAACCCAAAATACCTGACTGACCTGCCACGATACCTCTAATTCAGTTGATTTTACCAACACTACCACAAGCAGACGGCTGCAGGGGAGACAGAAATGAATACAAAGCACCTTCCACCGTGGCAGGGCACTTGCAGACACACAGAGGAGATTAAGTCAGGGAGTAGCTACGCCTGCCTGCCGCGGGCAGGATGTGCTGGGTGTCATGCCAGAGGTGTAGAGGTGTGGGCTTTTTCCCACAGGCGGGAAAAAGCCCACAAGCGCTGCGGAAAAGGTAGGCATAAGCTGGGCCTCAAAGGCCTAACAGACTCGAGATGTGTGGAGATGGAAGGGACGGGCTTTCAAGTAGGTCACAGAGAAAACACAGAAGCTTCAGAAAAGCGCAGCTGTGAGGAGTGAGACACAGGGAGGGGCAGTGCTAAGGGGACTTCTTAGTTCCCTCTGTGGCGGCCACCCTGACGAATGCCAGAATCTCTCACAAGTGAGCCATGAGGTCACATGAATTCTTGAAGAAGAAATAGTAACCCAGTGAAGTTTAAGAGCAAGACATCTGGGTGATAGCCCTGGCCCTGCACTCACTTGATGGGTGCCCTCCTGGAGCCTGTCCCCTCACCTGTGAAACCAGGAGGTTGGTATAATAATCTCCTAGGGCTCTGCTAGCACTACAGTCTCACTTCTGTCACTGCTTCAAAAGCCCAGCCTCCCTCTTCCAAAGAATGACATCCTTTTCTGGCTACAGCTGGGTCTCGGGAAGACATATTTTAATTTTCACAGCTATTATAGTTTATCCTCTAAAATGTGGTCAAATCAACACAAGTGGGCTTCTGTTTTTCTTTCTGAGGAAGACATGTTAACCCTAGAGAGGAACATTTGGAATCTGCTCAGCTCGGTGGGCTTTTCACACTTTGCCCCACACTGGGACCTGGGGCCTTGCAGCCGGAGTGTCCATTTCTCCCATTCATCAGCCCCAGCTCTCTTAACAGGAACTTTTCCCAACATCACAAGGAATGCCATTGTCAACTGTGCTGAGATGGTGACCTATGACATCATCAAGGAGAAGCTGCTGGACTATCGCCTATTCACAGGTGAGGCACTAGGGTCCAGGCAGACAGCCTCTGCTCAGCAGGGCAGGCACATGGGACTCCAAAAAGTGGGCAGCACGCAGAGGCAACTGAGCTTTAGGAGAAGAGGGAACGGCAGCCAAAAAACTGCCCGCTACATCACTGTGACCAGTAGGAAAGACGCCTGGGCTGAAAGGTTAGAGAGCTGGATGCCAACCCTGGCACCACTTCTCACCATGGATCTTTAAGCGAGGGTCTCTCACCTTCTCTGATTGTAGTTTCCTCAAATTAGGTGATTGGGCTGGATGACCTTCCAACTCTGAGATGACCCAGTTCTAATTAGTTTGCCAATACTTACCAAGAGCTTAGCCCTGGGCAAGCTTATGAAAAGTACTGTCCTGATGCTCAAGGAGTTCAGGGTTTAGCTGGGGACAAACAATGAGCATACAAGGAATAGAATGCAAGCACACTCCCTGGTATTTGCTCTTCCATTCCCTTCTATAGACAACTTCCCTTGCCACTTTGTCTCTGCCTTTGGAGCTGGCTTCTGTGCCACAGTGGTGGCCTCCCCAGTGGATGTGGTGAAGACCCGGTATATGAACTCCCTACCAGGCCAGTACCGCAGCCCCCTGGACTGTATGCTAAAGATGGTAGCCCAGGAGGGCCCCACAGCCTTCTACAAGGGGTGAGTGCTTCCCGTACCTCCAGCACACCCACCTAGAGAACTGGGGCGTCTTTCCTTTCTAATGTGGCTACCGTGGGTCAGTCTGGGAATGCAGTGGTGAACAGTACAGATGTAAATGCCACAAATGAGAAGTATAAAGAACTATGGAGGAAAAGAAAAGTGAACCAAACCTGATCTGGTGGAGAGTCAGGGAACCCTTGATGAGAAAAAAAGAGTCTAGGGATAGGTGAAAGTACTGTCTAACTCCAAACTTTGGGGGCAGAAGAGGAGAGAAATGTAGTTAGTAATCCTCGAACTTTTCACCAGACTACACAGATGGCAGCCAGTGCCTTACTCACTGTCCCAACACACTCCACGTTTTCCTGCTTCTATACCTTTGCACTTACCGTTCCCTCCTCATGGAATGCCTCTCACCATCTACAGGGTCTAAATCTCAGCCATTCTTTAGGACTAGTTCCTATGCTACCTCCTCCCTAACACTCTCGGGTATAAATTTTCCCTCCTCCCTGTGGACTTTGGCAATACTATTTGATGGCATTTACCGCCTCATGCCTTTTATTTGTATTATCTCCCCCGCTAAAGCACAAGCTCCTTAAAGCCAAGGATCAGTAGCTTATACCATTTATCTCCCAAAGCCCCTAGCACAATAATGTGGATTATTTATGATTATCATGACAGCTAAGTCACCGTGTATTAGGCCTTATGCTAGGCACTTGGCATATGTTACCTCAACGATCTCCTGAACTGGGTCGTAGTCTCCACATTCACTGAGGAGGATACTGAGCCTCAGAAAACGTTAATAACTTGTCCAAGATCACAGGTTAAAATGACAAAGCCACAGCTCAAACCCAGACCATCAAATATGTTGTTGTTTATCCTACTAGTAAGCCTTTTGCTTGGCCCTTTCACCTCCCACCACTGATGCCTTCAATGGATAGTTTTCTGGTGCCCGATGTAAGACTGGACCCAAGAAAACAGGAGTCACTATAGGTTCTCAAGCCTGGGAATGACATGATAAAACTACATTCAGTTGACAGACTGTTCTGATAAGTGCCTCTATCTTTATACTCTTTCTTTCTAACCACTTGTCTCAGTTTATTCTTTCACTTGTCAAATATTTATTGAGCATCAAAAAAAAAAATTTTTTATTGAGCATCTTGTGTATGCCAAGCCCTGTGCTATGCTTCCCTCAGATGAGCCTAGAAACAATATTAAAGTATAAATTTATTTTATATTAGAGAGTAGGGAAATAGTGGAGCCCAAGAGTTTAGGGTTGCTGTGGGCTGTGACACCACGGCACCCTACCGAAGGTGACATAAGGAGATTGTCTCAAAAATAAATAAATATGGGTTGTAAACTAGAAACTAGTAGAGGTAGGATTTGAACCCAGGTCTGACTCCAGAGTTCACATTTATTGCCGCAATGCTACAATCCTGGTGAGGGTCAGGAAAGGCCATGGCATGAGGTTATGGTGCCCTCTCTGAGTCCTACAGAGCAAAGAGCATCCAGCCAGGCAAGGAAGAGAGTAGGGGACACGCCAGCAGAGCAACATGAGCAAAGGCATGGGCCTGGCACTGTCAGGGAACTGTAACTGGCTGAGTCTGGCAGGAGTGAAAGTGTTCCAGGAGGGGATTAGAGGAGAGGACCCTGGCAGTAGCAGTCATAGCTGCCTTATAGAACTGTGAGAATTAACTGCCTGACACAGTAATCTGGCTCAGAATGTTAGTTCTCTTTCCTTTCCTGGCTCCAACATCTGCCTAAATCCCCTAGGCCAGGAGTCCTCAAACTTTTTAAACAGGGGTCCAGTTCACTGTTCCTCAGACCACTGGAGGGCCGGACTATAGTTTAAAAAAAAAACTATGAACAAATTTCTATGCACACTGCACATATCTTATTTTGAAGTAATAAAACAAAACAAGAACAAATACAATATTTAAAATGAAGAACAAGTAAAGTTAAATCAACAAACTTATCAGTATTTCAATGGGAACTATGGGCCTGCTTTTGGCTAATGAAATGGTCAATGTCCGGTTCCATATTTGTCACTGCTAGTCGGAACAGGTGATGCAAGTGTGCATCAGTTAGTCCTGAGACTGAGAGGAGCGAGAGACAGAGAGAAGGAGGGGAGTCGGGGAGTGCGGCGCACATTCCACACATGCGCACTGCGGCCCGGGACCAGTCTGCTGCTAAGCAGGACAGGCAGCGGTGGCAAAAACACAGCAGGCCGGATAAATGTCCTCGGTGGGCCGTAGTTTGAGGACACCTGCCCTAGGCAGTGAAGAAAAAGACAGATCTCAGAAAATGCTCAAGACAAACAGAAGTCAAGGTTCCTTGACATGCTGTGTACAGGTAAAGAACAGCGGCTCTATTTGTGGTCTCTCAGCCCTCTCCACCTGAAGTTTTGGTTGTTTTCCTCATCAGATTTACACCCTCCTTCTTGCGTTTGGGAACCTGGAATGTGATGATGTTCGTAACCTATGAGCAGCTGAAACGGGCCTTGATGAAAGTCCAGATGTTACGAGAATCTCCTTTTTGAACAAGACAAGAAAGCGACTGGTACTTAACTTGCTTGAAACCAGTTAAGAATGGAATAGAACAGTCGATCCATATACATGTGGACACAGACTACACATGTTTACAGAACTGTTTACTTGTTGCTGATTCAAGAAACAGAAGTAGAAGAGGAAGAATTCTGGTCTTCAGTGCTTTATCTTAAGCATGCTTTTGCACCGACAAGATGGAAATAAATTATATTAATTTTTGAAAACCATTTGGCATGCCTAACATTTAGGCAAGAGAAACCAAATGAATCCATTTGGATACAGCAGAAGTTTGCAAATTTGTCTCCTCCATAAAATCTGATCAGACAATGAATTATAAGCAGGAATGACTGTAAGCCTGGGACAGGAGTGGCCCACAACACAGTTGGAAATCAGCCAAGGAGTCTAGAAGGATGCTTCCAAAGCACCACAAAGATTGTGACTGCAGGCCTCGCGGTCACACGTGGATCATAAGCCTTTTTGTAATGTGTCTGCCGTGTAGAATCCACTGGGATTCTACGAAATCTGAGAAACAGAAGAAAGCCTAGAACCTGTGCCAAAGAAGCTGTGATGAGAATCTGGAGAATCAAGAGGGCACCCTTAGTCCTTTTCCTGTAAAATGGGTTGATAATCCCTCCCCTACCTACCTCACCAGGGTGAAGATCCCATGAGAAGCTGGGTATAAAGGCACTTTATAAAAGAAAAAGCTCTGTACACACGTAAATAGAAGGATGCTGTCTTGGGAGACATTTTGTCAGGACAAAGAGGAACTGCCAGAGGCAGCACCTGTGGCTCAGTGAAAAGGGCGCCGGCCCCATATGCTGAGGGTGGTGGGTTTGAGCCTGGCCCCGGCCAAACTGCAACAAAAAAAAAATAGCCGGGCGTTGTGGCAGGCACCTGTAGTCCCAGCTCCTCGGGAGGCTGAGACAACAGAATTGCCTAAGCCCAGGAGCTGGAGGTTGCTGTGAGCTGTGACGTCACAGCACTCTACTGAGGGCGATAAAGACTCTGCTTTAAAAAAAAAAAAAAAAAAAGAGGAATTGCCAGAGAATAAGTTTTTGAAAGATACAATTGTCTACAAGTAAGACCAAAGGGGCCAGGAGTGACAAAAGATGACATGAATCTGCAGGCCTTACTCCCTGGCTCGATTGTGAGCACCTTGAAGGGTTGTGGTACTTGGGGAAAAAGAGGTAGATGCCAGACCGACAGCCTACACTAGCAGGACTCAGAATGTTTGGAAAATTATTATGACTCAATAAAGGAATTCACACCTCCAGTGGGGGATGAGAACAACTGCTTTCTGTCTTCTCTTTCTTAAACAGAAACTTCTGGCTTGGTGCCCATAGCTCAGTGGTTACAATGCCGGCCACATACACCAGGGCTGGTGGGTTCAAACCCAGCCTGGGCCTGCTGAGCAACAATGACAACTGCAACAAAAAAAAAAATAGCCGAGTGTTGTGGCGGGCGCCTGTAGCCCCAGCTACGTGAGAGGCTGAGGCAAGAGAATCACTTAAGTCCAAGAGTTTGAAGTTGCTGTGAGCTGTGATGTTACTGCCCTCTACAGGCTATGTAGTGAGACTCTGTTTCAAAAAAAAAAAAAAAAGTTAAACAGAAATTTCTGTTCTCACTTCAGGTTCCTATTTTTCAGGGTTGGACCAAATCTGGCCCCACACAGTTACCCTTTCTTCTGCCTGCTCTGACCCATTTTGTTTTTTGTTTTTTTGAGACAGAGCCTCAAGCTGTCGCCCTGGGTAGAGTGCCATGGCATCATAGCTCACAGGAACCTTCAACTCCTGGGCTTAAGTGATTCTCCTGCCTCCACCTCCCAAGTAGCTGAAACTACAGGCACCCACCACAACGCCGGGCTATTTTTTGATTGCAAATGTCATTGTTGTTTGCCGGGCCTGGGATGGATTTGAACCCGCCAGCTCAGGTGTATGTGGCTGGCGCCTTAGCCGTTTGAGCCACAGGCACCGCCTGACTCATTTTGATTGCAGGAAAAAATCACTCTACCTTTTAGGGCTTCAGCTCCTCCACTGCAAAAGGCAGGGTTGAACCACACAACTTCCAAGCTTAAGACCACATGTCTTTCAAACTAATAATGGAGACCCAGAATTCCAGTGTCTTTTTCTTCTTTTTAGCAGCCTTGGGTGGTTCTTTTTTTTTTTTCAGTTTTGGCCAGGGCCAGTCTTAAACCCACCACCCACAGTATATGGGGCCAGCACCCTACTCCTTGAGCCACAGGCGCCGCCCCAGGGTGGTTCTGATGATAGTCAGAACTAGGTTCAAACCTCACCCCACCCCACCTTCTTGGTGACCTAGCTACTGGGAATCTTTGCATCTCAATGTCCTACCAAAGAAGTAGGAATAATAAATCCTCCCTAGAGGCTTGTTGGGAGGGTTGATCTAAAGTGCCTTGGAATACGGAGCTGCTCCTAATGACATTCTCTCCTTCCCCACTCTGACTCCTCTGCACCCTGGGAAAAAGCAAATATCCATTCATCCTTACCTCTTTCTTCTTCTTTTTTTTGTTTTTGAGACAGAGTCTCACTAGAGTGCTATCGCGTCACAGCTCACAGCAACCTCCAACTCTTGGACTTAGGCGATCCTCTTGCCTCAGCCTCCTGAGTAGCTAGACTACAGGCACCCACCACAATGCCCAGCTATTTTTTGGTGCAATTTGGCCGGGGCCAGGTTCAAACCCGCCACCCTCGGTATATGTGGCTGGCTCCCTACCCACTGAGCGACAGGCACCGTCCCTCACCTCTTTCTTAAATTTAAATTATAACTTGAGATAATCCACATATGCAAACTGGATAAAAGCAAAAAGAAATTGATTTAATGTCAGATTTGTCTTTCAAATAAAACTCACATTTAAAAGTTTTTCTTTTGACTTGACTGATAATGTACAAATTACTCTCAAACTTCTGGTCTCAGTTTGTAAGTTTCTAGAGGTCAGGAACTACTTTGTCCATGATTTTCTATGTAGCAATATGTATATTTTTGAGATAGTCTCTGTCTCCCTGGGTAGAGTGCTGTGGCGTCATAGCTCACAGCAACCTCAAACTCTTGGGCTTGAGCAAACAATCCAGCAAGTTTTTCTATTTTTAGTAGAGATGGGGTCTCACTCTTGCTCAGGCTGGTCCTGAGTTTCCCAGAATGCTAGGATTATATGTGTGAGCCACTGCACCTGGCTTCTATGTAGCAATATTAACACATCGTTGGCTTGGCACCTGTAGCACAGTGGTTACAGCGCCAGCCACATACACTGAGGGTGGCAGGTTCCAACCCCGCCCAGGCCAGCTAAATAACTGCAACAAAAAAATAGCCAGGTGTTGTGATGGGCACCTGTAGTCCGAGCTTTTTGGGAGGCTAAGGCAAGAGAACGGCTTAAGCCCATGACTTTGAGGTTGCTGTGAGCTGTGACGTCACAGCACTCTACCAAGAGCAGCATAGTGAGACTCTGTCTCAAAAAGAAAACAAAAAAAACAAAAACAAAAAAACCCACATCATCTTGGCTTGACACCCGTAGCTCAATGGTTAGGGCACTGGCCACATACACGGAGCGGTGGGTTCAAACACGGCCCCATCCAGCTAAACAATGACAACTGCAACCAAAAAACAGCTAGGCATTGTGGCAGGTGCCTGCAGTCCCAGCTACTTGGGAGGCTGAGGCAAGAGAATTGCTTAAGCCCAAGAGTTTGAGGTTGCTGTGAGCTGTGACGCTACAGCACTCTACTGAGGGCCACATAGTAAGACTCTGTCTCAAAAACAAAACATAACACAAGAAAACACATCATCTACTCAAAGAATGGTATTTGGGTGATGATTCAGGTAAGATGGGGACAATAAATTCTTCTAAGAGATTTTTGACTGGGATCAGGAGCCCAGTGATCTACAAGCCCAGCCTTTCAGACAACAGAAAACAAAATTTGTGGGAAGTTTTGTGAGGCTTCCAGGGGAAAATACTAGGAACTCTTTGTGTGCACTTCTTAAAGGCAGGGCTTGAACCAGATGACCTAAGATTCTGTGATTCTAAGAATTGAGAGACAGTTGCTTCCAAGTGACAATGTGTGTGCCCTTCCCAGTACTACCCTGTTTTCCCGAAAATAAGACATCCTCCGAAAAGAAGACCTACTTACAGGAAAGATAAGACGTCCCCTGAAAATAAGACCTAGAGCATCTTTGGAAGCACACCTTAAAATAAGACACTGTCTTATTTTCGGGAAAACAGGGTAGCTTCAATTTCTGCTTCCAGGAAGCCACGGACATGAAATCATGGGAACGTCAGATCACCAGGTAAGGCCGACATCTGAGTTCTGTGCACCTATTTCCTCATTAAACATCTAGAATCACTTCCAATCTTATTCAAAAGAAACCTGCTTTTTATCAAATTTAGTATATCAGACAAAATAACATAGTTTGAGCCCTGACTCAGTCACATTAGTGATATGATGGATAACTGACTTCCCAAAAATCTTTTAAGTAAATGTAATTCTTTTTTTTTTTTTTTTTATAGAGACAGAGTCTCACTGTACTGCCCCCGGGTAGAGTGCCATGGCGTCACACAGCTCACAGCAACCTCTAACTCTTGGGCTTACGTGATTCTCTTGCCTCAGCCTCCCGAGAAGATATGAAAGGTTTTTTTTTTTTTTGGTTTTTGGCCGAGGCTGGGTTTGAACCCGCCACCTCCGGCATATGGGACCGGCACCCTACCCCTTGAGCCACAGGCGCCGCCCAATATGAAAGGTTTTTATTGGCGAAGGAGGGATGCTGCAGAGCTTGATTCAAATTGACCAATGAGAAAGGTACCAAGGAGGAGAGAAAAGAGAGAGAGAGAGAGGGAAGAGTGGGGGCGGGGGGGAGGGAGGGAGGGAGAGGGGGAGGGGGAGAGAGAGTAAACATAATTCTTTTAAAAAGACTATTTTAGCCAGGCAGGTAGCTTGCACCTGCAATCCTAGCACTATGGGAGGCCGAGGTGGGTGGATTGCTTGAGCTCAAGAGTTAGAGACCAGCCCCAGCAAAAGCGAGACCCTGTCTCACTAAAAATAGAAAATCTGAGGTAAGAGGATCACTTGAGCCTGATTTGGAGGTTGCTCTGAGCTATGATGCCACGGCACTCTATCCAAGGTGACAGCTTGAGACTTTGTCTCAAAAAAAAAAAAAAGCTTCTTGGAGGAACACACCTAAAGGATAAATAAATAGGAGTTGTCCGGCAAAGGAAGATAGGTGAAAGTTATTCTAGGCAGAGGGAATGGCTCATGCAAAGGCCCAGAAATAAGGCAAAACAAGGCACTTTCAAAGGATCATCAGCTGTCAGTATGGCTGCGTTTCAAACTTCAAACTCTACATCCATTAAACAATAACTCTCCATTCTCCCTGTAGCCCCTGGAATTCACTATTCTACTCTACTTTCTACATCTATGAATTTGACCACTCTAGGGATCATATAAATGAAGTCACACAGTATTTGTCTTGTGAATGGCTCATGTCACTTAGCACAATGCCCCCACATTCATCCATGCTGTACCATTTCCATTATATGTATTTTATATATATATGTTTATATATATATAATTTTTTTTTTGGCTAGGTAAATTTACATTTTATTAGCCACAGTATAAATCCTAGAGCTGCCTCATTCTCTCCCCTCCCCCCAACCATGGGGTCAGGCCTTCCCAGGAGCCCCTGCCTTTGCTGCCTGATCCTGCTGGAACTCCTGCTGCAGCTGAGCAAGGGTTTCCCTCTGTTGCTCTGACTGCCATTCAAGGTCCCGGAGCTGGGATTCATATTGCTTAATTTCAGCTGTGATATAGTCCAGCCTCTTCCCACTGTGGCCCAAGCCTCACAGGATGCAGAAGTTTAAAGACCACATTGGACCCATCCAGCAAGGCCAGTTCCTCCTTCACAATATTTTCTGTAAGTTATGCCTCAAGCTTCTGCCTCCCTGACATGGATTTACTCAAGTCCTTCTGTAGTGGTTGATATTTCTCCACTTCTCCCTGCAGTTTCTTCTGGATCGGCTCAGCCATGGTGGGGTGAAAGCCTACTCATGTTCTCCCTTCAGTATTCATATATATATATATATTTTTTTTGAAACAGAGTCTCACTATGTTGCCCTTGGTAGAGTGCTGTGACATCACAGGTCACAGCAACCTCAAATTCTTGGGCTCAAGCAATCCACTGGCCTCAGCCTCCCAAGTAGCTGGGACCACAGGCACTTGCCACAACGCCCGGCCATTTTTGTTGTTGTTTGTTTTTTTAGAGACAGTTGCCCTCGGTAGAGTGCCATGACGTCACAGCTCACAGCAACCTCCAGCTCCTAGGCTTAGGTAATTCTCTTGCCTCAGCCTCCCAAGTAGTTGGGACTATAGGTGCCCACCACAATGCCCAGCTATTTTTTTTTTTTTGCAGTTTGGCTGGGGCCAGGCTTGAACCCACCACTCTTGGTATATGGGGCCGGCACCCTACTCACTGAGCCACAGGCACCGCTCAACGCCTGGCCATTTTTCCTTGTTGTAGTTGTTTAGCTGGCTCAGGCCGGGTTCGAACCTGCCACCCTTGGTGTATGTGGCTGGCTCCATAACCACTGTGCTACAGGCGTCAAGCCTATATATATTTTTATTTATTTATTATTTTTTTTTTTTGAGACAGAGTCTCACTATGTTGCCCTCAGTAGAGTGCTGTGGCATCACCGCTCACAGTAACCTCCAACTCTTGGGCTTAAGCAATTCTCTTGCCTCAGCATACCAAGTAGCTGGGACCACAGGTGCCCACCACAATACCCAGCTATTTTTTGTTGCAGTTGTCATTGTTGTTTTAGCTGACTCAGGCTGGGTTTGAACCCACCAGCCTCTCTGTATGTGGCTGGCGCTGTAACTACTATCCTAAGGGTGCTGAGCCGGTATTATATTATATTATGCTTATTCATTCATCTGTCAGTGGACACTTGAGTTGATTTATCTTTTGGCTATTGTGAATAATGCTGCTATAAACAGAGGTGTACAGTTATTTTTTCAAGACACTCCTTTCCACTTCTTTTTTTTTTTTTTACAGTTTTTTGGCTGGGGCTGGGTTTGAACCCGCCACCTCCAGCATATGGGGCCGGTGCCCTACTCCGTTGAGCCACAGGTGCTGCCCCTCCTTTCCACTTCTTTTTAGGTATATACCCAAAGTAGCATTGCTTGGTCATATGATATTTCTATTTTAAATGTTTTGAGGTATCACCATACTCTTTTCCACAGCAGCTGAATCCTTTCACATTCCCACCAGCAGTGCACAAGGGGTCCAATTTCTTCACATCCTTGCCAATATTTATTTTGTTTTTTTGATAGTAGCCATCCTAATAGATATGGTTGGTGGTATCTCATTATGGTTTTGATTTGCATTACCCTAATGATTAGTGCTGTTGAGCATCTTTTCATGTGCTTATTGGCCATTTGTACATCTTCTTTGGAGAAATGTCTATTTAAAGATTTTGCCGCACTCTACCCGAGGGCAGTACAGTGAAACTCTGTCTCTACCAAAAAAAAAAAAAAGAAAAAGAAACTTAAAGATTTTGCCTGTTTTTTTTTTTTTTTTTTTTTGTAGAGACAGAGTCTCACTGTACTGCCCTCGGGTAGAGTGCAGTGGTGTCACTTGCAACGTCTGCAGTGGCTCACAGCAACCTCTAACTCTTGGGCTTATGCGATTCTCTTGCCTCAGCCTCCCGAGTAGCTGGGACTACAGGCGCCCGCCACAACGCCCGGCTATTTTTTTGTTGCAGTTTGGCTGGGGCTGGGTTTGAACCCGCCACCCTCGGCATATGGGGCCAGCGCCCTACTCACTGAGCCACAGGCACTGCCCGATTTTGCCTATTTTTGAATGAAAATTAAATGAGAATTAAAGAACTATAATTACTTTGCTCGGCACCATCCTTGGTATATGGGGCTGGCGCCCTACCGACTGAGCCACAGGCGCCGCCTGTTGTTGTTATTATTATTATTTTTTTTTTTTTTTGAGACAGAGCCTCAAGCTGTCGCCCTGGGTAGAGTGCTGTTACATCACAGCTCACAGCAACCTCCAATTCCTGGGCTTAAGCGAGTCTCCTGCCTCTGCCTCCCAAGTAGCTGGGACTACAGGCGCCTGCCACAACGCCGGGGTATGTTTTTTTTTTTGTTTGTTTGTTTGTTTTTGATTGCAGCCGTCATTGTTGTTTGGCAGGCCCATGCTGGATTAGAACCCGCCAGCTCAGGTGTATGTGGCTGGCGCCTTAGCCGCTTGAGCCACAGGCACTGAACCCGTTGTTATTTTTATTTTATTTTTTTGTAGAGACAGAGTCTCACTGTACCGCCCTCGGGTAGAGTGCCCCATGGCGTGACACAGCTCACAGCAACCTCTAACTCTTGGGCTTACGCGATTCTCTTGCTCAGCCTCCTGAGTAGCTGGGACTATAGGCGCCCGCCACAACACCTGGCTATTTTTTTGTTGCAGTTTGGCCGGGGCTGGGTTTGAACCCGCCACCTTCGGCATATGAGGCCAGCGCCCTACTCACTGAGCCACAGGCGCTGCCCACCCGTTGTTATTTTTAACAGTCTCATTTTGTTACCCTTGGTAGAGTGCCATGGCATCATAGCTTATAGATACTTCAAACTCCTGGGTTCAAGCAATCTTCCTGCCTCAAGCCTCCCAAGTAGCTAGAACTATAGGCATGTATCACCACCCCTGGCTAATTTTTAGTGCTAGGATTACAGGCATGAGCCACTGCACCTGGCTTTTAATTTTTCTTTCTTTGTAAAGGTGGGGTCTCCCTCTTGCTCAGGCTGGTCTCGAACTCCTGGTCTAAAGATGGGGTTTCCCTCTTGCTCAAGCTGGGCTCAAACTTCTGGCCTCAAGTGATCGGCCCACCTCGGTCTCCCAGAGTGGTAGGATTATAGGTGTCTGCCATGATAAAAGCCTTACCTCAGGCTCTTGAGAAGCTGGGACGCACGGTGCACACTACCATGCCCAGCTGATGGTTCCTTTCAATTTACATACACACAGTAGAAGAAAGATTGAAGAATAGGAGAACAAATTGCAGAAGCAAACTTCTGAACAAAACGTAATGGGTATAAGTAGGAGGGATCACTCTGAAAGCATATGTAGTGAGAAAGGATGGAGTCTGCCAGATTAGGGTGGACATAACACAGCTGGTCTGGTCATTTTGTCCCAAGTGACCTTCACCTCCTGTCTCTCATTCCTGCTATTTTGTATCTTTAACTTCCATCCTAAAGATGCCCATCTTGAATAGTTTAGGAATTAACTTTAAATTGAAAATGTTGTAATAGAGTGCCACTGAGTGCTGACTATTATTTAAAATAAGTGTTATGGTCTTTACTGTGAACCATTATGTATAAACTGAAATTGTGGAAATGAAAGAACAGAACAGTTTTGGAGAGGCTACTCTCACTGTTCTCCAGAATCCCTGCCTTCTGACAAATGAAGTTTGGTGAACTTTTCCCTGTCTCAGCATATTGGCTAACGGTGACAGGTGGTTGGACCCTTTCATCTGGTAACAACTCTGGTAAGAATATGAGAAACCTAGGTTCGGTGCCCATAGCTCAGTGAGTAGGATGCTGGCCACATACACTGAAGCTGGCATGTTTTTATTATTATTATTATTATTATTATTTGTAGAGACAGAGTTTCACTTTATTGCCCTCGGTAGAGTGCCGTGGCATCACACAGCTCACAGCAACCTCCAACTCCTGGGCTTAGACGATTCTCCTGCCTCAGCCTCCCAAGTAGCTGGGACTACAGGCGCCCGCCACAACGCCCGGCTATGTTTTTGTTGCAGTTTGGCCGGGGCTGGGTTTGAACCCGCCACCCTCGGCATATGGGGCCGGTGCCCTGCTCACTGAGCCACAGGCACCGCCCGAAGCTGGCGTGTTTGAGCCCGGCCTGGGGCCTGCAAAACAATGACAACTGCAACCAAAAAAAAAAAAAATTGGCTTGGTGCCTGTGGCTCAAGCGGCTAAGGCACCAGCCACATACACTTGAGCTGGGGGTTCGAATCCAGCCCAGAACCACCAAACAATGACGGCTGCAACCAAAAATACAGCTAGGTGTTGTGGTGGACGCCTATAGTCCCAGCTACTTGGGAGGCAGAGGCAGGAGAATTGCTTGAGCCCAGGAGTTGGAGATTTCTGTGAGCTGTGATGTTACAGCACTCTACACAGGGTGACAGCTTGAGGCTCTGTCTCAAAAAAATAATTAATTAATTAATTAATTAAATAAAAATAAAAAAAAATAGCCAGGTGTTGTGGTGGGCGCCTGTAGTCCCAGCTACTCAGAGGTTGAGGTAAGAGAATCACTTAAGTCCAAGAGTTTGAGGTTGCTGTGAGCTGTGATGTACAGCACTCTACTGAGGGCGACATAGTGAGACTGTGTCTCAAAAAAAAAAAAAAAAAGAAAAGGACTGGGGCGGCACCAGCCCCATATCCCAGAGGTGGCGGGTTCAAACCCGGCTTCGGCAAAAAAAAAAACATGTGAGGCTTGGCAAATGTGGAATGTAAATGTCTTGGCAAAGTAACTAAGAAAATGCCAGGAGGGCTATGTCAACTAGTGAGATGAAAATGTGTCAAATATTCTATGAACCAAGTGTATGGTGCCCCATGATCATATTGATTTAATAAAAAAAAAAAGCTATGATTTAATAAAAAAAAAAAGGAGAAACCTAGAAATAAATGAGTCATAAAGACAACAATTCTTAAATAGAAGCTAAGTGAAGGCATTCTCCAACCTTTGCAGAGACATTTGAGGAATAGTCACATATGAGGGAAGGTTAGTGGACCTGGAGAATTATCTATAAGGAAGATTATTTTGAAAGCCTGCTTTTTCTTAAAATAAAGTTTAATAGGGGTCAGGTGTGGTGTCTCACACTGGTAACCCCAGCACTTGGGAGGCTGAAGCGGGTGGATTGCCTGAGCTCACAGGTTTGAGACCAGCCTGAGCCAGAGCAAGACCTTGTCTCTAAAAATATCCAGGTGTTGTAGCAAGCACCTGTAGCCCCAGCTACTCAGGAGACTGAGGCAAGAAGCCCAGGAGTTTGGAGTTGCTGGGAACTATGATGCTATGGCACTCTACCAAGGGTGACAAAGTGAGACTCTGTGTCAAAAAAAAAACCAAACACACACACACATATGTACATATGTTTTGGGGGTTTTTATATATGTATGTATATATATATGTAGTTTAATAAAGAAACTCAGAACCCCGATGCATTTCTGACACTTTTCTCTATTCTCTACCATGCTGAGCTGTCAGGAACGCTTACCATGGGGGAAGCCCAAGCATAAAGTGTAAGGTGCTGGGCTCCCCACAGTCTCCCCACAACCATCAGAGGGCCTTTGACCTACAGATATGGTGTCTCACATCCAGCACAACCATCCATAAAGCAAGCTCCCAGCTGGGCGGCACCTGTGGCTCAGCGGGTAGGGCGCCGGTCCCATATGCCGGAGGTGGCGGGTTCAAACCCAGCCCCGGCCAAATTAAAAAAAAAAAAAAAAAAAAGCAAGCTCCCAGCCAACATGAGACAGGGTCTTGAAAGTTCACAGAGAAAAAAACTCAAAGCGTGTTGTCTTATACATATCCACAATCAGTTGTAATAAAGAAAGAACTTAAATGTGTGAAGAAAGATAAATGAAAATACTTGGAGGAATTATTACAGGCAAGATCATCTCAAGCTGTTCCTTTATCATTTATTGGATATTATGATGAAGAGCCTAAGGATAACACCATTTTCATATTGTGCTAGGATTATGGAGGACATTTTGAACAATGAGAAGAGTTATGATTTAAAGCCCAGTTTTACT
Organism: Nycticebus coucang; assembly: GCF_027406575.1. Lineage (NCBI taxonomy): Eukaryota > Metazoa > Chordata > Mammalia > Primates > Lorisidae > Nycticebus > Nycticebus coucang. The sequence continues at coordinate 66,997,465 of NC_069793.1, read as the reverse complement.
GGGGCTGATTGTCTAAGGTCTCTTGTCATAAAAAGACACCACCAATACATTGATCTTATGACTCAGTGTAGATTGTCTAGTTTTTCTTTACATTTAAGGAATGGTCACCTATTGGTCATTTTGTACCAATATAGCCAGTGAAGGTTGCCATAGAGGTATTACCTGCGTGGTATAGGCTAGCTTGATCACAAGATTACAAAAATGACATAAAGATATGCACTTTGTCTGAAAAATATGCTATTAATACAATCATTGATTCAGAGCCTCAGCTCTCTGGGTCATTAGATGGCAATGTAGCACATAGTTTATATATATATATAATAAAGAATTTATTTGGGACTTGGCGCCTGTAGCTCAGGGGTTAGGGTGCCAGATATATACCCTGGGGCTGGTACTTTCGAACCCGGCCTAGGCCTGCTAAACAACAATGACAACTACAACAACAAAAAAACATAGCAACAATGACAACTACAACAACAACAAAAAAGTAGGGTGGCGCCTGTGGCTCAGTGAGTAGGGCGCTGGCCCCATATACCAAGGGTGGCAGGTTCAAGTCTGGCCCCAGCCAAACTGCAATGACAACAAAAAAATAGTTGGGCGTTGTGGCGGGAGCCTGTAGTCCCAGCTACTCTGGAGGCTGAGGCAAGAGAATCGCCTAAGCCCAGGAGCTGGAGGTTAAGCCCAGTGAGCTGTGACATCATGGCACTCTACCAAGGGTGACAAAGTGAGACTCTGTCTCTTAAAAAAAAAAAAAAAAAAATATATATATATATATATACATAGCCACATAGTCCCAGCTACTTGGGAGCCTGAGGCAAGAGAATCACTTAAACCCAAGAGTTTGAGGTTGCTGTGAGCTGTGACTCTACAGCACTCTACCCAGGGCAACATTGTGAGACTCTGTCTCAAAAAAAATAAATAAATAAATAGGGCGGCACCTGTGGCTCAGTCGGTAAGGTGCCGGCCCCATATACCGAGGGTGGCGGGTTCAAACCTGGCCCCGGCCAAACTGCAACCAAAAAAAAAAATAGCCGGGCGTTGTGGCGGGCGCCTGTAGTCCCAGCTACTCGGGAGGCTGAGGCAAGAGAATGGCTTAAGCCCAGGAGTTGGAGGTTGCTGTGAACTGTGTGAGGCCACGGCACTCTACCCAGGGCCATAAAGTGACACTCTGTCTCTACAAAAAAAAATAATAATAATAAAATAAATAAATAAATAAATAAAAGAATTTATTTTGGGGTGGTGCCTGTGGCTCAGTGAGTGAGGCGCCAGCCCCATATACCGAGGGTGGCGGGTTCAAACCCAGCCCCGGCTGAACTGCAACCAAAAAAATAGCTGGGCAGTTGTGGCAGGCGCCTGTAATCCCAGCTGCTTGGGAGGCTGAGGCAGGAGAATCGCGGAAGCCCAAGAGCTAGAGGTTGCTGTGAGTCCTGTGTACATCATGGCACTCTACCGAAGGCAGTAAGGTAAGACTCTGTCTCTGCAAAAAAAAAAAAAAAAAAAAAGAATTTATTTTGGTATATCAACCACTAAAAAAGTTTTATTTTATTGAAAGTTTTACAATGAATTGTGTGCAAGGTGATTAGGTGATTACTTTGAAATGCTATACTTCTTTCAATAGGTGAACATTCAGAGCTTGCAAATGTCCTTAAGCCAGACTTTTTTTTTTTTTTGTAGAGACAAGAGTCTCACTTTGTTGCCCTCAATAGAGTGTTGTGGTGTCACACAGCTCACAGCAACCTCCAACTCCCCAGCTTAGGCAATTCTCTTGCCTCAGCCTCCAGAGTAGCTGGGACTACAGGCGCCCATCACAATGCCCAGCTATTTTTTTGTTGCAGTTTGGCCGGGGCCGGGTTCGAACCTGCCATCCTCTGTATATGGGGCCAGCGCCCTACCCACTGAGCCACAGGCACCGCCCCCTTAAGCCAGACTTAACCCTCATTAAGAATGATGCTTCCATGTATTGCTGCCTGGGCATTGCCCATAGAAAAGACTATGGGATAGGGATCCTCACACCCTAGATGCCTCCTTAGCTTCAGCACAGCCATTTTAGTGAAGTACCCATTTAAAGGAACTGGGCCAAAAGTCAAATCACAAGCCTCAGGGTCCCAGAATGTTGTACAACAGGTGTTTCTGGAATGTTATGGAACAAAGACTTCCCACCCTGGTTCCTGCAAGGAGTGGCCCTTTTCTTCAAGTAGTCCCGCCCTAGCTACCCACATCCACATAAGCTTGATAAAAATGCCTGAAACCTGGACAGTGTGGGCTGACTCTGGTTCAGACTCTACTTCTGTTATTTATTTATTTATTTATAGACAGAATCTCACTCTGCGCCCTGCGTAGAGTACTATGGTGTCACAGCTCACAGCACCCTCAAACTCCTGGGCTCAAGTGATCCCCTTGACTCAGCCTCTGGAGTAGCTGGGACTACAAGCACCTGCCACATACATGCCTGCCTAGTTTTCCTGCTTTTAGTAAAGATGGGGTCTCCCTCTTGTTCAGGCTCTTGAGCTCAAGCAATCCACCTGCCTCAGCCTCCCAGAGTGCTAGAATTACATGCTTGAGCCACTGTGCCTGGCCTGTTCTTTTCCTTGAGGCTCTGTCTCAAAATAAAAAAAAAAAATAAAAAATAAATAAATAAAACTTCCCCCACTATTTTTAAGAACTAAGACCTGAGGCTCCGCACCTGTGGCTCAAGCGGCTAAGGCGCCAGCCACATACACCTGAGCTGGCGGGTTTGTATCCAGCCTGGGCCCACCAAACGACAATGATGGCTGCAACCAAAAAATAGCTGGGTGTTGTGACTGACGCCTGTAATCCCAGCTTCTTGGGAGGCGGAGGCAGGAGAATTGCTTAAGCCCAGGAGTTGGAGGTTGCTGTGAGCTGTGACGCTAGGGCAATCTACCCAGGATGAGAGCTTGAGGCTCTGTCTCAAAAAAAAAAAAAGAACTGGGCAGCGCCTGTGGCTCAAGGAGTAGGGCGCTGGTCCCATATGCCGGAGGTGGTGGGTTCAAACCCAGCCCCAGCCAAAAAAAAAAAAAAAAAAAAGAACTAAGACCTGAGTCTCAAAAAAAAAAAAAAGAACTAAGACCTGAGACCTGCCTCTCTGCCTTGGGCTGGTAGTCCCTGGAGAAGCAAGTGAAAGTCCTTTGTTTTGCCGGGCGCGGTGGCTCACGCCTGTAATCCCAGCACTGTGGGAGGCTGAGGAGGGAGAATCGCTTGAGCTCAGGAGTTCGAGACTCGCCTGAGCGACAGTGACACCCCGACTCGTGAAAAAAATGGAAAAACCCAGCCAGGCACCGCAGCGAGCGCCTGTAATCTCAGCGGCTTCCGGAGGCTGAGGCAGCGGGGTGCCCACAGCCCGAGTCTGAGGTTGTGGTGAGCTACCACGCCCACTGCACTCTGCTCAGGGGCACAGGGTGGGACCCTGTCTCAACCAAAAAAAAGAAAGTCCTTTGTTCTTTGTGCTACAGGAGGAGATTCAGCTGGTCTGCAGCCCCTTGCTCTGCTGGGGGTGGGGGCAGGGTCTGGGTGGGCCTCTCAGGTGGGCAGAGATCACAGCTTTGTCTTCAAAGTCTTCAGCAAAGATGAGAGAGGAGACCATTAGAATCCTTAACTATAGGCTTGGCACCAATAGCTCAGTGGTTAGGGCGCTGTCCACATGCACTGAGGCAGGCGTGTTTGAACAACAACAAATTGGCCCTCGGGCCTACTAAACAACAATGACAACTACAACAAAAAAGTAGCCCGGTGTCATAGTGGGTCCCTGTAGTACCAGCTACTTGGGAGGCTGAGGCAAGAGAATTACTTAATCCCAAGAGGAGAGGGCCACATAGTAAGACTCTGTATCAAAAAAAAAAATTTATATTTAAAAAAAAAAATCCTTTAGCTGGGCATTGTGGTGAGCGTCTGTAGTCCCAGCTACTCGGGAGGCTGAGACAAGAGAATCACTTAAGCCCAAGAGCTGGAGGTTGCTGTGAGTCCTGTGACGTCATGGCACTCTACCAAGGGCGGCAAAGTGAGACTCTGTCTCCACAAAAAAAAACAACTTAAAAAAAAAATCCTTAACTGTAGAAGAAAAAATAGCCAAGAACTTAGGGCCCTCTATATTTCAGCCTATGTATGGAATGATGGCATTTTAGAGACCCGAGTCTCCTTTCTTCTCATTTTCAGTCAAATTCATAAATTTCTCATTCCACTTGTCCTCCTTCTTCTGATGTGGCTTCAATGGCAAGTACTGAGCTTTTGCTAACAGGAGACCCTAACAAGAAGCTTTGTCAGCTACTGACACCATATGATTAGCCAAGATCCAGCTAACCCAGGTAGTATTAGAATGTGAATCTGTGGATATTGCAGGAATTTCTGTGGATATGCCACCATGTTGTACCTTCTAGTCAACTTGAAAACAAAAAGCTTAGTGATTCTTCTGATGAGAAAGGAAAATCTGATTTGACTTTCTCCCCAGAAGAGATGAGAGTACAGTCATTTGAAATGGTCACTGAGGAAGCAACTAGTTGCCAAAACAGAAGCAGACTGGGTTCCTCTTGAGTTGTGCTTTTTTTTTTCTTTCTAGTTTTTGGCCTGGGCTGGGTTTGAACCCACCACCTGACGTATGGGGCCGTGCCCTACCCCTTTGAGCCACAGGCACCACCCTGAGTTGTGCTTTTCAATTCCACTGTTTATTTCTGAATGAGAGTTTTTTTTTTTTTTTTTTTTGTAGAGACAGAGTCTCACTTTATGGCCCTTGGTAGAGTGCCGTGGCCTCACACAGCTCACAGCAACCTCCAACTCCTGGGCTTAAGCGATTCTCTTGCCTCAGCCTCCCGAGTAGCTGGGACTACAGGAATCCGCCACAACGCCCAGCTATTTTTTGGTTGCAGTTTGGCTGGGGCCAGGTTTGAACCCGCCACCCTTGGTATATGGGGCTGGTGCCCTACTGACTGAGCCACAGGCGCCGCCCTTTTTTTTCTTTTTTTTTTTTTTTGGCCGGGGCTGGGTTTGAACCCGCCACCTCCGGCATATGGGACCGGCGCCCTACTCCTTGAGCCACAGGCGCCGCCAGCCCTTTTTTTTCCTTTAAGACAGAGCCTCAAGCTGTAACTTGAAGCCTCAATGTAACTTCAAGTGCCATTAACTTATGTTTAAAGAAGCTTTCTTAGACTCCATATGAAGGGATGTTCCTTTTGTGTGTGTGTGTGTGTGTGTGTGTGTGTGTGTAGTTTTTGGCCAGGGCTGGGTTTGAACCCACCACCTCTGGCATATGGGACCACGCCCTACCCCTTTTGGCCACAGGCGCCACCCCGGGATGTTCCATGTTCCTTTAAGACCTTATAAGCTGATTAGCAAACTAGTCAAACCAGAGGCAAATTCTGAGTCTGGCTGTCTGTGGGATGTCCTGGATAGACTTGGAAGTGGAAAACAAGATATGTTGGTGAGCATTTCAGTTACATGATGCACCTGTTTTCTCAAATGGCTGAATAAGTTTTGTGGTCGCTCTGCATGGCTTCTTTGTACTCTTATCATATTAACCATTGGCTGCCAATTAGTATTATTATTAGAATGCTTACCTGCAGAACTTAGGTTGTTAAGAGTATATAACTTGTAAGAAACTGAGGTCGCTGTATGCCAGAGCAAGCAGCAGCCTCCCCCCTTTCAGACATTTCAGTGCAGATTTCTTCCTCTGCAGCTCCAATTCACGCAACACCGTGGGTAGAGTGCTGTGTCATCACAGCTCACAGCAACCTCCAACTCTTGTGCTTAAGTGATTCTCTTGCCTCAGCCTCCCAAGTAGGTGGGACTACAGGCACCTGCCCAACACCTGGCTATTTTTTTGGTTGCAGTTATCATTGTTGTTTGGCAGGCCCGGGCTGGATTTGAACCCGTCAGCTCTGGTATATGTAGCTGGTGCCTTAGCCACTTGAGCTACAAGTGCTGAGCCTAAATGAGAGATTTTGTAGGATAACTTCTACATGCAACATTTGGAGAAAAGACAGCTTTCAAAAACTTTTGCTTTCCATGAGTCTCCTACTTTCCAAACTCTTAGTCTGTTTGCATGTCCTTAATTTGTCTATTCATTCTAGGAAGTTGCTTCAACCCTACATATGAGGCCAGTTTTTCAAGTTTTCTTTATCATTTTATGCTCTACTTCCTACAAAGAATGTAATGTTTAGAGATGACATCTTATCAAAATGGAGAGGTCACCTTCCTCACTTCTCACTACTCATCTTCATTTACAATAATATATGTTATTCAGATAAATATGAGGGTACAAACAATTAGGTTACAATGTTTGCATACGGTGGCTAAGGACCCTGTTGTAATTGTGTTCCTCACCCAGAAGATGTGCCATATACCCTTACATTGTGCCCATTAGGTGAAAGCACACCAATCTCCCTCCTTCCTCCCCCTCTCCCCAACTTGAATTAAATTGAGTTTTCTCTTGTGTGGGCTTGTATGAGTTCATTTACTGGCTTCATAGTTAATACTAATATTAGTATCAGTATTTAGGAAGCCAGTTTTTATTAGTATTTGTTTTTATTAATATTAGTATTTATTAGTTTTTATTAGTGTTTATGAAGCCAGTTTAATACTAATATTAAATATGAAGCCAGTAAATGAACACATGCAGACAATCTGCATTTTTTATTATGAGAAAGGAAAAGCAAGTATGCACAGTATTTAATAATACTTGCTTTTCCTTTCTTGTAATACTTTACTAAAGAGAATGTTCTCCAACTCTCTCCAAGTTAACATAAACTTTTCATTTTTTTCCATCTTTTGTGGCTGATTGTAATCCCACCAACGGTATAAAAATGTTCACTACTTTCTGCAACTGTACCAGCATCTTCAGCTTTGGGACTTTGTGATATGGCCTATTCTCACTGGGTTTAGGCAATATTTCAAGGTGGTTTTGATTTACATTTCTCTGATGATTAGGTTTGATGAACATTTTTTCTTTTTTTCTTTCTTACAGTTAGCTTTGGTCCAGTATAGTGGCCTATACCCTGTAGTACCAGCTACTTGGGAGGCTGGGGGCAGGGAGAGGAGGGATCACCTGAGTACAGGCATTGGAGGTTGCAGTGAACTACAATCATGACACTGTACTCCAGCTCAGGCAATGATTTTTTTTTTTTTGCAGTTTTTGGCCGGGGCCAGGTTTGAACCCACCACCTCTGGTATATGGGTCCAGCGCCCTACTCCTTGAGCCACAGGCACCACCCCTCAGGCAATGATATTAAGACCTTCTTCTCTAAAAATAAAGTAAAACAAAAATTTTTCAAAGTTAGTTTTATACTGCCAGTCACTAAAATGTATCATACATGCAGTAATGATGCAGTATAATTTAGACTTAAATTGTGTTAAAAGTGTGTTCCCATTTGTAGTTTGGGAAACATTTAAGAATTGTCTAGATGGGCGGCGCCTGTGGCTCAGCGGGTAGGGCGCCGGTCCCATATGCCGGAGGTGGCGGGTTCAAACCCAGCCCCGGCCAAATTGAAAAAAAAAAAAAAAAAAAAAAAAAAGAATTGTCTAGAGTCTTGATTATTATAGCACATCCTAATACAACAAAGAGCTTTTTAGCAATAATCACAGTTTTTTATTTATCTTGAGACAATCTGCATTTTTTAATAATTCTAAGGATAGCCAGGCGCAGTGGCTCATGCCTGTAATCCCAGCACTCTGGAAGGCCGAGGCAGGTGGATTGCCCTGAGATCACAAGTTCAAGACCAGCCTGAGGGCGGCGCCTGTGGCTCAGTGAGTAGGGCGCCGGCCCCATATACCGAGGGTGGCGGGTTCAAACCCAGCCCCGGCCAAACTGCAACAAAAAAATAGCCGGGCGTTGTGGCGGGCGCCTGTAGTCCCAGCTGCTCGGGAGGCTGAGGCAAGAGAATCACGTAAGCCCAAGAGCTGGAGGTTGCTGTGAGCCGTGTGACGCCACGGCACTCTACCGAGGGCAGTAAAGTGAGACTGTCTCTACAAAAAAAAAAAAAAAGACCAGCCTGAGCCAGAGGGAGACCCCATCTCTAAATATAGCTGGGTGTTGTAGTGGGCACCTGTGTCCTAGCTACCAGGGAGCATGAGGCAAGGGAATCACTTGAGCCTAAGAGTCTGTGGTTTCTGTGAGCTGTGATGCCACTGAGACTGTCTCAAAAAAAAAAAAAAAATTTGTGGCAAAGAATTTGAGAACATTATAATGTAAATGTTTTGGTGGGCTTTTTTTTGTTTGTTGTTCCTTATAAAACTATGCATGTGTTTAACTTCTATAAATACAAGCCTTTCTTAAAACTGTTAATATAACCATGTGTTCAATACTATGGCCTATAGGAAAAGATTTAATATTTTGGAGGCTACCTGTGGCACAATTAGTGCTGTGGTTGAGATAAATGTAGTAATGAGGGAGAAACTAAATGTATGCTTTGTCTACATGAGAAAATTTTTACTAATATCAAAATAATTTCTAATGACTGTGATTCACTTATTCTTTCCTCCAATAATAGTTGCATTGTGTATTACTAGTATTTTTCAGTAGATAATGTCTACAGTTTTTCTTTTTTTTTTTTGTAGAGACAGAGTCTCACTTTATGGCCCTCGGTAGAGTGCCGTGGCCTCACACAGCTCACAGCAACCTCCAAATCCTGGGCTCAAGCGATTCTCTTGCCTCAGCCTCCCGAGTAGCTGGGACTACAGGTGCCCGCCACAACGCCCGGCTATTTTTTGGTTGCAGTTTGGCCGGGGCTGGGTTTGAACCCGCCACCCTCGGTGTATGGGGCCGGCGCCTTATCGACTGAGCCACAGGCGCCGCCCCAATGTCTACAGTTTTTCAACTGGAAATTTTATGGACTTCATTTGATCAGGGCCTTTTATTTTGATTTTTTTTTTTTTTTTTTTTTTTTTGAGACAGAGTCTCACTAGTTGCCTTGGGTAGAGTGCGGTCACAGCTCACAGCAACCACAAATTCTTGGGCTTACGCGATTCTCTTGCCTTAGCCTCCCAAGTAGCTGGGACCACAGACATCCGCCACAGTGCCTATTTTTTTTGTTGTTGTTGTCTTGTTGTTTAGCAAACCCACCAGCCCGGGTGGGTGCTAATTTGATTTTTAATTTGCATTGCTAACAATGATCAGGGATCTTTCATCTCATTTTAATTTTATTTTACTAGCTACACTTATTCATGTATTAGCACACTCAGCCTACTGTAACGATGCATGCCTTAATAAAGGATGGAATATTTGTAATGGTTGTCAGTGAACCCAGTTGTCCTTAGATTTAGAACTTAAAATATGGGAGTGATTTGCTGCTCTATTCCTTTTGAGCAACAATGGAGGGAAAAAATGAAATCTAATGAATATAATAGATTTGAGGTAAAGCATTGAAAAACCGTGTGATCAATTCTAGTTTCTCATGTAAAAATGTAAATAGTAATAATCCTCGGATTTCCACCTAAACTTTTTTTTGTTTTTTTGAGACAGAGTTTCACTTTGTCATCCTAGGTAGAGTACCCTGGCGTCACAGCTCACAGCAACCTCAAACTCTTGGGCTCAAGCGATCCTCTTGTCTCAGCCTCCAGAGTAGCTGGGACTACAGGCAGCTGCTACAACGCCGGTTGTTTTTTTACTTTGTAGAGACGGGGGTCTCGCTCTTGTTCAAGCTGGTCTTGAACTGCTGAGCTCAAGCAATCCACCCCACTCGGCCTCCCAGAGTGCTGGGATTACAGGCTCACATGAGCCACCGCGCCCAGCTGTAAAATGGAGGCTAATACCAGTCTTCTTTCTGCTCCCCAAATGCGTATGTTTGTCCGGTCCACAGGGACCGGGGACCGGGCCAATTATTGGTTGTTTTCGCGTCAGTGATCCCTGCGAGACCACCAGCCCCGACCCCCACCTCCTGACTCCCCTTCTCATCCCACAGCTGCGCACACACCTGCCTGGGCCCTACTACGCCTTCTCGCTTGCGGGGTACGGCCGGAGCGTTTGTCCTGCGTGGGGGCGGGAGGAGACGCTTGGTTCCCGCGCCCCGCCCAGGCCTGAAGTCTCCGGGCGCCCAGAGGGCAAGGCGTGTAGGCTGCGAAAAAAGGCGGGAACCCCAGCTGCGCCCTGCAGCTGTCAACGGTTGCCAGGCCACCTGCTGCGGCAGTCTGGATTGGCTCGTTCTCCTGGCTCCCGGGCAACTTTAGCCAATCGGCAGCGAGACCGGTGGGAGGCCCCGCCCCGCAGGACCGCTCTCTCTGCGGCCGCTGGTGCTTTGCCAAGTGTGGGGGTCGCGGGCTGGGCGCAAAATGGAGGGAGTAAGCTCATACCCGAGCACGCCTCTGAGACGCTCGTAGCGCGGAGTGGGAGGCAGAGGCGTGTGTGACCCTCGACAAGACTGCCTCTTTCTGGGCATCAGTCTTCCCATTCTCACAGTGGGGTTGGCTGAGTTTGGAAGGCAGACGCAGGGAGGATCCAGGAGGTGACCCTCTGGGGGAACGAAGGGGTAAACGCGGCAGATCCATCCGGCGGAAATGGAGGTGAACAAGGGCATGGAGAGAACCCCAGGTGGGCCGGTCCCTGAGGAAAAGCGGTGGCGGAAGGGCCCGTTGTACCTGGGGGCGGAGAGGAGGGGCAGGCCCCGCCCCCGAGACTTCTACCGCGCCGCCGCCCGCGGGACGCCACTGCAGACCCGGGCGCCCGTGCCTTCCGATCGGTCCTCGTCGGCGCTCCCCGGACGCGCGCTCCTTCGACAGTCACAGCCGTGCGCACCCTCGTGTTCTCCCTTTGGCCCGGTGAGTTCCGCCCGGCTGGCCCGCTCTCCACCGCCGCGCGGAGCTGCGCGCTTCCCGCCCTTTAATTCCCTCTCTCCTCGCCTAGTTTGTACTTTTACTGTCTGTCCTGGGTTTTTCCTCTCTCTACTCTCTTCTAACTCCCTTTTGTTCTTTCCCTCTGGCGTTCAATTAGCTGTAACTTGAGCCTCCACCCTTCCTCTCCCTCCCCTCGCCACTGCTCCCAGTCCCGCCTTAGGGCGGGGGCCTTTGGCGCTTCAGCGATGACCAGAATGACCTTTCTCTCCTCGGACCGTGTGTCCCCTACGCCTCTTGGGGCTATTTCTGTTGGATGGTGGATTTGAGCTGCTCGATGCGGCCTCTGCACGGCCGCTCCCTGCCCCTCCAAGCCCCTGGAAGCTGGGTCTGGTCCCTCGCTGATTACCAGCCTTTGTTCCCTCCTGACCCTCTCACAACCCTCCCACTCACCAGAGTCTGATGACTCTGTCGGGGGGAGCTTATCTCGAGTACTGAGTGTTAACAAAAGCAGAGCCTGGAAGAGGCAGTTCGTGATACTAGGACGGGGGAGAGATGGGCCCTGTTCCGCACCTCCCACCAGGGCAAGGACTGATTGGGCTTGTGTGTTTTGGGTATGTAGCCTTTTCCTTGCTGGAGTTGGTCCTTTAAGGTGGATTTTCCTTTCTTTCTTTTTTTTTTTTTTTTGTAGAGACAGAGTCTCACATACCGCCCTCAGGTAGAGAGCCGTGGCATCACACAGCTCACAGCAACCTCTAACTCTTGAGCTTACGCGATTCTCTTGTCTCAGCCTCCCGAGCAGCTGGGACTACAGGCGCCTGCCACAACGCCCGGCTATTTTTTTTTTGTTGTTGCAATTTGGCCGGGGCTGGGTTTGAACCCGCCACCCTCGGCATATGGGGCCGGTGCCCTACTCACTGAGCCACAGGCGCCGCCCAAAGGTGGATTTTCCTTTCTTTCTTTCTTTCTTTATTTATATTTATTTGAGACAGAGTCTCACTATGTCGCCCTCGTTAGAGCACCGTGGCGTCACAGCAACCTCAAACTCTTGGGCTTAAGCGATTCTCTTGCCTCAGCATCCCAAGTAGCTGGGACTACAGGCGCCCGCCACAATGCCTGGCTGTTTTTTTGTTGTAGTTGTCGTTGTTTTAGCTGGCCTGGGTGGGGTTCCAATCGCCAGCCCCAGTGTATGTGGCTGGCGCCTTACCCACTGAGCTACAGGCGCCGCCCTGGATTTTCCTTTCTAAACTCTCCTCCTTTGCCCTTCCCCCACAGGACACATAGTATGATCATTAGGTGTCTCGTCTCTCAGCCATTTTCTATGGAAAATAAAGGGGATCAGCCCATGATAGCCACTGGCAGCTTTGAAGAATGGGACGCTTTTAGAGATGCTTGATCTTGGATACCTCAGTGTGAGACCTTAGAAATCCGGGTAAGTGTCCACTCTAAAGGACAGGTGTCCTGCTGCCTCCTAGCCCAGGTGCTCTAAGGGCAGGAGCCAGCTGGATGTTAACAAAATAACCACTGTGACTCCAATGAAGTCGCTCTTAACAGTTCACAAAGCACTTTTATACATTCCTGGTCTCATTCTGGCCTTTAAACTGACCTTGACAAGCCATAGATGGTTGTTCTTATTTTATAAAGGAGGAAACTGAGGTCCAGGTGGACTGGTGATTGGCCTCAGGCCCCATGGGAGTCAGCAGTAGCGCTAGGACAGGAACCTCTTGTTTTCGCTTCATATTGCTGACTCCAGCTTTTGACTGTCCCTGAGATTGAGATTAGTACTCATGTATTTTATGGGCTCTGAAACTGGTTAATTCAGGACTGTAAAATACGATCAGCTTTTTCTAGACCTGTGTTTTACTTAGGATATGTGAACTTTGCTCCCATACCCACCCCTGTGAAGGACCCAACTTTTTGCAAAACCATGGCAACTGAGTCTCCGTGCACTTCCAGCTAGATAGCAGTTGGATTTTTTTTTTTTTTTTTTTGAGACAGAGCCTCAAGCTTTCACCCTGGGTAAAGTGCTGTGGAATCACAGCTCACAGCAACCTCCAACTCCTGGGCTTAGGCCATTCTCCTGCCTGCCAAAATGCTCGGCTATTTTTTGGTTGCAGCTGTCTAACAGTTTGGCATGCCCGGGCTGGATTCGAACCCGTCAGCTCAGGTGTATGTGGCTAGCGCTTTAGCCACTTGAGCCACAGGCACCGAGGCAGCAGTTGGGTCTTATTTTGGCCTTCATAACACCCTGCAATCCAGCTCAAGGTCAGCCACATGATAACCTCATGTTATCATATCTCTGATGCCCAGAAAAGGGACATCATTTGCCTTAACTTTATCAGAACTTTCTGTGTGGGAGAGTTTGCTGTTTAATTGGCATGAGAGAACTTTCTTTTGTGAAAGGCCCTGCCTGCGCCTGAGAAAACAGCAGGAAAGAACTGAGGAGTTGGATAGCAATTTAGCATCATTGATTTCAGAGTCTGTAGATGTGGCCCTTACTAATTTCCCGCATCTAACAGGTTAACAGCACAGCCACCTCACAGGGCTGCTCTGAGGATTAAGTGAGCTAATACAAGTGCCCTGGGCATTGGGATGGGGAAAAGTATAGAGTACCTCCTAGAGACAGAGGTATCAGAGCAGCCAAGCTGGGGAGTCTGCCATTTAAGCATGTTTTCACAAACCCTCAGGTGAGCCAGGATCCAGAGAAATGAATAAGATCAGGCTCTGTCTTATAGATGGTCCCAATGTAGTTAGTATATTGCTGTATCCTATTAATTTCCCTGTTTGCTCCAGCCACCTGGAGTGAGCAGCGCAGGAGGAAGAAGCAGGATGAGCTATTTCCACGGGTCTCCATATTCATAAGTGATTCCTACCACATTCTCTCTCCACCGGGCAGCTCTGTTCTCCTGAGCCTCAGCAACAGGGGCAGCCAATCAGGCTAGCCTTAAAGCAGCTGTTCATACAAAGTCTGAAGTAAGCTCAGGGGAAAGAGTAGGTCACCCTCCCCCAGTGGGGTGCTGGGCTCACTTCCTCTCAGGGCAGTGGAGGAGGGTATTGTTCTCTAACACTAGAACAAAATGGAGCTTTTGGTTTCCTGTGTCACTTTTCATAGCTCTGACCTGCACATCCCCATCCCTGCCCCTCTTGTGAAGGTACGGATTCCCCTGTGTTGGAGGAAAGGAAACAAAACAAACAGTAAGCTCAGTTTCCTGGGAGGAGTCGGGCACCTCAGTGTTTACTCTCAGCCCTAAGACAGTGTCTTTTTTTTTTTCTTTGGAGTAGCTGGGACTACAGGTGCCCACCACAATGCCCGGCTATTTTTTTTTTTTTTTTTTTGTAGAGACAGAGTCTCACTTTATGGCCCTCGGTAGAGTGCCATGGCCTCACACAGCTCACAGCAACCTCCAACTCCTGGGCTTAAGCCATTCTTTTGCCTCAGCCTCCCAAGTAGCTGGGACTACTGGCGCCCGCCACAACGCCCGGCTATTTTTTTGGTTGCAGTTTGGCCGGGGCCGGGTTTGAACCCGCCACCCTCGGTATATGGGGCTGGCACCTTACCGACTGAGCCACAGGCGCCGCCCAAGACAGTGTCTTATTTTAAGGCGTGCTCCCAAAGATGCGCTAGGTCTTATTTTCAGGGGGCGTCTTAGCTTTCCTATAAGTAGGTCTTATTTTCGGAGGATGTCTTATTTTCGGGGAAACATGGTAGCATTCTTTTAAGGCCCAGCTAAATGTTACCTTGTTTAAGAATCTTTTCTGGCCACCCATTCTTCCTGAACTCTCCTGATGGAATTAGTTGTTCCCTCTGCATTTTGAGAGTATGTCCTGCAAACCCCAAATGCAGCTTGAATCACCTGCCCATAATAAGTCCCCTCTAGGGTAGGTATCTCTTGTGTCTCAGTGAGTCAATGCCCAACAAAGCAGTCATATTCAAAGAATGACTCTGGAGACCCTGAGCTTTAGGGGCTGGGGAGAGAATTATTGATAGGCCTGGTGTCCTCTCGTCCCTTTCTCATTCTAGACCTGTGAGAACTGCTCCTGCTTAGTAATGTAGGACATAAGGCTATGGATTTGTGCCTGTTGGGTCTTGGTGTGCCTGAAACCTTTTCCCACTTCCATCAGCACCCCCCACCCCCACCCCAGATAGGTCCACAGAAGCAGGAATATGCACATCATCAGGGAAATCTGCACCAGAGCAGACAAAGGGCTGGTCTAGTGGCTGTTTGTAAGGCAGAGTCAGGATTGCCCTGATCCAGACTCTTCCTGTAGTGAAAAGGAAAGAACCCTTCACAAAATATGATCTCCTTGAGCAGGAATTGCTTCTCTAGACTCTGAGTACTTCTGGAGCTCACTCCTTTTTTCCATAATAGGGCCACTTTGAGTCCTGCTTAGGGATGTGGTGATATCAGGGGAGCCACAGGTGAGAGTGGTGAGCAGGAAGGGTCTGGAGACACTGTTGCTGATGGGTCTTTTCTCCCCTTGTTAGACTCCGGCAGAGTTCCTCTATCTCATCTTGCTGCCGATTGAGGGTACCCATTTCTCCAATTTTTCTCCATCTCCTGGGAAGTAGCAGGAAATCCACATCATGGTTGGGTTCAAGGCCACAGAAGTACCCCCTACTGCCACTGTGAAGTTCCTAGGGGCTGGCACAGCTGCCTGCTTCGCAGATCTCATCACCTTTCCCCTGGACACTGCTAAAGTCCGGCTGCAGGTGAGGGGATGAAGCCTGGGGGTCTTGAAAGCATCTAGTCTGCACAGACTCCTGGAGGGCCAGTGAAGTGTTTGGGACCATAAACTATGGAGCAGTGGGGTGGCAGGTGCGGAGAGCACTCTGTCCATCCCTATAACAACCACCCTGTCTTGGCCTTGTAGATCCAAGGAGAAACTCAGGGGCCAGTGTGTGCTGCAGCCAGTGCCCGGTACCGTGGTGTGTTGGGCACCATCCTGACCATGGTACGCACTGAGGGCCCCTGCAGCCTCTACAACGGGCTGGTTGCTGGCCTGCAGCGCCAGATGAGCTTTGCCTCTGTTCGCATTGGCCTCTATGATTCTGTCAAGCAGTTCTACACCAAGGGCTCTGAGCGTGAGTATGGAGCTGGGCCATAGAAGGCCTGGAACGTTTTTCTTGGTGATGATTGATCTTAGTTCATTTAGCTAAGTAGCCCTTTTAGGCCCTATGATCCCTGGGAAGATCAGAGGAACAGAATTGAAAAGGGCCCTGATTCTCCACATGATTCCTAAGTACCTAGGCTATTCCAGGCACTGAGCAGGGCATCATCCATCCCATGACCTGATCCCTTACCCCACAACCTTGGTGGTATCATCCCAGTGTTACAGATGAAGAGACTGAAGCTTGAGGGATGGCAGGGACACTTGGCCAAGGGCACACAACGGGAAGCCAGAAAACATACCCGAGACTCTTGCCTCCAAGGCTAGCATTCTTGCATTTCACCTCCTTAGCATGCCACACCAACCCTACATTTTACACATGAGGAAATTGAGAGCCCCAGACAAAGGATTGACTTTCCCAAGATCCCATGGTATGAAGACGTAGATCTGGGGTGAGAACCCAAGTTTTATTAGTCCCAGTCCATCAGAAAGCCGCTTCTCTCTGAGCCTTGGTTTTTACATTTGTCAAGTGGAAATGATTCTGATTTCTCAGGACAGTTGAATGCAGGTTAAATGAAAATGTTTTATGAGAAGTTAGAGCAAGAGCTTGTCTGAACCCTGTTGCCAAAGGCAAGAGATTACAGTGACAAGGTGGTTTGGGAGAGGAGAGATGAAGTGCAAGTCAGCTGAGCACTGACCCCCTTGGTTTGCCCACAGATGCCAGCATTTGGAGCCGCCTCCTAGCAGGCAGCACCACAGGTGCCCTGGCAGTGGCTGTGGCCCAGCCCACAGATGTGGTAAAGGTCCGGTTCCAAGCTCAAGCCCGGGCTGGAGGTAGTCGGAGATACCAAAGTACTGTTAGTGCCTACAAGACCATTGCCCGAGAGGAAGGATTCCGGGGACTCTGGAAAGGTGTGTGGCAATTGTTTCCTCTCCCTTCCCTTCCCCCGCCCTCCCCTCCCAATTCCCTGGTCTCACTCTCCTTCCTGCTATAGGGACCTCTCCCAATGTTGTTCGTAATGCCATTGTCAATTGTGCTGAGCTGGTGACCTATGACCTCATCAAGGACACGCTCCTGAAGGCCAACCTCATGACAGGTGAGTTAGGTTAGATGATGCTGAGTCTCATCTTAATCCCCAAGGCAGGAGCAGATATAGGAGTCTGATTGACACCTGAAAACCATAGCTTTTCATTCTACTTGCCCTTTGCTTGGAGAGTGAGATTATATCTTACTTGGCATACTGAAGCCAACTGGGATGGAGCTCCCACTTTGCACTTTAAGGAACTGAGGTGGTACTAGATTGGCAAAATAACTCTCTGGTGCTCAGAAGAGGTCCCAGCTGGAGTGTCTTTAAAATCATGAGAAGGGCGGCACCTGTGGCTCAAGGAGTAGGGCGCCGGTCCCATATGCCGGAGGCGGAGGGTTCAAACCTAGCCCCCGTCAAAAAACCAAAAAAAAAAAAAAAAAATCATGAGAACCTCTAGCTACTTAAGTATTGCTCTTCTTTTCTGGAATGGTGGGTGAGGAGGCTTGACTTTCTTGCCTGCTTCTCCTTGGCAGATGACCTCCCTTGCCACTTCACTTCCGCTTTTGGGGCGGGCTTCTGCACCACTGTCATCGCCTCCCCTGTCGACGTGGTCAAGACGAGATACATGAACTCTGCCCTGGGCCAGTATAGCAGTGCTGGCCACTGTGCCCTTACCATGCTTCAAAAGGAGGGGCCCCGAGCCTTCTACAAGGGGTGAGCCTCTGATCCACCCTATACAAGTCTAGGCCTCTGGCTATCCATACATATCACGGGTGGGAGAGAACCAGCTAGAAATGAGTAGCAACCGAATGTCAATCTATTTCTGGTCCTGGTCCTGGTATTTCACCAGCATTTACTCATCCTCTTAATTGCTTCCTCCCAGAATTGCTATTACCACTATATAAATGTTAAAATGGAGACTCAGAAGATTAGTGCTTATAGCCACACAGCTGTGACGCCCAGTTCATTGAGTCTTACCACCCTCCTCTAGGACAGAGCAGTTGGGTTGGATTGGATGCCTGGCTTAGTAGGGGAAGCGGGAGATGGAAGTACCCCCAGTGACCTGTGTTTTCTCTCCCCTAGGTTCATGCCCTCCTTTCTCCGCTTGGGTTCCTGGAATGTGGTGATGTTTGTAACCTATGAGCAGCTGAAACGGGCCCTCACAGCTGCCTGCACTTCACACGAGGCTCCCTTTTGAGTCTTGTGCTGTTGACTTGATCACCTCTGGCTTTGGCTCCAGCCGGGCCCTGTTTCCCTTTTCCTCTTTCCCTTTCCTCCTTCCCCACCTCTTCCCTTCACTCCTTCTTTTCCCCACCACCTTCCTTTCCTCACATTCTCAGCCCCTTCCTCATCTCCTCATTGTCTCTCAGTGCTGTTGGAGCTGAGCCCATTCAACAGCACAGGAGGATCCCAAACCCCTAGTTCCTTAAAAATAGCCCAAATCTTCATCCTACCCCCAGCCCAGCCTGCATGTCCCTCATAAAGCAAGCTCAATCTTGGTGTCTCCTCCCTCTTGTAGTTACCAGAGGTCTTGGTCCAACGGGCCCTTGGTGAGTAGGGGAGGAGCCACCCAACTTTGAAAAGGGGGTATGACCCACCTCCAGCATTCAGTCTGAGGCCCATGGAGGTCCATCTATTCTAGACCATTTCTCTTCAATCCCAGGCCCTGGACTAAGGTGGCTGATGCAGGGGCAGCAGGAGAGACAGTAATAGCTTAATTCTCACTTTTCCTGCCCTTCCAACCCCCAATATGGCCCCAAGCCTGTTTATCTTCACAATGAGAGTGCTCCTGTTTGCCCTTCATGTCCTGCACATCTCAGAAGACTTAGATAAGGAACTTGGGAATCTTAGATGCTGTGGACTTACTTGATTACATTTTAAAGATAGGAAACCCACCCCCTCTAAAGTCCCAGCCTAGTGAGAGCAAGTCAGTTACCCCCTCCACAGTCATACCCAGAAGAGGAAGTGTTACTGAGCTGGGTGGGGCAGGGCCTGACTCAGCAGAGGTAGGTTTTAGGCTGCCGGGCAAACAGAACAGTGTGAGAATACTTTCTCTTTTTTTTTTAATAGACAGAGTCTCACTTTATCACCCTCAGTAGAGTGCTGTGGTGTCACAGCTCACAGCAACCTCAAAGTCTTGGGCTTAGGCGATTTTCTTGCCTTAGCCTCCCAAATAGCTGGGACTACAGGCACCCCCCCCCCAACACCTAGCTATTTTTTGTTGCAGTTTGGCCGGGGCCGGGTTCAAACCCACCACCCTTGGTATATGGGGCCTATGCCCTACCCACTAAGCCACAGGCACCACCCAGGATCTTTCTCTTTGAAGTCTCATTTTCTCCCTGAACTAGGGGTCCCAAGGAGGAGGGGACAAGCCAGGGCTTTGCTAGCACATGGATCTCAGCCTCTCTGTCCCTGTTCTCTCACCACCTGCCCTGTGGAGGCAGGAAAGCAGGTGGGCAAGGAGGACTGAGGCATCTTGTATAGGGTTGGGCCCTAATGAAGTCATCCAGCCCCATTTTGTAGATTCCTGAAGAAACTGAAGCCTGACGCAGATTATGTTGGCAAGAACAGGTCTTGGGGGCTGCGCCTGTGGCTCAGTGAGTAAGGCGCCGGCCCCATATACCAAAGGTGGCAGGTTCATACCCAGCCCCGCCCAAACTGCAACAACAACAACAAAAAAATAGCTGGTGTGTTGTGGTGGGCACCTGTAATCACAGTTACTCGGGAGGCTGAGACAAGAGAATCGCCTAAGCCCAATAGCTGGAGGTTGCTGTGAGCTGTGATGCCAGGGCACTCCACCCTATCTCAAAAAAAAACAAGAAACAGGTCTTGGAGAAGCCTGCAGCTATGAGCCAGGCTCAGAGTACGTGACCTCCTCCTTCTTCCCCCAGCCTAAGGCAGCTGACCTCCTTCCACTGCTTATTAGCTGATTTGTCAAAGATGAAGCTAGACGCTCTGGCATTTAGGCAAGAGGGCCAGAGTGTTAAATGGTTCCTGGAGAATGAACAAGGGCCCAAGATTCCTCAGCTTGCTTCCTAGATCTTGACAGATTGAACTGAGACTTCATAGTCCCCAGGAGGGGCAGGGTTGAGTCCCATGAGGCAGAAAGCCATGATAAGACGATGACAGGCAACCTTACCAGGCTGTTCTCTGCTAGGGAGTTGGCATAAATGGAAGCCCACATTAATCCCTGAGGCAGGCTACTACCCTGTTTCCCCGAAAATAAGACAGGGTCTTATTTTAAGGTGTGCTCCCAAAGATGCGCTAGGTCTTATTTTCAGGGACGCCTTATCTTTCCTGTAAGTAGGTCTTATTTTCGGAGGATGTCTTATTTTCAGGGAAACGGGGTAACTGTTTTGTACAGGAGGGGTCACTTTTCTGCCCAGGCATGTCCTCAAAGGTAAATAGGCTAGTGGATGTGAGCGATCATTCAGCTGGTTTATCAGCTTTTGTGTCCCAGGCCCTGAGATGGATGGACACAAGGCCACCAGACAGTCATGGTTCTGAGCATGACCTGGGGACAATGAGCTGGGAAAGGCAAGAATCACTGGTAAACATACCAGTAGGCCGTGGTAACTGGTTAGGGGTAGGTAACTCCTCTATAAAACAGCCATATGAAATGCCCTGCTTTGCTTGACTCACAAGGTAGTACTGGCAACCCCTGAGGTAACAAATGCCATAAAGGTCTTCCATTGGCAGCGCCTGTGGCTCAAAGGAGCAGGGTGCCAGCCCCATATACCACAGGTGGTGGGTTCAAACCTGGCCCCGAACAAAAACTGCGAAAAAACAACTTTCCATAAAGCCTGAGCCCAGGCTTCCTTAAAAGCCTCTCTGTAAGGAGCAGGACTTGCTACCCCAGAGGAGTCAGAGAATTTGACAGCACATACACCTTCACCTATTTGCTCAGAACAGGGCAGCTACCACCTGGGCTGTGTCTCAAACAAATCAGCTTCACTTGGCTCAGTGCCCATAGCACAGTGGTTATGGTGCCAGCCACATACATGGAGGCTGGCAGGCTCGAACCCAGCCCGGGCCAGCTCAACAATGACAACTGCAACAAAAATTAGTTGTGGTGGGTGGCTGAGGCAAGAGAATCACTTAAGCCCATGAGTTTGAGGTTGCTGTGAGCTGTGACACCATGGCACTCTACCCAGGGCAACATAAATAGACTCAAAAAAATCAGCTTCACTCATCTGGTTTCTACAAAAGGCCTGTAAGATAGGGGTTGTAATCTCAAAAACTGGGACAGGCTTGACACCTGTGGCTCAAGCAGCTAAGGCGCCAGCCACATACACCAGAGTTGGCAGGTTTGAATCCAGCCCGGGCCCACCAAAACTGATGGCTGCAACCAAACAAAAAAAAATAGCCAGAGTTGTGGCAGGTGCCTGTAGGTCCAGCTACTTGGGAGGCGGAGACAGGAGATTTGCTTGAGCCCAGGAGTTGGAGGTTGCTGATGAGCTGTGATGCCATAGCACTCTACCCAGGGCAACAGCTTGAGGCTCTGTCTTGGAAAAAAAAAAACAGCAGTGGGAGTCCAAGGTGGATGGATTCCTTAGGCTTAGGAGTTTGAGACCAGCCTGAGCAAGAACGAGACCCCCCATCTCTACTAAAAGTGGTCAGGCTTAGTGGTGTGTGCCTGTAGTCTCGGCTGTTAAGGGAGGGTGCAGCACTGGGTTTAGTCTTCAGCTACTGGGGAGGCTGAGGCAAGATGGATGGCTTGAGCACAAGACCACACAGGTTGCTATGATGATGTCATGGCACTCTATCCAGGGTGACAGACTGTCTAAAAAAAGGCTCAAAGGTGGAGGGATTTGCCCAAGCGCCCACAGAAGCACAGTGGGTTGGTAGCACACCTGGGATTCAGATGCTAAAGCCTACATACTTGCAACTGCCAGGCTGCAATGCTCCCTGGAATCCTGGTCCCCAGAGTCTTCATCTCAAGTCTTTCTGCTGCCTTACCTTTGGTGATTTAAAAATGGTTGTCGGGCGGCGGCCCCATATGCCGAGGGTGGCGGGTTCAAACCCAGCCCCGGCCAAACTGCAACAACAAAAAAAAAAATAGCCGGGCGTTGTGGTGGGCGCCTGTAGTCCCAGCTGCTCGGGAGGCTGAGGCAAGAGAATCTCGTAAGCCCAGGAGTTAGAGGTTGCTGTGAGCCGTGTGACGCCACGGCACTCTACCAAGGGCGGTACAGTGAGACTCTTTCTCTACAAAAAAAAAAAAAAAAATGGTTGTCAAGTGCTGCTGGCCTCCATTTAAGAAAAATCTGCTGGGGGGCGGCACCTGTGGCTCAGTGAGTAGGGCGCCAGCCCCATATGCTGAGGGTGGCAGGTTCAAACCCAGCCCCGGCCAAACTGCAACAAAAAAATAGCTGGGCATTGTGGCGGGCGCCTGTAGTCCCAGCTGCTCGGGAGGCTGAGGCAAGAGAATCACGTAAGCCCAAGAGTTAGAGGTTGCTGTGAGCTGTGTGACGTCAATGGCACTCTACCTGAGGGCGGTACAGTGAGACTGTCTCTACAAAAAAGAAAAATCTGCTGGGCCTAGTGGCTTACACCTGTAACCCTACCACTTGGGGAGGCTGAGGTGGGAGGATCGCTTGAGGCTAGGAGCAAGACCCTATCTCCACAAAAATGGGAAAAGATAGCCAGGCATGGCTGTGTGTACCTGTAATGCCAGCAAAGTGCAGCAGGAGAATTGTTTGTGCCTAGGAGCTTGATGTTGCTGTGAGATCTGAGGTCACTGTATTCTAGCCAGTATGATGGCAAGCCCTTGTCTCAGGAAAAAGGCCAGGTGTGGTGGCTTACACCTGCTATCCTAGCAATCTGTGAGGCTGAGGCAGTAGGATCACTTAAGCTCAGAAATTCAAGACCTAGTCTCTACTAAAAATAGAAAAATCAGCCAGACATTGTGGCAGGCACTGATACAGTGCTTTGGGATGGTGGAATTGTAAACAATCTGGTTAATATAGGGCCTTTCCTGGCAACCTCTGAAGCTACTCCGTAGAGTGGTCACCAACTCTCCATAGGTCTGGACCTATCCTTACCCAAAGTCAGACTCAAGAGAGGGGAAACTTTCCCTGGGACAGAAGAAAGTGTGACCCACTGAACCACAGGCACTGCCCAAAGTTTTCTTGTGCTTTCATTTTCCTGTCTCAATGTGACCACAGAAGAGGAGCATATACACTGCTCTTGACTCTGAGGGGCAGGTATGGTATGGTCTACAATAAGGCCCAACTGGACCTGGAGGCTAGAACTCGTCCAGACCACGTTTGCAGCAGTTCCATCACCCTTCCTGAAATCTAAATAGTGAATTCACCAAGCACTTTCACATCAATGACCTCACATAATCCTCAGAAAAGAAGCCTGTGAGCTCTGCTTTTCTGACAAGGGCAATCACTGGTCCAGGTAGTCAGGCGCAGGGCTGGGAGCTAGGGGCTGCCTCCTAGATCACCCCACTTAAAGACAGCTCAGGCAACGTAATCCAGCCAGAGAAGTAGAAGCTAAAACTGTCCAGTGCTTGTGTTCTTTGTGTACCTCTCTCACCTAAGCAGGGTGAGTCTGTGGGAAGTGGCCTTCAAGATTCAGATGACAGCTTTGCCACTGGGCCTCAGTGACCTGCAACAAATGTTTTTTTTTTGTAGAGACAGAGTCTCACTTCATCGCCCTCAGTAGAACACGTCACACAGCAACCTCTTAACACCTGGGCTTAGGCGATTCTCTTGCCTCAAATCCTGAGTAGCTGAGACTACAGGTACTCACCACAACGCCCAGCTATTTTTTTGTTGCAGTTTGGCCAGGGCTGGGTTTGAACCCGCCACCCTTGGTATATAGGGCCGGCACCCTACCTGCTGAACCACAGGCGCTGCCCAAATGTTTTCTTGTGCTTTCATTTTCCTGTCTCAATAATGTGATCATATCACACTTCAGAGACTGTCCCTTCTGTCATGAAAAGTCGGAGCAGAGCCAGGGACCCATAGAAGCCACATAGCCCTGCCCCACTCTAGCCAGGTGGGAACACAGAGACTGAATCCTCAGGGGCCTGGCCATGCCCATGAAGGCAGGACAGGGGCCCAGGTGCTGAGCTCCTTGGGCCCTGCTCTTCCCTTAAACCCCCCAAGAAGGGTCAGTATGAAATTCTTGTCCCTCCAACACACCTTGGTATAGCTGGAGGAAAGGAAATAGGTCTTTATTACATCAGTTTAAGCCCCATGTCACCCCACCCTCATGTCATATCAGTGCAGCAGGCTGGGTCCCTTGCACACCCTGAGGCTGTAGGAACCAGGGTAAGGCCTGGCTAGCCTCACCCCACCCCTTTTCTAACCCTTACCCCACCAGTTATGTCTGCAATGCTTGGCGCAGCAACTGCTTCTTTTGGGGTGTGAGGCGGGTAGGGAACTGGATGTCAAAGAAGATGAAGAGGTCTCCTTTCTTGGTGGGATCTTCGGGCAATGGCATCCCCTCACCTGGCACCTTCTTGAAGTACTTAGGACTGAGACAGGAAGATGAAAGAGGGGAGCTTAGAAGTCACCCCAGATTGGTACCTTAACAGGTCCCTGCACCCCTGCCCCACATAACCCCAGCAAGGGAACAGTCACTACAGCCTCCACCTAGAAAGGTTCTTTTTTTTTGGCTGGGGCTGGGTTTGAACCCGCCACCTCCAGCATATGGGACCGGCGCCCTACCCGCTGAGCCACAGGCGCCGCCCTAGAAAGGTTCTTATCATCCCGGGCGGCACCTGTGGCTCAGCGGGTAGGGCGCCGGTCCCAAATGCCGGAGGTGGCGGGTTCAAACCCAGCCCCGGCCAAAAAAAAGAAAGGTTCTTATCATCCAGAGCTGCGTGCGAAGGAGAGTAGCTGGCTTACAACAAACAGCCTGCTCCCTGAAAAGCCTGTTTATGCTGAGTCTCTGATGGAGGATTCTGGAAATCTTGTTTTATGGGAAACAGGGTGAAGAAGGAAGGTAAGCAGACCCTGGGATGGGGCAGAGGGCCTTTCTTGGAAAAGGACTTAGGGGATGATGCAACTCAAAGCTCTGATAAGCGGTTTGGGGGATGGAGGCAACAAGGATTACCCAACCCTTGGGGCCTCTAGCCTCTGCAGCAGCTTGTGAAAATCAGATGGCATCCCTTTTGCCAGAAGAATGTAACCCATAGCCAGGCCAGAGTGTGAGGTGGGTTTCAGTCCTCTCTTACCCCTCAGCAGGGGTCCCCTGTGCTAGGTGCAGTGTGCACAACTGTACTGGGCAGACCTGTCTGACACCATGTGCTATGTCCCAGGCCAGCTCTATTCTTGGCTTGTGGGGCCCAGTGAAAATGGACTCACTGCACGATGTCATTGATGGGGATGTTGAGCAGACGGTCATCTAGGGTCTTCACCTCCACAGTGCAGCAGGTGAGAGCCTGGGAAAAGTTAGGACCAAAGGTGGGGACAGAGAGTATCACCACGGCCATCCTATTTAGAAGGCAATCTATGAGCCTACTCACTACTACTCAGTGCCAGACCCTGAGCTGAACGCCAGAAAGGTGAAAGGCTGCTCAGGAACTGGTAAGTATATGCCTTTAAGAAGCTCAGTCGGGCAAGTAAAAGTGATGTTGCTATAGTATAAGTATCATGACAGAGATGGAAATAAAAGGGTCCGTGGGAGCCAAGGAGGGGCCTCTAAACCATTCTGGAGAAGGCCAGGAAGTGGTAGCAGAGGTGTAATAGTCGATGATGGCCTTATGTAGGGATGGGTACACAGCATTCCAGGCAGAGGGCCTAGCAGGGCCCTCTGAAAATGCACCACAGGGCAGGGGTACCAAGTGGCCTCGAGTGAGGAATGAGGCCAGCAGTCAAATACCATGCAAAGATGTTGAGGAGTGGGGCAGAGTCAGACGAAGGGATGGAAAGATCCCTGAGGAGAAGAAACTGGAGATGACAAGAAGGCGGGAGGGCCTGCTGCGTAGATCCAGGTGATGGTGATTAATGGGATGAAGTGGAGGGAGTTGCGGGAGGTGGAATTAACAAGAGTTAGTGAGACTACAGGGGGCTGGGGGAGGGGAAGCAAAACCTAGACCAGCGCTGGTGGTGTACGCTCTGCCCACCCCCACCCCCTGCGATTTGCCCACTCACCTTGTCCAGAGGGATGGGGTACACAAAGAAGAGATCATCATTCTCCCTGCGGAAGCGAGGGTGGAGCTTCTCCTTTACAATGAAGATGATGTCAGCTGGGATGATGTTGGGGCCCTGGGCAAAGAAGGCCAAGGGGTGACAAGGACTCACTGGCTGTGTGACTTTGGCCAACTTCCTGCCTCTACTTGTCTCCATGTCTTTGTACAATGGGAGATTGGAAGGGCCTTTTGAGTTTGGACCCATAGCCCCTGCTCTGAGAAGCCTACCTGATGAGTCCCCCTGGAATCACTTCACTACTGAAAGCGAGTAGCACTTCACTACTGAGCAGTCCTAAGTAGAGGCACTGAAGGGGGAGAGGTCTCCTCAGGTAGTGGGCTGAACACTGAACTGGTAGTCAGGCAGCTGCCTGCAAGTCTCTGTCTGCTGGCAGCTTCAGGGATGACACCCCTTGCCAACTTCATTAAGTCACCAAACGCTGCTGAGGTCTCTTTTAGGCACGGGGAACAGGAGAATCAAACTATCTCCTACTCTACAGAGCTCCTGTCTAGTAGGGTACGAGACATACAGTGCGTCCTCAGCAGGTCCAAGACTGTGATAAGGGAAGTCCAGATGCCAGGAGCTCAGAGGAGCTGCTAACCCATGTAGGAGTTCAGGGAAGGCTGCCCAGCGTGGGGGGACACTGGAGCTGAGTCTTGAGGCTATTTCTGGAAGCAGATGTTTTATAGGTGAGAAGGGGAGCAAAAGGTACAGGCAGAGGAATTAATCTTTCTTGGCTTTGAATACTCCATCACTTCTCAGGACTTAAGACTCCACATGCCTTGAACAATAATTTTATTATTTATTTATTTAGACAGAGCCTCAAGCTGTTGCCCTGGGTAGAGTCCAGTGGCATCACAGCTCACAGCAACCTCCAACTCCAGGGCTCAAGCGATTCTCCTGCCTCTGCCTCCCAAGTAGCTGAGACTACAGGCGCCCACCACAACACCCGGCTATTATTTATTTATTATTTTTTGGTTACAGCCATCATTACTGTTTGGCAGGCCCAGGCTGGATTCCAACCCACCAGCTCAGGTGTATGTGGCTGGTGCCCTAGCTGCTTGAGCCATAGGTGCTGAGCCTTATATTTTTATTTAAATAAATACTTAAATAATACTTATTAGTAACTAAAATTATTGTAAACAAATGGTTTCTGAGTAGTTCCTATACTTGGGCTTTATTCAGAGAAGCACTGACGAATCTCAGGAAGATCACTGGAATTACAGCTAGATTTCCTTTTAGCTTTTGTGCTCTTGCCCTGGGCAAGACCCATCCCTCTCCAGGCCTAAGGTTGTCATCTTTAAAATGGGGATAGTCTCTGGGCTGCCCGTTTATAGAGGTACTGTGAGGCTCCTTGGAAGGAACATTAGGGATCATCGTACCCACTCCACAGATTGGTCTTGCTACCAGACCAGGTCTTTCCTGCACCTTCATAGGGGCAGGAAAAAGTATTGCCTCCTTCCCCCTCAGTCTGACTAAGGTGACAACCTTAGTCAGCTTCTCTCCCTCTCACCTGGTCCCCTTCCTTCTCAAAGGTGATACGTGTGCCCTGCCTCCAACCAGGCTTCACATCAATAGTCAGAATCTTGTCCTTGATGGTGGAGGAGTAGCCATCCTCATTCAGCACCTGCAGTGAGATGGCAGGCATGGGAGAAGTTTGCTCAAGATTTCCAAGAGCACAGTTTGCTCACATTTCCATGAGCACACAGCTGCCTTTGCACACATGAAAGATACATTGTGGAATTTGTACTTGGGTTCAATCCTCCAGCGATGGGAAAGACCTGGCCTGAAGACCACTCCCATCCTCCTGCTATGGGAACCAAAAACTTATGATTGCAGGATGGCAGGGCATGCCATGCGGCTGGGGTCTGGAGTGCCAAGCAGTCACTGTTAATTGATCAAACTCACAACTTCAGTCTTGGCCACAGATACACAGTGAAAGTGTACTCTAAAGTCCTTCAAATCCCAGAGGCCTACCCCTGATCCTCCAACAGGTCTCTTAATCCCAAAGAGAAAGACCATGGAGGTCAACATTTCTGAGCCTCACCTCATCAGTCCCCCATTATGTCATGCATCCAATCCCCAATCACACACCCAGATGGGTGCTGTCTGTGGAAAGCATGGCCACGTCAGCATCTCCTCTGCTGGGCAAAGGCATAGTAGCCTTACTCTTGTACCTGGTATAGAGCTGACCCATGGGACAGGGCAAGCCAAGGAATGAATTCCGGGGCACTGGGGGTCTTCCTAAACCAGTCGTCTGAGGAACTGTCTCCTGCTCACCCTTCATGCCATATTGTTCCCTCCAACTCATGAGGGATACATTCTGATGAAATCCTGGGGGTATGGCTTAGCGCCTGTAGCTCAGCGGCTAAGGTACAGGCCACATACACCAGGGCTAGTGGTTTCCAAACCCGGTCTGGGCCTGCTAAACAACCGCAATGACAACTACAACTACAAACTAAAAAAAATAGCCAGGTGTTGTGGCAGCCCCTATAGTCTCAGCTACTTGGGAGGCTCAGGGAAGAGAATCACTTAAGCCCAAGAGTTGGGGGTTGCTGTGAATTGTGACACCATAGCACTCTACCCTCTACCGAGGGCAACATAGTAAGACTCTGTCTCAAAAAGAAAAAAAAAATCCTGGGGATATGGTGTGGTAATGCCCAGGGCAGAATTCACAGGACAGTCCTCACATTCAGAGCCTTGCCTCTTCCCACAGGGATGAGGCTGAAGGGGGAGGAAGCAAGGGGATGATCTCAGTCCAGTTAGGAAGGCTGCAGGGAGGAGACTCAAACACTAGGAAAGAACTAGGCTAATATTCTCAATTGTCCCTTTCAAATTTCAGACTCTAGAATTCTAAGATCCTAGGTCTTTGAATCTAAGATTCCATACTTCCATGAGGGATCATCCCTGAGCCCTCCAGTCAGGGTAAGTGAGGAAGGGACTGCTGGGGTCGCGTGGCATATGATGGCCTCCAGTAGTAGCAAGCCAAATACTCACCCTTCGCGAGATCTTAATTTTTTTTGTGCAGCCAAAGAATAAGTCCTCCAGGGACAGATAAAGATCCCGTTCAATTGGGGGGTCCTGCTTCTTGACTCCTCGGCCCCGGAGCCCCCCAAAGTTCAAATCCACCTCACCTCCTTCTTCATCAAAAAACTCTGCAGGAATTAGTGAGAGAAGTAACAGAAGTGTCTCGCTCTGTCTCTCTCTCTCTCTCACACACACACACACGCGCGCGCACACACACACACACACACACACACACACACACGCGTACTCCCCACCCCCAGCCCCACCCCGAACACATCCTCTATCTTTTCAGTGCCCCAAGTGTAATGCTGGGCCTCCCATAACCACCTCTCAGACTCAAAACTGTTTGACCAGGCAAAAATCTGTACTCGATTGCAGATCCAGTGAATGTTATCCCTTTCCACTCCCGGCTGTTTCACCTCCACTTAGCACATCCCCCACCTCCCTGACTCAGCCCACCAAAGTGGATACCCTAACTCCGGCTGCCTCATGTAGGAGGCGCGCGCCCTCTGGCTGCAGCGCCTGGTAGTGTCAGAAAAGACTCGCTGTAAGCGCTGGGTAGCGAGGGTCCGAATGTGCCCATGATCCCTGCCCTTCCCCAGCTTCCTCTCCCTTCCGTTGTGCGGCCCAGCACAAGGCCACTAGAAGCTCCAGCCTGCAGCCCTCTCACTCAGACCTCCAAAAGAATTTTTTTAAACACCTAATTCCCCGTATTGAACCTCTTTCAGCTTGGCATGGCTAGAACAGTATATGTTTCTGTAACTGATCCCTGATTCATACACATCTGTACAATGAAATCATATGTAGATCTATATATAGTACATAGATTTGCACATAAGTGAATAAATAGGTCTGTATCTAGTATAATGTTTAACATAATCTCCGAGTATAAGTGGGACAAAGTGTACAATGTAGTTCACTTCCACAAGGAAATAAAAACTTCTGTAAAAATAAATAAAGGCTCATAAATGTACAATTTCTAGAAGGATACATAAGCTAGTTTTTTGTTTTGTTTTTCAGGCAGAGTCTCACTCTGCCCAGGCTAGAGTACTGTGGCATCAGCCTAGCTCACAACCTCAAACTCTTGGGCTCAAATAATCCTCCTGCCTCAGCCTCCCAAGTAGCTGGGACTATAGGCACCCATCATAATGCCTGGCTAATTTTTGTATTTTTAGTAGAAATGGGGTCTTGCTCTTGTTCAGACTTGTGTTGAACTCCTGACCTTCAAGCAGTCCTGCCTCAGCCTCCCAGAATGCTAGGATTTCAGGTGTGAGCCACTATGCCTAGCAGGATATATCATTTGTTAAAAGTGAGTGGTTGCTTCTAGGGAGGGAAATGGAGGGCTAGAATTCACTTATTTTTCAATAAATTCTGTTTTACATTTTTTACCATGTATTTTATTTTTTTTATTTTTATTATTTATTTATTTATTTATTTATTTATTTATTTATTTATTTTTGAGACAGAGCCTCAAGTTGTGGCCCTGGGTAGAGTGCTATAGCATCAACTTCCAACTTCCAACTCCTGGGCTTAAGCGATTCTCTTGCGTTAGCCTTCCATGTAGCTGGGACTACAGGTGCCCACCACAACACCTGGCTACTTTTTGGTTGCAGTTGTCGTTGTTTGGCAGGCCTGGGCTGAATTCAAACCGGCCAGCTCTGGTGTATGTGGCTGGCGCCCTAGCCGCTTGAGCTACAGGCACTGAGCCTTTACCATGTATTTTATATATGTATATATATATCTTTTAAAATAAAAATAAAAACAAAACTACTCAAAGAAAAGCATCTTTTTTACAACTGTGTCCTTTCCTAGTAAGGTAAGGGGTGGGGGATAAGACTCTTACCATTGAAGGGGTTGTCTCCCCCGAAGAACTCGTGGAAAACCTTTTCAGGGTTGCCATGGAAGACGTAACCAGTTGTCCATGGGGTCTGGGATCCAAACTCCAAAGGAATCCCGCCCTTCAGGCCTTCCTCTCCAAACTTGTCATAGATGCCTCTCTTCACAGCTGTGGATGTGTGCCATTTTGAGGAGGGGTCCAGCTTTAGGGGTTAAGATAAATGGGCAGGGCTGGGAAGCAGGAGGACATGGGGAAGGGGAAGGCACTTACTTCCCAAGTGCCCTGCTGTCTAGCAGTCTTCGGAATGAGACCCTAGAAATCAGGGGTTCAGTTTCATTCTGGGTGGACCCAGGTATTGCTCCTCTAGCCCAGAAGAGAGATGGAAAAGGCAAGTTGTTTGCTGGCTGTGAGGTGGAAGTTGGAGGAAGAACTGAGAGACTAGGGGTCAGGTTATAGCTTTGGGATTTGGCCCAACTCAGTCATCACGGCCATTGTCTTATGTGTGGTAAATACAAGGTATCCCAAAGGTCATCCATAAAGTTGTCATAGATAGGGAAAAATGGGAAATTGTAGCTAAATGTACCTTTATTTACAAAATAGTCATCACAGCTCAGTGCCTATGGCTCAAGTGGCTAAGGCACAAGCCACATACACCTGAGCTGCTGGGTTCGAATCCAGCCTGGGCCCGCCAAACAACAATGACGGCTGCAACCAAAAAATAGCTGGGCGTTGTGGCAGGTGCCTGTAACCCCAGCAACTTGGGAGGTAGAGGTAGGAGAATCGCTTGAGCCCAGGAGTTGGAGGTTGCTGTGAGGTGTGATGCCACAGCACTCTACCCAGGGTGAGAGCTTGAGGCTCTGTCTCAAAAAAAAAAACAAAAAACAAAATATTTATCACAAAATTTTACAAAGAAGTGGCCAACACATAGAGAATATTTTATAAAATTTTCAAATGAATATTTTGTGAATAAAGTTACATTTAGCTACAATGTCCTCATTTTGTCTATGTATGGCAACAAAGGTCTCTTATAGGAGACCTTTGAGACACCCCGTAGAATCCTAGAATCCTGAAATTTTTATTATTTAATTAATTAATTAATTTTGAGACAGAGTCTCACTATGTGGCCCTTGGTAGAGTGCGGTGATGTCACAGCTCACAGCAACCTCAAACTCTTGGGCTTTAAGCAATTTTCTTCCCTCAGGCTCCCAAGCAGCTGGGACTACAGGCACCTGCCACAACACCCAGCTATTTTTTTTTTTTTAAGACAGAGTCTCACTTTCCTGAGCTCGGTAGAGTGCTGTAATGTCACAGCTCACAGCAACCTCCAACTCCTGGGCTTAGACGATTCCCTTGCCTCAGCCTCCTGAGCAGCTGGGACTACAGACGCCCGCCATAATGCATGGCTATTTTTTGTTGTTGCAGTTTGTCCAGGGCCGGATTTGAACCCGCCACCCTCAGTATATGGGGCCAGTGCCCTGCCCACTGAACCATAGGTGCTGCTCCTGGCTATTTTTTTGTTGTAGTTGTCATTGTTATTTAGCAGGCTGGGGTCAGTTTCGAACCCACCAGCTCTGGGTTAACCTAACCACTGAATTACCAGTGCCCCCCTTAGACCAGTGATATTTATTTATTTATTTATTTATTTATTTATTTAAGACAGAGTCTCACTATGTTGCCCTTGGTGGAGTACTGTGGTGTCACAGCTCACAGCAAGCTCAAACCCTTGGGCTTAATTAAGCGATTCTCTTGCCTCACCCTCCTAGGTAGTTGGGACTATAGGCACCTGCCACATGCCCAGCTATTTTCTTGTTGTAGTTTGTTTAGCTGGCCCAGGTGGGGGTCGAACCCACCACCCTCAGTGTATGTGGCTGGTGCCATAACCACTGCACTACAGGCGCCGAGTCTGAAAGAAGTATATTCTTTTACTCCTTCCTTTTTTTGAGACAGAGTCTCACTCCATTCCCCTGGGTAGAGTGTTATGGCATCATAGCTCCCAGTTACCTCAAACTCTTGGGCTCAAGTGATTCTCTTGCCTCAGCCTCCCAAGTAGCTGGGACTATAGGTGCCTGCCATAATGCTGGGCTAGTTTTTTTATTGTTGCTAGAGATGGGGTCTCACTCTTGCTGGGGCTCATCTCCAACTCCTGGGCTCCAGCAATCCACCTGCCTTGGCCTCCCAGAGTACAAAGATTACAGCATTTACTTTTTTTTATCCATAAAATTTAAGTGTGTCGCAAAGTTTACCTACAGGTTCAAATGTGCTGGGAGATAAAAAGGTTGGAAAAACACTGTTCTAGACCTTTGAAATCCTAGAGTCTAAGGACTCTGAAGTTTCCTGAAAACTCAGGGCTGGAAAAACCTGAGTGGTCTCACTGGACTTCTGCATAGGAGCCACACTTACAGACCCCAGGACAAGCCCTCAGGAAAGCCTCCCCCCCACCCCACCCCCACAGTCCCCTGATGGGGCAGGTGATGATGCCAAGACGCATGGGCTGGGTGGTATGTGACCCACTGTGCTGGGGGGTCATCTCATAAGAGAGACATCTCATCACTCCTGGTCTTTTTTTGCCCTTTTATACTCCTGCTGGCCTTGGGGAGCTGGAGATTCAGGCTCAGGGGAAGTCCCACCTCACTCTACTCCTCCAGGAAAGTTCCCTCGTGGTGGAGGTGGGTGGGGTGGCATGGCATAGGGAATGTGCCCTAGCTCCTGCACTGCCCCGACTGGGTGAGCACGTCAGCCTAATCCTGGGCCCTACACACCATGTCCTCCAACTTGTGTCTTCGGAGAAAGGCAATTCTTTACTCTGTTTCCTCTCTGTTTGTCTAGATTCTAGAAAGGGAAGAGGACGTTTACTCTCTACTGGGCCGCCTCAGAAAATCCAGCAGTCTACAGACTTAAGAAACCATGTTAAAGGAGGGTTGGGCAACAGAGTTCCTGCAGTAACCCCTCATGTTCAACCCAGCAGTCACTCACGGTCACTCAGAACATCATAGGCCTCTGCTATTTGCCTGAATGTCTCTGCTGAAGATGGATCTTGTGACCTCAATGGGTGGTTTTTAAGGGCAAGTTTCCGGTACCTAGAGGAGAAAGGGTTTTAATACAAGTCATAACCACTGACCTGTTTCTGCAGAGCAGACCCTAGCTCAGAACTGCCACTACTGTCTGCTGCGCAGCTGTAAATCAGGGCATTTTCACAGGCTGTGGTGGCTGTGCAGGTGCTTGGATCACTCAGGTCTACTGGAAAAGCAGCTGGTGTATAGAACGTAATTGACTGAGGGTCTCAGCAGCTGCCCCCGGGGTATTTGTGCTGAGGGTACCCCAGCCAGTGCCTACAAACGGTGCGGATTTCAGGGCTGGCCCATTCCTGCCAGACATAGGACACCTCCAACGGGCAACTGTTGCCTGAGGACCCCCCACCAGCCTGGCAGGTATCTTCTTTGGCTCACACTGCAGCTCTCCCATCCAATTTCCCTCAGTGTCTCCGAGCACAGGTGTCAGGCCTGCACTGTGCCCTGAGGGCTCCCTCTGCACACTCCTGCCCCCGCCCCTTCATCTTTCACAGGAGCCTCCCTGTACGTTTCATGAATATGTAATCCTCCTGCTCCTTAGAGTACCAGGGCTGACATACAGGAGGATGAGACTAAAGCGGGTGTGCAAAGGGCCTGGCACAGAGAGCTCTCAGCACCCTTCGGGTGTGGCTCCCTCTGTGCTCATTCTTTCCTGACTTCTGTTTCTGCTCAATCCCATCAGTGATGAGAAACCCACAGCATCTGGGGATATGTATGGACAGTGTCCCAGGAGGGAAGCGACGGCACGGATTGGGTGTGGACAGTAATAAAGAGACCACTCACCAAGGTGCAGGAAGAAGAAAGGGAGACCACAGGGGACAGCACACTAGGGACCCTGAGCCTTTCGGAGTAGGGACACTCTCTGTGTGCACAGGGCCGTAGGCAGGTGCTGTGACCTTCCTTTAAAGGACTTGGCCAACCTGAAGAGACCCCATAGGGAGGAAGCTGGAGAATAAAGACCGCAGCCCACTCTCCTCCCTCCTCTTCTTCCCTGTGGGAGGAGACAGCAGGAAGCCAGAACACTCAGCTTCCCAGAGCACAGAGCAGGCAGGCCCAGAGGGTGGGAGTGGGTCTGGAGGGCCCAACAGAACACGCCCAGCCCAGACTCTGAAGTCACAGTCCAAACCTGCACACATAGTCTCTGTGGATTCAGAGTGTGGCTCCTCTTCCCCTGTCCACACCTGCCATTTTGGTGTCCCCAGAATTCAGTTGCTTCTATTTTCTTTTTTTTTTTTTTTGAGACAGAGCCTCAAGCTGTTGCCCTGGGTAGAGTGCCATGGCATCACAGCTCACAGCAACCTCTAACTCCTGGACTCAAGCGATTCTCTTGCCTCAGCCTCCCAAGTACCTGGGACTACAGGCACCCGCCACAACACCTGGCTATTTTTTGGTTGCAGCCATCATTGTTGTTTGTTGGCTGGGCTGGATTTGAACCCGCCAGCTCAGGTGTATGTGGCTGGTGCCTTAGCCATTTGAGCCACAGGCACCAAGCTTTCTTTTTCTTTCTTTCTTTTTTTTTAGAGACAGAGTCTCACTTTATCGCCCACAGTAGAGTGCTGTAGCATCACAGCTCACAGCAACCTCCAACTCCTGGGCTTAGGCAATTCTCTTGCCTCAGTCTCCCAAGTAGCTGGGACTACAGGCGCCCGCCACAATGCCCAGCTATTTTTTTGTTGCAGTTTGGCAGGGACCGGGTTTGAACCCGCCACCCTCAGGATATGGGGCCGGCACCTACCCACTGAGCCACAGGCGCTGCCCAAGCACTAAACTTCTATATCCAGCTGCCCATTTGCTATTTCCTCTCCAATATCCCATAAGCCACAAATTCAAGGAGCCCAAACACACGTTTCATTGTCTAGTTTTTTTCCCCACAGCAATGCAGCCAGAATTTTGAGTGCTATCATCAACTCCAAGTTCACCTTTGTCCTCTCCACACTCGCCCCCTCTGTCATCAAGTCATGTCAGTTTTTCCTTCTAAATAATGTTCTGTTCCTGCTCCATTATCCCTAAAACTGTTGCAGAACCATGTCTTTCTATATCCAGAAGTCCCTTCTCCAATCCATTCCGTGTGCTGCCACTGTGTTGATCCTTGATCTTTTTCTCTCTCCAATCTGACGCTTCTAACATACATGTACTTTCTGACCAAAGCACCCTCCTGCTGAAACCCTTCACCGGGTCCCCCTGTTGTCTCCTGCACACAATCTAAATGTCTCACTAACTGGCGCAGTGGCTCACACCTGTAATCCTAGCACTCTGGGAGGCAAGTGGATTGCTTAAGTTCATGAGTTTGCCTAAGCAAAAAGTGAGACCCCCCATCTGTACTAAAAATAGAAAAACTGAGGCAAGAGGATTGCTTGAGCCCAAGTTGGAGGTTGCTGTGGGCTATGACACTATGGCACTCTACCCAGGGTGACAGCTTGAGACTCTGTCTCAAAAAAAAACAAAACCTAAATTAAAATGTCTCACTAAGATCCCTCCCTGGTCCCATGACCTCTGCTGCCCCATCGGGAACCTCCCCTGCTGCAATGCTCCATGTCCTTGTCCATTCTGCGTCCTGTATGTCCCTGTAATATTCACCCCTTGGCAGCTCTTCCCACCTCCACCTGGCAATTTTAAATGTGTCCTTCAACATTCAGTTCAGGGGCCAAATCCTCTGGGTGCCTTCCCTGACCACCACCTAGCTTCTTTTCTGGTTAGGGTCCCCTTTCCAAGTCCCCAGTGCCCTCAATCCCAGTACTTAGCACGCTGTGTTCCAGCTGTCTGCTGACTAATCTGTCTCTTCTCCTAGACTGTAAGGTCCTGGGGTTGCAGTGCCCAGTCCTCCATGTCCCCAGTGCCCAGCACGCAGGAGTGAATAAGTGAATGAGTGAATGAGGTGAGCCCACTGCCCTGCGAGGCAGCCCCACTCGCTGTGGGACAGCTCTGACCTTCAGGCAGTGCTCCCTCTTACTGAGCTGGGTCTGTGCTCCCGCCACTCTCCTCCATCCCTAAGGGTCCTGGCCCTGACCTGAGGGGGTCTTACAGAGAGAATGTCTATGTTCTGAGACTGAAAGACAATTGTCACAGCCTCCCTGAGACCTCTGAATGGCCCTTCTTAAGTTACAAAGATCTCGATCAGTTATAAATGCAAGCAAATTCTATCCACAAGTAAAAGAAACAAGGTTTGAGAAGAATTGTTAGTTTTACATAGAAATTTGAGTGGTTTCAAAATTATCCCTGCAGTAACATCACTCTCATTCACTTGCTTTCCTGAGGGGGAGGGAAAGAGGTGGCATTACAGCTTGGATGCTGTGATTATGAACCTAGTGCAATTATCGTGGTGCTCTTTTACCTTATGTAAGTTTAGCAATTTTTT
The DNA here is from genome assembly GCF_027406575.1 of Nycticebus coucang. NCBI lineage: Eukaryota > Metazoa > Chordata > Mammalia > Primates > Lorisidae > Nycticebus > Nycticebus coucang. The sequence goes on along the minus strand of NC_069793.1, from coordinate 66,960,131 downwards.
TTTTTATACCCTGGGTATATGGGGCCAGCGCCCTACCCACTGAGCTATAGGTGCAGCCAAGTTTAGCAATTTTTTTCAGACAATTATCTAGGTACTCCTGTGGGAGAGCACGTCACAAGTGTGGCTCAACCCTGAAGTCTCATTGCAAAAAAAACTCTAAGAGTTGTTGCGGGGAAGAAGGTTTAAGGATTATTTTTTAATTTTTTATATTTTTAATTTCTTTGGGTAGAGACAGTCTCACTTTATCGCCTCGGTACAGTGCCATGGTGTCACACAGCTCAAAGCAACCTCCTAAGGTCCTGGGCTTAGGTGATTCTCTTGCCTCAGCCTCCTGAGTAGCTGGGACTATAGGCGCCCGCCACAACACCAGGTTAGGTTAAGGATTATTTTTTTGAAACATATGCAGTTCTTTTCCTCCTTTATTTATTTGTTTATTTATTTTTTGAGATAAGAGTCTCATTCTGTTGCCTCAGGCTAGAGTGCCAGCATGCCAGCCTAGCTCAGCAAACTGGGTTCAAGAGATCCTCCTGCCTCAGCCTCCCAACTAGCTGGGACTATAACTGCCCACCACCATGCCCAGCTAATTTTTCTTTTTCTTATTTTTTTATTTTGAAACAGAGTCTCATTTTGCTGCTTTGGATAGAGTGTCATAGCATCATAGCTTACAGCAAACTCAAACTCTTGGGCTCAAGCGATTCTCTTGCCTCAGCCTCCCAAGTAGCTGGGACTATAGGCACCCACCACAACGCCCAGCTATTTTTAGAGACAGAGTCTCTCTCACCCTCGCTCTGGCTGGTCTCAAACTCCTGAGCTCAGGCAATCCACCTGCCTTGGCCTCTCAGAATTTTTCTATTTTTGTATTAGAAGCAGGGGTCTTGCTCTTGCTCAGCCTGGTCTTGAACTCCTGAGCTCAAGGGATCCTCCCACCTTGGCCTCCCACGTGCTAGGATTATAGCCACCATGCCTGGCCTACTCCCTCTTTATATGACATGGTTTCACATGAAAGTATTGCAAGACATTTTCACATACACTATCTCATCTAATTCTATTTTAATACCACAGCAATTATTATTATTGTTATTACTATTTTAGAGATGGGGAAACTTAGGCTCTAGAGCAGTGGTCCTCGAACTACAGCCCGCAGGCTATATGTGGCCTGCTGAGGACATTTATTCTGGCCCACTGTGTTTTTGCCACCGCTGCCTGTCCTGCTTAGCAGCAGACTGGTCCCGGGCCGCAGTGCGCATGTGTGGAATGTGCGCCGCACTCCCCGACTCCCCTCCTTCTCTCCGCTCTCAACTCCTCCTCTCAGTCTCGGGACTGATGCACACTTGCGTCACTTGTTACGACTAGCAGTGGCAAATATGGAACCGGACATTGACCATCTCATTAGCCAAAAGCAGGCCCATAGTTCCCATTGAAATACTGATAAGTTTGTTGATTTAACTTTACTTGTTCTTCATTTTAAATATTGTATTTGTTCCTGTTTTGTTTTATTACTTCAAAATAAGATATGTGCAGTGTGCATAGGAATTTGTTCATAGTTTTTTTTTTTTAAACTATAGTCTGGCCCTCCAACAGTCTGAGGGACAGTGAACTGGCCCCCTGTTTAAAAAGTTTGAGGACCCCTGCTCTAGAGTTTAAGTAATTTGCTTGGGTCAGACAACTGACAGACAAGTGAACCTGGATTCAGACCCAGCTCTTTCCAGGATGAATCTGTGCTTACCTGCTGCCCTTCCAATGCCCTCCTTCCTGAACAGATGATACTCAAGAACAATTGTTCCTGAACTGTCATAAGTTTGTGTCTTATCTCTCCAACCACACTGTACATTCTCTCCACTTACTCCTTTTTTTTTTTTTTTTTTTTTTTTTTAGAGACAGAGTCTCACTTCATGGCCCTCAGTAGAGTGCCGTGGCTCCACACAGCTCACAGCAACCTCCAACTCCTGGGCTTAAGCGATTCTCTTGCCTCAGCCTCCCGAGTAGCTGGGACCACAGGTGCCCGCCACAATGCCCGGCTATCCTTTGGTTGCAGCTTGGCCGGGGCTGGGTTTGAACCCGTCACCCTCAGTATATGGGGCCGGCGCCTTACCGACTGAGCCACAGGCGCCGCCCTCTCCACTTACTCCTTATAGATCCCCTCCAGGATCTGGCCTGGGGATAGGCCCATAGTCTAATAGTCATGGGGTCTGAATATGGGCTTTGCCATTTGCTAAGGGCCCGGCCTTGGGATAATAATGACAGTTGCCTCTCAGGTTTTTTTTTTTAATTAATTTTTTTCTTTTATTAAATCATAGCTGTGTACATTAATGCTATCATGGGGCACCATACACTGGTTTTATAGACCGTTTTTCTCTCAGGTTTTTGTGAAGACTTTTTTTTTCTTTTTTGCAACAGAGTCTTCCTCTGTTTCCCTAGATAGAGTGTCATGGCATCATACCTCATCGATCTTAAATTCTTTTTTTTTTTTTTTTGATGAGACAGACCCTCAAGCTGTCACCCTGGGTAGAGTGCTGTGGTATCACAGCTCACAGCAACCTCCAACTTCTGGGCTCAAGCGATTCTCCTGCCTCAGCCTCCCAAGTAGCTGGGACTACAGGCGCCTGCCATAATGCCCAGTTATTTTTTGGTTGCAGCCATCATTGTTGTTTGGTGGGCTCGGGCTGGATTCGAACCTGCCAGCTCAGATGTATGTGGCTGGTGCCTTAGCCGCTTGAGACAATCTCAAATTCTTGAGACAAGCAATCCTCTTGTCTCAGACTCAAGAGTAGCTGGGATTATAGGCACCTGCCACTATGCCCTGTTAGTTTTTCTATTTTTAGAGATGGGGTCTTGATCTTGCTCAGGCTGGTATCAAACTCCTGAGCTCAAGCAACCTAGCAGCCTTGGCCTCTCAGAGTACTAGGATTATAGGTGTGAGCCACCGTGCTCTGCTTGTTATGAAGATTAAGTGAAAGTGATGGACAATCCTCAGAGCAGCGCCTACACGCTCAATAAATTTAGCTATTCTCACTGCCCAACTCAACTGAATTATCTTAGACTCCTTATTTCTTTACCCCCCAACAATCCACTTAATTGCCAAATCCATTCTCTTATCTCCCATCTTTCCAGCCCACTGCCCTATTCAAGCCTCATCTTTTGCCTTGATTACAACAATTTCTTAAAGGGTCCTCTCTTTTGAATAAGCTTTCATAGCACCCTGTATGTCCTGATGACTACTCTGTCTTCACCAACAAAATTAAGTAGCATGAGATAACGAAGCGTATCTGTCTCATTCAGTTATATTTCCAGCTGCTACTACTGCCCTTAACCATATAATAGATGTTTAATAAATATCTGTTTTAGGGCGGCGCCTGTGGCTCAGTAGGTGGGGCACCGGCCCCATATACTGAGGGTGGCGGGTTCAGGGCTGGCCCCGGCCAAACTGCAACCAAAAAATAGCCGGGCGTTGTGGCGGGCACCTGTAGTCCCAGCTGCTCAGGAGGCTGAGGCAAGAGAATCGCTTAAGCCCAGGAGTTGGAGGTTGCTGTGAGCTGTGTGAGGCCACGGCACTCTACCGAGGGCCATAAAGTGAGACTGTCTCTACAAAAAAAATATATATATATATATCTGTTTTAAACAACTTTTTTTCAGAAAAGTGTACTGGCTGTTATCCTAGACCTTCTTGGGGATGGGCCACAGAGTCCATAAGAGCTGATGGAAGTATCCAGAAATACAGTTTAGTCCATGGCAAAAACCTATATGATGGCTGGAATAAAATCTGTAACACATCCACCCGGCCAGGCCACTCTTTTGTTCATAATCCTCTGGTTCTTTGTAATATTCAGGATGAAGTTCAAATGGCTCTTTTGTCTTCCTTTCATTGCTAGGCAAACTAAGGCACCCAATAGAGAAGACAAGGGCATAAAGCATAAAGCCAGATGGGTTGGGATGTCCGATTTTGAACCTGTGCTCTGACTCCAACCAAAGCCAGGATATAGGTATTTGTGAAGTAAAAGAAGGGCAGGGCATAATCCCAGCACTTGGGGAAGTCAAGGCAGGACAATTGCTTGAGGCCAAGAGTTTGAGACCAGTATGAGCAACAGCAAGACCCTGGCTCTACAAAAAATAGGGAAAAAAATTAGCTGGTGAGTGCCTTTAGTCCCAGCTACTCGAGAGTTTGAGGCAAAGCCATGGCACGCTAGCTCAGGGGACAGAGAGAAACTCTGTTTCAAAAAGGAAAAAAAAAAAGAGAGAGAGAAAAGACAACGAAAAAGAAAGAAAAGAAAAGAAAAAGACAGAAGATGGCAGCGCCTGTAGCTCAGTGGGTAGGGTGCAGGCCATATACACCGAACCATGGTGGGTTCGAACCCAGCCCAGGCCTGCTAAACAACAACAACTGCAACAACAACAAAAAGATAGCCGGAAATTGTGGCAGGCGCCTGTAGTATCAGCTACTTGGGAGGCTGAGGCAAAAGAATCGCTTAAACCCAAGAGTTTGAAGTCACTGTGAGCTTTGACACCATAGCACTCTATCCAGGGCAATAGCTTGAGACTCTGTGTCAAAAAAAAAAAAAAAAGAAAAGAAAAAAGCAAAAGGCAAAATAAGGAGAGCAAGCTTTACCTTGCCTACCCTAAACTGTGCAGAAGAGTTCTAGGGAAACTCTAGGAAAGAGATGAGGGGTGGGGCCTACCCCAGCATACCCCTAAGGCCCAGCTCCCACTCCAACTTACGCCTTTTTTATCTGGGCATCTTCTGCGTTGTGAGTGATCTGGAGCACCGAGTAATAATCCTGGCCCATGTCTGGCTGGCAGTGAGTCTCTGGACTGTCTTCAGACCCCAGCAGGGCTGTTGATCTGTTTTCCTTAGTTGCTCCTGACAACCACACAGGGGCATTCTGGGGGTTGTAGTCCTGCAAACTGTCTTCCTGGCTAAGCCTCATGGGAAGAGTTATTGAAACAACTGGGAGAACTGAGGCTGGTTCTGTGACCCTGGTTAAGGTCACTTCGAAATTGGAGTGTCACAAAGCCTCATTTTGTTTTATTTTTGTTTTCAAGGAGTGCAATTATCTGTAATTACAAGTTTTTACAACAAATGGCATTTAGTTAATTTTTTAAAGTAAATTTTTTGGCTGGATGCGATGGCTTCAGGCCTGTAATGCTAGCGCTCTGGGGGGCTTAGGAGGGAAGATTGCTTGGGGCCAGGAGTTCAAGATCAGCCTGAGCAAGAGACTCCCATCTCTACAAAAAATAGAAAAATTAGCCAGGTGTGATGGTGCACATCTGTAGTCCCAGCTGCTTAGGGGTCTGTGGCAGGAGGATCTCTTGAGCCCAGGAATTTGAGGTGGCAGTGAGCTGTGATGATGCCACTGCACTGTAGCCAGGTGACAGAGCAAGACCCCCTCTCAAAAAAAAAACCACGATTTTTAAATTTTACAATAAGTAAATAAAATAAAAATATTTATAACTATTAGATTTTCAGAAATGTTGAGAAAACAGTACAGAGTTCTCAGATACCCACACTACATCTTATGTTAGTATGCTACATTTGTCACAATTCATGGCCACTCCTTATTCAGATTTACTCTTTATTAACCTAATGCCTTTTTTTCTGTTCAAGATTCTATCCAGGATACTACACTTAGATGATAGTTGTATCTCCTTAGACTTCTCTTGGCTGTGAGTTTCTCAGACTTTCCATGTTTTTTTTTTTTTTTTTGTAGAGACAGAGTCTCACTTTATGGCCCTCGGTAGAGTGCCGTAGCCTCACACAGCTCACAGCAACCTCCAACTCCTGGGCTTAAGCAATTCTCTTGCCTCAGCCTCCCGATCCATGTTTTTTGTTTTGAGACAGAATCTTACTTTGTCACCCTCGGTAGAGTGCTGTGGCGTCATAGCTCACAGCAACCTCAAACTCTTGGGCTCAAGTGATTCTCTTGCCTCAGCCACCCAAGTAGATGGAACTATAGGTGCCCGCCACAATGCCTGGCTATTTTTAGAGATGGGGTCTTGCTCTTGCTCAGGCTGGTCTTAAACCTGTAAGCTCAGGCAATCCACCCATCTCAGCCTCCCGAGAGTTTGAGGCAAAGCCATGGCACGCTAGCCATGTTGGGATTACAGGTGTGAGCCACTGCGCCTGAACCTGATACCAAGTTTTTTTTTTTTTTTGTAGAGACGGAGTCTCACTTTATGGCCCTCGGTAGAGCGCTGTGGCCTCACACAGCTCACAGTAACCTCCAACTCCTGGGCCTAGGCGATGCTCCTGCCTCAGCCTCCCGAGTAGCTGGGACTACAGGCGCCCGCCACAACACCCGGCTATTTTTTGGTTGCAGTTTGGCTGGGGCCGGGTTTGAACCTGCCACCCTCAGTATATGGGGCCGGCGCCCTGCTCACTGAGCCACAGGCGCCACCCAGCAACCTTAAACTCTTAGGCTCAAGGGATTCTCTTGCTTCAGCCTCCCAAGTAGCTGTGACTACAGGCGCCCTCCACAATGCCTGGCTATTATTAGAGAAGAGGTCTTGCTCTAGCTCAGGTGAGCTCAGGCAATCCACCCACCTTGGGTTCCCAAGTGCTGGGATTATAGGCATGGGCCACCACCCCTGGTTCTTTTCCTTTTGGATTATGCTTTTTGTGTTTAGTTTATTTCCCTAGCCAGACCCAGTGACTCATGCTTGTAATCCTAGCACCCTGGGAGGCCGAGGTGGGTGGATTGCCTAAGCTCACAAGTTTGAGAACAGCCTGAACAAGAGCAAGACCCTGTCTCTAAAACTAGCTGGGCCTTGTGACAGGTGCCTATAGTCCCAGCTACGTGGGAGGCTGAGGAAAGGGAATTGCTTGAGTCCAAGAGTTTGAGGTTGCTGTGAACTATGATGCCACGGCACTCTACCAAGGGCAACAAAGTAAGACTCTGTCTCAAAAGAAAAAAAAAACTCATATGTGAGATCATAAAGATCTTTATCTATTTGTTCTTCTAAAATTTCATTTCACATTTAAATTCTTGTTTTTTTTGGAGACAGATCCTCAAGCTATAGCCCTCGGTAGAGTGCGTGGTGTTACAGCTCACAGCAACCTCTAACTCCTGGGCTTAGGTGATTCTCTTTCCTCAGCCTCCCAAGTAGCTGGGACTACAGGCACCCACCACAATGCCCAGCTATTTTTTGTTGCAGTTTGGCCAGGGCCGGGTTCGAACCCGTCACCCTCAGTATATGGGGCCAGCATCCTACCCACTAAGCCACAGGCACGGCCCAAGGCAGTAGAATCTTACATCAAGTTCCCAATCCTGTCTGTTAGCTACTAGCTTTATGACCTTAAATAATTACTTCTTAGCCACAATTATCTATTTGTAAAATGAAATCTGAAATTACCAGTTTTTAAATTTCCAAGCTTTTTTGTAGATTTTAATTTGCATTTATTTAATTACTAATGAGGTTGAGCATTCTTTCATGTTTGTTTGTTTCATTTACTCTTATTACCAAGAAAAAAGGTTATAAACTTAAACCCAGGCCAGGCGCCGTGGCTCACCCCATAAATTGCAGCACTCTGGGAGGCTAAGGCAAGTAGATTGCTTGAACTCAGGAGTTTGAGACCAGCCTCAGCCAGAGCGAGACCGCATCTCTAGAAACAATAGTCAGGTGTTGTGGTGGACACCTGTAGTCCCAGCTACTCAGGGGGCTGAGGCAAGAGGATCACTTGAGCCCAGGAGTTGGAGGTTGCTGTGAAGTAGGAGATCAGGGCACTCTACTAAGGGTGACAAAATAAGACTTCGTCTCCAAAAAAAAGAAAAGAAATAACTGGGGAAGGGCGGCCCCTGTGGTTCAGTGAGCAGGGCGCCGGCCCCATATACCGAGGGTGGCGGGTTCAAACCCAGCCCTGGCCAAACTGCAACAAAAAAATAGCCGGGTGTTGTGGCAGGCGCCTGTAGTCCCAGCTACTCGGGAGGCTGAGGCAAGAGAATCGCCTAAGCCCAGGAGTTGGAGGTTGCTGTGAGCTGTGTGACGCTACGGCACTCTACCGAGGGCAATAAAGTGAAACTCTGTCTCTACAAAAAAAAAAAAAAAAAAAGAAATAACTGGGGAAGAAGGAAAAGTTCTACCTTATAGTAGAATACCAAGTATAAATGTAGAAATAATGATGGAATAAGAAAGTCCCCATTTGGTAATTATAGGAGTAACTAACCCAGAGAATCATCAAAAGAATGCTACAACTAGTCGATGCAAGTTTTATGAGGAACAGGATATTTATATAGTTTCAAAGTAGCTCCCCACAAAAATGCTTATTAATTTTCCTGTGCAGAAACATGGCAGATATCATTTTAACCACATTAACATCAACTGACATTATAAACATGATGCATAAAAACAAGTGCTGGCAAGGACGCGGAGAAATCAGAGCCCTCACCCTACTAGTGAGAATGTAAAATGGTACAGCCACTTCGGAAAAATTGGCAGTCCCTCAAAAAGTTAAATATAGTTACCATCTGACCCAGCAATTCCATTGTTAGGTATGTACCAAGCAGAACTGAAGACATATTCATTCATACAAAAACTTGCACATGATGTTGCTAGCAGCATTATTCACAATAACCAAAAAATGAAAACACAAATGTCAAACATCAAATGTCCATCAACTGATGAATGCATAAATAAAACACGATATACGAGTCAGGGTTCTCCTAAGACACAGAACAGGGTGTACATGTGCACACACACAGAGGAGACAGACAGAATATTAAGGCATTGGGGCTGGTGCAGTGTTGCCACCTATAATCCCAGTGTTCTGGGAGGCTGGAGGTTGGATACCTTGAGGTCAGGAGTTCAATTTTTTTTTTTTTGAGACAGGGTCTCACTTTGTTGACCTTGGTAGAGTGCCATGGCGTCCTAGCTCACAACTTCAAATTCTTGGGCTCAAGAAATTCTCCTGCCTCAGCCTCCCAAGTAGTTGGGACTACAGGTGCCTGCCACAATGCCCGGCTATTTTTATTTATTTATTTTTTTCTATTTTTTTTTTCTAATTTTTTTTTTTTTTATTGTTGGGGATTCATTGAGGGTACAATAAGCCAGTTACACTGATTGCAATTGTTAGGTGAAGTCCCTCTTGCAATCATGTCTTGCCCCCATAAAGTGTGACACACACTAAGGCCCCATCCCCCTCCCTCCATCCCTCTTTCTGCTTCCCCCCCCCATAACCTTAATTGTCATTAATTGTCCTCATATCAAGATTGAGTACATAGGATTCATGCTTCTCCATTCTTGTGATGCTTTACTAAGAATAATGTCTTCCACTTCCATGCCCGGCTATTTTTAGAGATGGGGTCTCACTCTAGCTTAGGCTGGTCTCAAACTCCTGAGCTCAGGCGATCCACCTGCCTTGGCCTCTCAGAGTGCTAGGATTACAGGTGTGAGCCACTATGCCTGGCCTGAGGTCAGGAGTTTGAGACCTGGGAAACATAGCAAGACCTCATTTCTACAAAAAAAAAAAAAAAAAAAAAGAATTAGCCAGGTGTGGTGGCCCATATCTAGTTACTCGGGAGGCTGAGATGGAGGATCAGTTGAACCCAGGAGGTCAAGGTTACACTAAGCTATTATTTAGTCATCATACTCCAGTCTGGGAGACAGAAACACTGCCTCTAAAAATATAATAAGGATTGGTGCCTGTAGTTCAGCAGCTAGGGCACCAGCTACATACACTGGAGCTGGCAGGTCCAAATCCAGCATGGGCCTGCCAAAAAACAAGACAACTACAACCAAAAAATAGCTGGGCGTTGTGGCAGGCGCCTACAGTCCCAGCTACTTGGGAGGCTGAGGCAAGAGAATTGCTTAAGCCCAAGACTTTGAGGTTGCTGTGAGCTATGATGTCACAACATTCTACACAGGGCAACAGCTTGAAGCTCTGTCTCAATATATATAAATTAAATAGAAAAAATATAGACAATATATGCATAAAGAGACCTCTTCGACAAAAAGTTCTTTAAGTATTGTGAGGCCAACGTTGAGGCCCATGCTCAATAGCTGCCAGCTTTTCAGATCTGAGAGAGAGAAGTACTTCTCACAAAAAGTCACAAGGGGGCATCAGAAAGCCAGAAACAAGGCTTAGCACAGTTCTCTTGGCTTGTACCACAGTGAATGGAAGTTGTCCTATCCTGCCTTACCCAGAATGCACTCCTTAACCTTAAAGAAAAAAGAAAAAGCTTTTTCTGCTGAAAACTGGGGCTCCTTCCATTCACAGGAGACAAAGTTATGGAGCACCTGAGAGCTGGCCTCCGTTCCTTCTGTTTGGGTCTGGATTTCAGAGCAGCTGTCAAGGGTCACTACATTTATTACAATCAAGCAAGACATCCCTCTGGAGACCCAAGAAAGGTGCTCACGAACCTGATGGCAATGTAGAAGAGTGAGCCTCACAATGGGAATTGGATCCATTCACTTGCTGTGTGCACTCAGTCATATCTTCCCTCGTGCTGTCTACTTCTTTTAAAAGATTTTTTTCTATTATAAAGTATAATTTATATCTACTTACATGGTACAAAGTATTGTTATGATTTATGTATATAGGATGGAATAATTAAATCAACGTAGTTAACATATCCATCACTTTAAATGTGCAACATTTTTTGTTGTGAGAACATTTGAAATTACTCTCTTAGCAATTTTGAAATGTACAATACTCTATAATTAACTATATTCATCACATCATGCAACAGATGTCAAAAAGCAACATATTCCTCCTGAGACTGGGTACCATTTGACCATTTTCCTTCTACCACAGCCTCTGTAAACACCTCTATCCTTCTACATCCCTAAATTCCACATGTAACTGACAGCAGCTTATCCAATTTTTTCTTTTTTTTGAGACAATGTCCTACTGAATCACCCTGGGTAGAGGGCTGTTGCATCATAGTTCACAGAAACCTCAAACTCTCTGGCTCAAGAGATCTTCTTGCCTCAGCCTCCCAAGTAGCTGGGACTAAATGCACCTGGCTAGCTTTTGCTATCTTAGTAGAGACCAGAGGGGTCTCACTCTTGCTCAGGCTGGTCTCAAACTCCTGAGCTCAAGCAGTGCATGTACCTCAGCCTCCCAGAGTGCTAGGATTATAGGTGTGAGCCACTGTGCATGGTCTTTCATCCTTAGAAACATGTTTCAATGTTTCTAAGCTCTGGAATATGTCCTTTCTGGTCTACCTGACCCTATGACAAATCACTCCTTCAAAGGAAATTGCTCTAGTCATAGAGGTCTCTTGCTGTCTGCTTGTATAATTACATGGTGTAGCAGAGGGAGCGCAGTCCTTGGAGACGGACCAAGGTCCAAATCAAGTCTGGTGTTTAATTTCTTGAATTAACATCCTTATCTGAATAAAAAGGAATAATAACATTTGCTTTTATGATGTTGCAAGGATTAAATGTAGTAATATAGTACATAGGACAGAGTAAACATTTAATAGATACTCAATGAATTTCAGTACTTTATTTTTACACTTTGGCTTAGGCATAAGCAATAGGGTGTTTTAGGGGGAAAAAAAAGATTTAAAATTAAAGTTCTTGGTCACTAGTACCATCGGCATATCACTTAATCGCTTTGAGTCTCACCACTTACAGGCCACAGTGTAATTATAAAAATTATATGAAAATACACCTTTAAGAACTCTGTCCACCATATTATTACCCCAGCCAGGAATTATCTTCCTCACTTAAATAAATCAAAATCTTAGCCTGCATGTTCCAGCTAAAGTGTTGCATCCCCTAAGAAACTTTTCACAAATAATCTCTAAAATATAAATTATATGGTATCCATACTATGGACATTATTAGAAGAATGAGGAAGGTCTAAATGCACTGAGATGGAAAAATACTAGAGATATTAAGTGAAAATAAACCACAGAACACCTACATTATGATTCCATCCTTATGCTAACGTTAAACCCTTCCATGGTTTCCCAATGCAAACCAAAGGAAGTCCAAGCTCCTTACCAGATATTCAAGCTTCTCTGCTATTTGGGCCCTGCCAATCACCCTAGCTCAATTCCTATAGACCAGTGGTTCTCAACCTTCCTAATGCCTTGACCCTTTAATACAGTTGCTGTGGGTTGCGACCCACAGGTTGAGAACCGCTGCTATAGACCAAGCTTGCCATCCTATGAGCTCTGAGTTCCAGTTGTGACTAAAGTGCCATTTGCCATCTCTTTCTCTAGGTCAGTGGCTCTCAAACTTTAGTGTGCATCAGAATCACCTGGAGTGCCTATTAAAATACAGACTGCTGGATGCACCCATAGAATTTCTGAGTCAGGTTTAAAGTTGTTCCAAGAATTTCTAACAAGTTCCCAGGTGATACTGACTCTGCTGTTCCAGGGCCCACACTTTGATAGCCACTGCCTTTACAATGACTGTGATTCGAGTTCTTCATCTACTTACAGGCAGGCCAACCATGCTGGTGTGCCTAGGCCCTAGCTTTGACACTCAAGCCTCTGTCACAGAAACCACTCAGTTCCAGGCGAACTGGGACAGTTGGTTATCAGCTGTGTAAGAATCTCTCCCAGGTCACAGCTTCCAGGACATTTGTTGCTACTGCTAAGCAATCCTTCTCTATGACCAGGACAACAGGGAGCACTAAGGAAGGAGTTCCTTCTTCTTGACTGTTTGCTGGAGTAAAAGCATTTTAAAAAGTTTTTCAAATTCAGGTACCTCTAAACATATTTTCTTTATTTCTTCCAGAGAACAGGCTTTAGTCCTCTGGTCCTTGTAAACGTTTAATACAATTGGTATAAGAACAAACTGGAAACATCCATATCCTTGCCCTGTGTTGCTGGGGTGAGTTTATACAAAGAGTTGGCAGAAATGCAGTGAACACAAATGAGCTTCTTACTCAGTTCAAAGTAGGTCTAGGATAGTTCCATATGGGTCAGTACAGCTGACTGAGATTTCCAAGGGGTGTCCAAGACACTAGTCCTTGGTAAGGACTAAGATGTTTCTGCTCATTCTTAATCAGGGTCAAACTTTTGGGACTCCTCTTTCCAAGAGATCAGAGGTCAGAAAGCTGATAGCGTCGCACAAGACCATCTCGACAACATGTGTAGATCTGTTTCTCCCATGTGGCTACCTGAAACACAAGAATGCATAGTTCAGGGCGGCGCCCGTGGCTCAGTGGGTAGGGCGCCGGCCCCATATACTGAGGGTGACGGGTTCTAACCCGACCCCGGCCAGCTAAAACAGCAGTGGCAACTGCAACAAAAATAGCCAGGTGTTGTGGCAGGCACCTGTAATCCCAGGTACTCGGGAGACTGAGGCAAGAGAATCGCCGTAGCCTAAGAGCTGGAGGTTGCTATAAGCTGTGATGCCATAGCACTCTACTGAGGGGACCAAAAAAAAAAGAATACATAGTTCAGGGGAAGCCTGGGATTCTTCCATTCCAAAAAGATGGAGCCCTATCACTGACTCACACTATTCCAAGAGAGTCTGACAAGCTTTACTGATTCCAAAAGCAAGAGAAGAATTATATATATGATATAGGCAGTCCCCAAGTGATGAAGGAGATAGGTTCTGTAGATCTGTTCTTAAGTTGAACTTGTATGTAAGTTGGAATTGGTATATTTACCTATTACTTATAACAGCGTCTGTTAATAAGTCTGAGATGTACATAAGTCAGATGTTTGTAACTTGAGGACTTCTTGTATATGTACTCACAAAATTGATGGAATTGACTCCAGAATAGAGAAACTAATTGACCTAAGTGGAAAATAAACCCATTAGTGTTGTTCATAGTTCAGTACATAGGGCCCTCACAAGTGAGGAGATAATCTACAGAGGGGCTTGGGTATTCCTGAAACTCAAAATTGAATGCAAAAAAGCGTTCTGATTATGTGCCTTTTATTCTGAGGAGGATTTCATCAACTTCTCAGAGAAAACATCATGAAATCTGAAGTTAACTTAATCTCAGGTTTATTACCAAGTGGCATGATGTAGGGTAACTTTCTGAACACTTCTGGGCACCAGTATCCTCACTTACAAAATAGAAACATGTTAATTCACAATATAGAACACTATGAAGGAATTTTAAAAAATGAAATGGCTATACCTTGCATATACACTTAACCTGGAAAGAGCTCTAGATATTAAGTAAAAAACCACTACCACCACCACCACGTTACATGGAAAGATACATGAAATGATCTCAATTATGGAAAGCCTAAAAATAAAATTATATTATTTACACAGATACATAAAGATTTAAGTATGTATATTATCTGAAAAGTCTTTTTTTTTTGACAGAGTCTCACTTTGTCACCCTTGGTAGAGTTCTGTGGCATCACAGCTCACAGCAATCTCAAACTCTGGGGCGCAGCAATTCTCTTGTCTCAGCCTCCCAGGTAGGCAGGACTACAGGTGCCTGCCACAATGCCTAGCTATTTTTAGAGATGAGGGGGGTCTCACTCTTGCTTAGGCTGGTCTTGAACTCATGAGCTCAGGCAATCCACCTGCCTCAACCTCCCAGAGTGCTAGGATTATAGGCATGAGCCACCATGCCCAGCCCTTGAAAACAGTCTTTTTTTTTGCAGTTTTTGGCCAGGGCTGGGTTTTAACCCACCACCTCCAGCATATGGGGCTGGTGCCCTACCCCTTAAAGCCACAGGCGCTACACCCCTTGAAAACTGTCTTAAAAGACATGTGCCAAACTGTTAAAGTTTGTTACTTCTGGAATAAGGTCGGGAAACCAGCCCCAAACACACTATGGGTTTCCTTCCAGTGACCAGGTGGTACAAAAAGATCGACAGAAGTTATTAGGAAAATTAAAAAATAATAGATTAAACACAAAGGAAAAAGGCTGAAGAGCAGTGAGGATTCGGGATGCGCCACACCCTTGTTCATGAGGCTTCTAGTATGGTACCCCGAGTATCAGGCTAGCTCAGTATTTATTTCATACATCAGTGTTACAATCATAAATCTCATGAAGGCAAGGCAAACAATCCTGTCACAGTTCTTGCTGGGCTTGCATTTCTTTAACTAAACTAATTCTTTAATTAACTATGTTAATTGTATGGATTTACTTGCTACTTTTATTGTTTTAAGGTATTTATGACTTTTTTTTTTTTTTTTTTTTGAGACAGAGTCTCACTACATCGCCCTGGGTACAGTATCATGGTGTCATAGCTCACAGCATCCTCAAACTCTTGGGCTTGAGCAATTCTCTTGCCTCAGATTCCCAAGTAGCTGGGACTACAGGTGCACGCCACAACACCTGGCTATTTTTTGTTGCAGTTGTCATTGTTGGTTAGCTGGCCTGGCCGGGTTCAAACCCGCCAACTTTAGTGTACGAAGCTGGTGACATAACCACTGTGCTACGAGCACTGAGCTGGTATTTATGATCTTAACACAGAGTCTAGACAGTGGCACAGCTTAGGAGTAGGACGTCAGAGAAAATAACCCAGCTAGACCACTGTTGCAAATCACAGATGTGATTTTTTTAATACCCTGAAAGCCTTGTGTCCAGACAGATAGACTCCTTTGACCAAACACAGGTGACAGAAGAAAAGAGATATTTCAGCTGGGCATGGTGGCTCATGCCCATAATCCTCGCACTCTGGGAGGCCAAGGCGGGCAGATAGTTTGAGCTCATGAATTTGAGACCAGCCTGAGCAAAGCAAGACCCCATATCTACTAAAAATAGAAAAACTAAGGCAAGAGGATTGCTTGAGTCTAAGAGTTGGAGGTTGCTGTGAGCTATGATGCCACAGGACTCTATCCAGGGCAACAGCTCGAAACTCTGTCTATAGCCGGGCGTTGTGGCGGGCGCCTGTAGTCCCAGCTACTCGGGAGGCTGAGGCAGGAGAATTGCCTAAGCCCAGGAGTTGGAGGTTGCTGTGAGCTGTGTGATGCCACGGCACTCTACCGAGGGCCATAAAGTGAAACTCTGTCTCTACAAAAAAAAAAAAAAAAGAAACTCTGTCTAAAAAAAAAAAAAACAAGAAAGAGAAGGTAAAATAAAAAGCTTTTAAATTGTTATGATTCTGTATTTTTGAATTTTTATTTTTATTACTTTCTTATTTTTTCAGCCTCCCAAGTAGCTGGGACTACAGGTGCCTACCACAACACCTGGCTATTTTTTTGTTGCAGTTATCTTTGTTGTTTACCTGGCCAGGTGGGGTTTAGCTGGCCAGTGGTGCCCTACCCACTGAGCTACAGGCACCGCCCATGCATTTTTGAATTTTTATAGGTAAGTATAAATTGTATAACTTTTTTCCTCTCTTTTTAAAAAAAGTTTAATTTTTAATAATGGATATGAAATAGTTGCATTTGGTAAAGACATACAATGTCTAATAATCAAATCTGGGTAACTGCAATTTCCATTAGTTAGAAGCATTCCAATTTCATTCTTTTAGTTGAAGTACACCACAACTTAATCGTGGATTGTAGTCACTTTGTTGTGCTATGAAATATTGTTCATTCTATACAAGAATATTTTTGTACACATTAACCATCCCCACTTTATCCCTCCCAGCCTCTGGTAACAATCATTACAATCTCTGTCTCCATGAGATCAATTGTTTTGTTTTTTTTTTTTTTTGAAACAGAGCCTCAAGCTGTCACCCTGCCGTGGCATCACAGCTCACAGCAACCTCCAACTCCTGGGCTCAAGCAATTCTCTTGCCTCCACCTCCCAAGTAGCTGGGACTACAGGTGCTCGCCACAACGCCCGGCTATTGTGTTTTTGGTTGCAGCCGTCATTGTTGTTTGGCGGGCCTGGGCTGGATTCGAACCTGCCAGCTCAAGTGTATGTGGCTTGCGCCTTAGCCGCTTGAGCCACAGACGCAGAGCCGAGATCAACTGTTTTAACGATTAGCTTCCACATATGAGTAAAAACATATGACGTTTGTCTTTCTGTACTTGAATTACAGTACTAATGTTTCTTGGTTCCATCTGTAGTTGCAAATGGCAGGATTTTATTCTCTTTGCGATTATATAATATTCCATTGTGTATATGTACCATATTTTCTTCATCCATCCATCTGTAATGGACATTTAGGATGACTCCACATCAAAAGACTGTGGTGAATAATGCTACAGTAAACCTGGGAGTGCAAACTGATATACTGCTGTTCTTTCTTTTGGTGTATGACTAGCAGTGACATTGCTGGGTTGTACGGTAGTTCTATTTTTTTTTTTTTTTTACATATACAGATGTTTCTTTGGTTTCCACTTTTTGCCTTCACAAAATCAAAAAGGCTTAAAATTTAATAACAATGTTTAAGATAAGGACTAGAAACAAAAACCTTGTAAAGAATGAACCAAGATAAATACATTCAGAAATCAGACGATTGCTGCAACAAAATATTAAGCAATAATAATGATAATAATGCAAAAAAAGAACATTCACATTGTCAAATAATAACTCTATAATAGAATGATTTGACTCTGAGGTTCAGTATGGAGTCATTAGTTAACTTCTTATTATTTTTTTTCCAAAGTTGCAAAAAATAGACAACTAATATTTGTAAATAAAAATAAAAGACAATAAAAAAAAACAGATCATGCCAAATCTTATAGACAACAGAAAAAGAAGAAATATTTCAAAATCATTCTACTTCATCTGGATTCATCAGAAAAGTAGAACTTTTTTTTTTTTGTTGTTGCAGTTTGGCCGGGGCTGGGTTTGAACCCACCACCCTCAGCATATGGGGCCGGCGCCCTACTCACTGAGCCACAGGAGCCGCCCTGAACTTTTTTTTTTTGAGACGGAGTTTCACTAGAGTGCTAGGAATACAGGCGTGAGCCACCAAGCCTAGCCTAATTGTGTAACTTTTTTAAAATTACAAGAAAAAATAAGAATAGGAATACCTTATTCTTAGGTATAAGAAAAGAATAAGAAAAAATAAGAATAAGAATACCACTATAACAAATGGTAACAAAGATTAAACAATACAAATAAAATATTTAGCACAATGTGTGATCCGTAAGTATTACTTCCCTTTTTGTTTTTCTCTTTTCACTCTAATCAAATGAATCAGCCATGAACTTTTAACAGTAATAATAATAATGAATAAGGCAAATAGAATACTTTATATTCAGAAAGAACTTCCCAGACCAAGCATGATGGCTCATGCCTGCAATCCTAGCACTCTGGGAGGCGGAGGCAGGTGATTGCTTGAGCTCATGAGTTCAAGACCAGCCTGAGCAAGAGTGAGACCCTGTCTCTACTAAAAGTAGAAAAACTGGCTCAGCGTCTATAGTTTAATGGTTAGGGAGCCGGCCATATGCACTGGGGCTGGTGGGTTTGAACCCGGCCCAGGCCTGCTAAACAACAACAACAACAACAACAACAACAACAAAATAACTGGGTGTTGTGGCGGGCACTTGTAGTTCCAGCTACTTGGGAGGCTGAGGCAAGAGAATTGCTTAAGCCCAAGAGTTTGAGGTTGCTGTAAGCTGTGACACCATGGCACTCTACCAAGGGTGACATAGTAAGACTCTGTCTCAAAATAAATAAATAAATAAAAATAGAAAAACTAGCCAGGCACTGTGGCAGGCACCTATAGTCCCAGTTACTAGGGAGGCTAAGGCAAGAAGACTACTTGAGCCCAAAGGTTGCTGTGAACTATGAGCCCACAGCACTCTATTGAGGGTTGAGATTCTGTTGAAAAGAAGGAAGGAAGGGGAAGGAAGTTAGTTCCAAATGCATTATCCCACTACTATTCTCAAATGACTAAAGAGGTGAAGTAATTTTTAAAGTAAATGATGAAGTCACTTTTGACTTAAAATCTTTTCTTCCGGGAGGCAAAGGAGTAGGGCACTGGCCCCATATACCGGAGGTGGCAGGTTCAAACTGGGCTTGGTCCAAAAAAAAACAAACAAAAAAACCCTGCAAAAATCTTTTCTTCCTATCCTGCCATACTGCTTATACAATAAGCAGTATTTTATTACTCCTAGTGATCACAAAATAGCTGGATACAGTCCCCTAAAAGCACTGGATCCCAAGTGAGAATCATCCAGGCCTGGTCTCCTCTCAGGTGTGCACCTTTTTTTTTTTTTTTTTCCACTTTTTGGCTGGGGCCAGGTTTGAACCCACCACCTCCAGTATATGGGGCCTGTGCCCTACTCCTTTGAGCCACAGGCACCACCCAGGCCTGTACCTTGTACACAGCGTCACAGTCAGCGCCAGTGAGCTCAATGACATAGTCTAAGTCTTGCTGGACAATGAAACAGCTTCCATCACCTAAAAGGTAGAAAAAAATATATAGGTTACAATCAAAGAGTTTAGTGCAATCCTTCTTACTAATCACGCCTGTGAAGATCCATGGTATCCCTTAATATATACCTGTTCCATCCATTTACCAACCCCACTCCCAAACTCCATGCCAAATATTTCCCCAGATCAAGGTACTCACTTTACCTAGAATATATGGTTAAGCATAAAACACAGTACACAGCAAGCACTCAGTAAATGCTAATTTTCTTCTTTTGCCCCCCCCCCAATCTATGACTTTCCATACATCGTAGCTTCAGCCTCCAATGTCCATCTTTGTATTTCTAGCTGGTAAAATCTTGATTGGCTGACATGTCACCTAGTCCCTGAAGACCTTGCTGACAGCACTCCTACCTCTAGAATTAGCTATTCTCCACATTCTCAGGGAGTACTTACATAATTCAAACTGAACTGCAGTCACATGTTCACATGTGTGTTTGCCTTACTAAGTGTGAGCTCCTTTAGGGTAGAGACACAGTGGGCACTGAGCTAACTGCTGAGGAGGGGGGCGGATGAATAAGTCACCATCCTTGAGGAGCTTGGACTGGAGAAGGACAAAGCCAATCACAATGTAGAATGATAAACTCCACTGATAAGCAAATATGCCAAAGAACTGTGGAGGATCATATCCCAGTTCATCCATACATCAGGCACTGAAAACGATGTTCAATTAACTGAACTTCAGGGAAGCATCTCTCAGTTGGCCTGTGGACCTACCTTGGCTAGCAACGAATCCATCTTTGAAACTCAACAGGGACAGAACTGGTGCTCCTGATCTATGGATGACTTGCACTGGAGTCCTAGGATTCAGAGTAAAAGGAACAATTTTACTTTTTTTCTTCAAAAGCAGTGTTTGACTATATTCAACATGTAGCACTAACCATATAAAAACAAATTGGACAAATGTGGAGAAAGATTAAACATTCATATAGTTTTTCTCCTGGCAAGATCTTTAACTGGCAGAATAAAGAATTTCATCAAACTACCTTAGAGTAAATCGAAACATGGCTCTAATCATGAACTAAGTCACCACCCAAATCTTGAGTTATTTATTTATTTTTTTTCTTGAGACAGAGACTCACTCTGTCCCCCTTGGTAAAGTGCCAGGGCATCATTAGCTCACAGCAACCTCAAACTCTTGGGCTCAAGTGGTCCTCCTGACTCAGTTTTTCATTTTATTTTCTTTGAGACAGAGTCTCACTATGTTGATCTCGGTAGAGTGCTCACAGCAACCTCAAACTCTTGAGCCCAAGCGATTCTCTTGCCTCAGCCTTCCAAGTAGCTGGGACCATAGGCGACCGCCACAATGCCTAGCTATTTTTGGTTGTAGTGGTCATTGTTGTTTGGCAGGCCTGGGCTGGGTTCAAACCCACCAGCTCTGGAGTATGTGGCTGGCACCCTAGACACTAAGCCGAGCCCTCAGTTTTTCATTTTTAGTAGAGACAGGGTCTCACTCTTGCTCAAGCTGGTCTCGAACTCCTGAACTCAAGTGATCCATTCGCTTCCTCCTTCTAGAGTGCTGGTATTACAGGTGTGAACCACCGCACCAAACCCAAATCTTGAGTTTTCAAGGGTAGATTTGACATAGAGTGAAGATAATGTTAACAGTATGTTACCTTTTCACTAAAAGAATTAAGACTAGTTGTGAAATATTATAACTGTCAGGACTCTAAAAAGAGAAATCAATTTAGTATACTATAAATGTAAGGGTGAGTTTACACATACAATAGTGATTAGATTCCCTATTTCCATGGAGGCAAAAAAAGGGCAAAAATAAAATAAATGATGGAAAAAAAGGTGTAAGCAAGTCACCATCTAGTGGAATATCTTCATTGCTCTTGTAATAAAGTCTAAACTTAGGAGGGCAGGTAAGGCCTCAGCAGGCTCCTATTTTCCTGTCTGGCATCACTTCTCACCCCATCTGCAGGGTATATACCTGTCACACCAAATTAGTCAGAGAACCCTGAAAATGATACTTTTATACCCTTCATGCTTCTATACATTGTGGTTCTACCCAGGCCAGGTCCTCCCCTTTTCCCTTACTTCCTAACAAGATCCAATGCTTCTCATTTCCTTGGAGAAGCAGTCTCACCTCCTTCCCTCCCCTTTTGGTGCTTCGTCAAATTCATGTGGACAGCCCTGCCAGATCAGTGATCACAATGAATCACAACAGTCTTTTACTTATCTATACCACTAAAAACTCCAAGTATCTCAGAGGAGAGTCCATCTCTTTTCTGTTTTTCAGTGTCCTGCACCAAACCCAGTACAGGGTTTCAATAACTATTAGTTGAACAAAGGGAGGAAGTAAAAGGGAGAAGGGACAGAAGCATAGAAACTGTTAAATCTTGCAACAGAGAGACTGATTCTCTTTGGGTATCTTTAAGATGAAGATAAGACCTGTTTTAGATGAGTCATAATCAAAGCTAAATAAGGATCAAAGCTGACTTACTTTAACTAAAAATGATCATTCAGTCTTAGACTAGCGTAGGTGTAATATCATAGACAAAATTACTGAGATGTTTAAACTTAAGAGAAAAAAGAAAAAGAAAAAAGTTCTAGATCATTCTAAATGAAATTATAGTTCACATTTAAGCTTGATTTCCAAAGCAATCATTAGAGTCATATAATCATGATGATATAAATCAAATGACCCCTTTTTTTTTTTTTTGAGTCAGAGTCTCACTATGTCACCCTCAGTAGAGTGCCATGGTGTCATAGCTCACAGCAACCTCAAACTCTTGGGCTTAAACAATTCTCTTGCCTCAGCCTCCTAAGTAGGTGGGACTACAGGCGCCCACCACAATGCCTGGCTATTTTTCTTGTTGTTGTTGTTGTTGTTGTAGTGGTCATTGTTGTTTGGCAGGCCCAGGCTGGGTTTAAACCAGCCAGCTCCAGTGTATGTGGCTGATACCCTAGATGCTGAGCTACAGCCGCCGACCCTGACTCAAATCACCTTTTAATATGATTCCAGCAAAATAAGAACAATCAGAATATTTAGACCAGGAAATCATTATACGTCAGGCATGGTGGCTCATGCCTGTAATCTTAGCACTATGGGAGACTGAGACAAGTGGACTACTTGAGCTCAGAAGTTCAAGACCAGTCTGAGCAAGAGTGAGACCCCGTTTCTAAAAATAGCCAGGTGTTGGCTCAGTGCCTATAGCTCAGTGGCTAGGGCGCCAGCCACATACACTGGAGCTGGCGGGTTCAAACCCAGCCCAGGCCTGCCAAACAACAATGACAACTACAACCAAAAAATAGACGGGCATTGTGGCGGGTGCCTGTAGTAGCAGCTATTTGGGAGGCTGAGGCAAGAGAATTGCTTAAGTCCAAGAGTTTGAGGTTGCTGTGAGCTGTGATACCACAGTACTCTACCAAGGGTGACACAGTAAGACTGTCTCAAAAATAAATAAATAAATAGGGTGGCACCTGTGGCTCAAGGAGTAGGGTGCCAGCCCTATATACTGGAGGTGGTGGGTTCAAACCCGGCCCTGGCCAAAAACTGCAAAAAAAGAAAAAAAGAAATACTCTTTAAAGAAAATAAATAAAGAAAGAAAATAAAAAATAAAATAAAAGTAGCTGGGTGTTGTGGCAGGTACCTGTAGTTCCAGCTACCTGGGAGGCTGAGGCAAGAGAATTGCTTGAGCCCAAGAATTTGAGGTTGCTGTTAGCTATGATGCCATGGCACTGTACCAAGGGCATCAAAGTGAGACTTTGTCTCAAAAAAAAAAAGGCTCAGCACCTGTAGCTCAAGTGGCTAGGGTACCAGCCACATACACCAGACCTGAATCCAGCCTGGGCCCGCCAAACAATAATGACAACTACAACCAAAAAATAGCTGGGCATTGTGGTGGGCACCTGTAGTCCCAGCTACTTGGAACTCTGAGGCAAGAGAATTGCTTAAGCCCAAGAGTTTGAGGTTGCTGTGAGCTGTGATGCCACAGCACTCTACCCAGGTGACAGCTTGAGACTGTCTCCACCAAAAAAAAAAAAAAGAAAGAAAAAAGAAAACCATTATAAATGGAAAAATACACCCTTGATCCAATATGCTGGCTAAATCAATGTTAAAGCCAACAAAAAAGCTCTCCTCTGCAGAAGACCTAAATCATGCAAATGAATGGTGACTCACCTTGGACTCCTCACATCCAGCTGATAAATGTTTCCATCTTGTGTCCCAGCCAACAGCAAGAAGCCAGACAGAAAAGTACAGCAGTTGAAGGCATCTGAGCCAACAAAGAGGAACACCTAAGAACAAGCAAGGAGACAAAAATGCCGTTTAAATACTAATTTGTTTCCAGGAATAAAGAGTTCACTATTTTTAAAGACATTTTCTTTCTTTCCCCTTTAATCATTCTTATATAGTATATTAGGCACTCACCAATAACTGAGAAGGAAATACTCCCAGGATTTTAGGAGCCTAAGGTTGGCTAAGGACTTGAGCAGAATACCATATTGTGAGGTAGCAACACGTTGTTCCCTAGAAATCTCACCATCAAAAGGCCTTCTTTTCCCTTTTTCAGTATAACCCTCAATTTGAAAAACATTTATAATTTCTACATTTAAGTTTTGCTTCATGTCACTTCCAGCAACCTTTTCAAGGGTGGCACTTTGTAGAAAAAGAAACAAGCTTAAATAAAGTAGCAATGTCAAGAATCATTATTCTCCCTATACATACGAAAAAAAAGTATTAGGTTTTCTTTCTCCTTATTTTTTACTTCTTATTTATTTGTTTTAGTTATTTGAGACAGAGCCTCATTCTGTTACCCTAGGTAGTGTGTAATGGCATCATCATAACCCACAACAACCCCAAACTCTTGGGTTCAAGAGATCCTCCTGCCTCAGCCTCCTGAGTAGCTAGGACTACAGGCACCTGCCACAATGCCCAGCTAATTTTTCTATTTTTAGCACAGATAGTCTGTATAGATAGTCTTACTCTTGCTCAGGCTGTTCTCGAACTCCTGATCTCAAGCAATCCACCCACCTTCACTCTTATTCAGGCTGGTCTTGAACTCCTGATCTCAAGTAATCTACCTACCCTGGCCTTTCAGAGTGCTAGGATTGTAAGCAAGAGCTACCTCACCTGGCCTTCTCTTTTATTTTCAAGATTGGGGGGAGGGGATGGTCTCCCTATGTTGCCCAGGCTTGTCTCAAACTCATAGCCTTGAGGGGTCTCCCATCTTGGCCTTCCTAGCTGTTGAAATTGTAAGCATGGGGCACTGCACCTCGCTTAGATTTTCATTTACTCCTTACTTTTTGGGGGGCAGTTTTCACTGGGGTCAGGGTTGAACCCACCACCCCCAGTATATGGGGCTGGCGCCCTACTCCTTGAGCCACAGGTGCCGCCCCCATTTACTCCTTACTTTTAGCTCAAATTGACAATCATTTTTCCCTCAAATGTTCTAAAAAGAAAAAAGAAACAACAAAACAAAAATACCCTGATTTCCCTTTGGATATAAAAGCCAGCATGGCAACACAAGTGCAAAGGCAATATTAACAGAAATGATGATATTCCTGAAACAAACTTTGAAAGTGGCAATATCACCAATGCAATAATAACAAGACGAAATGAAAATAACAAACCCTGTGGCCAAATCAAATCATTAAAGTTATCTGGATCATGACAGGAGCTAGAAGGAAATTTTAAAAATCTTATCTCAGAGAAGACAGAATTTAGCTAAGAGCACTGTCTGCCTATCAAAACTTCAGAGGATGAAGGAAGAAAATTCAACTAATGGTTTTGATCATTAATTGATCAAGAGTCCTGAATGCATGAGTCCTTTGCTCAGATTTTCTTCCCATTACCTTAGAAGTAAAAAGACCCATAAAGAAAATCTATACAACCTCATCATTTTATATATAGTACACTAAGGCCAGGAGAGGGAAAATGACTTAACAAAGGTCACAAAGCAGTAGTAGAGTATTTAGTCCTTGTCAGATAACCCTATGAGGTAAGTCCTGTTATGCCCAGTTTAGTGATAAGAAAACTAAGGTTCAGAGAGGTTAAGTAAGCTGTCTAATGTAGTCATTAAGTAGAAGAGCTGATATTTAATTACGTTGCTCTTATTCCAAATCCCATGCTTTTAATTGCCATACAGTACTGCCTCTCACCCATGCAGCTTCCTCAAAAGTGGGCACAGAGAGCAAACAGAAAAGGTTTCAAAACAACTTTCCAAGAATCAGTGACCAGGTTGCCTCTGAGTTAAAAGATCTTATAGGAGCTTTTCCCCTAAGCGGCCTGAGGGGATCTGTGAAAATGGTTCGTTAGGGCGGCGCCTGTGGCTCAGTCGGTAAGGCTCCAGCCCCATATACCAAGGGTGGCGGGTTCAAACGCGGCCCCGGCCGAACTGCAACCAAAAAAATAGCTGGGCGTTGTGGCGGGCGCCTGTAGTCCCAGCTATTCGGGAGGCTGAGGCAAGAGAATCGCTTAAGCCCAGGAGTTGGAGGTTGCTGTGAGCTGTATGAGGCCATGGCACTCTACTGAGGGCCATAAAGTGAGACTCTGTCTCTACAAAAAAAAAAAAGAAAATGGTTCGCTATTCACTTGACCCGGAAAACCCCACAAAGTCATGTAAGTTGAGAGGCTTCAAATCTTCGTGTTCACTTTAAGAACACACGTGAAACTGCCCAGGCCATCAAGGGTATGCATATACAAAAAGCCACCAGTATCTGAAGGATGTCACCTTAAAGATGTGTACCATCCACAATGTTACAATGGTGGAGTTGGTAGGTGTGCCCAGGCCAAACAGTGGGGCTGGACACAGGGTCGGTAGCCCAAAAAGAGTGCTGAATTTTTGCTGCATGTGCTTAAAAATGCGGAGAGTAATGCTGAATTTAAGGGTTTAGATGTAGATTCTCTGGTCGTTGACCATATCCAAGTGAACAAAGCACCCAAGATGCATCGCCGAACTTACAGAGCTCATGGTCGCATTAACCCATATACATGAGCTTGCCCTGCCACATGGAGATGATCCTTACTGAAAAGGAAAAAACTGTTCCCAAACCAGAAGAAGAGGTAGCACAGAAGAAAAAGATATCCCAGAAGAAACTGAAGAAACAAAAACTTATGGCACGGGAATAAATGCAACATAAAATAAATGCAAAATAGTAAAAGGACTGAAAAAAAAAAAAAAAAATCGTATAGGAAACACTTGCCGGCTGCCTGCTCTGTAGTCCTAAGCACTGAAGCTTCTTATCCTCCCGGGCCACCAGCAGCATTTTTGCCTCTGTTCCAACCTCTCGTTCACCTGCATGACAGATAAGCTATGTTAGTAACACCTGGCTGATCAGCTGGCAGTGCCCACAAACCACAGATCCTGGTGGTGCCTGTGTCTCAAAGGAGTAGGGCACCAGTCCCATATACTGGAGGTGGTGGGTTCAAATCCAGCCCTGGCAAAAAACTGCAAAAAAAAAAAAAAAAAGCATAGATCCTTATAGCTATTTCCTGACTGCGCTCTATGTTAGTGACTCACTTGTTAATTGAAAAGAAACATTTATTATGTTCTACATCTTACTGTGGTATTATTTATGCAACTGTACACATTAGAACTATGCAGTTAAAAAGGGTGACTCTTGGGCGGCGCCTGTGGCTCAGTCGGTAAGGCGCCGGCCCCATATACCGAGGGTGGCGGGTTCAAGCCCGGCCCCAGCCAAACTGCAACCAAAAAATGGCCGGGCATTGTGGCAGGCGCCTGTAGTCCCAGCTGCTCAGGAGGCTGAGGCAGGAGAATCGCTTAGGCCCAGGAGTTGGAGGTTGCTGGGAGCTATGTGAGGCCACGGCACTCTACCGAGGGCCATAAAGTGAGACTCTGTCTCTACAAAAAAAACAAACAAAAAAAAACAAACAAACAAAAAAAAAAGGGTGACTCTTACTATATGTAAAACATACCTCAATAAGGCTAACCTTAAAAATATTAAATTAATTGTAATGTGATAAGATACCACACTAGAAGCAGGGGTAGATTGCTGAAAAAAAAAAAAAAAGTCTCTGACCTCAAGAATCTTACAGCATGGAGAATATGAAATTTATTCATTTACTCAACAAATATTTATTAAAGGTCTTCTAAGTAGGTCTTCTCAGTGCTAAAGCAATAGTAATGAGCAAACAGAAAAGGTCCTCACTCTCCAGGATTCTAGTGGAAAGAGACCATAGGGTAATTAAATAAGTAGGATACTTTTCAGAGAGTATGAGTTCTAAAAGGAAATACAACAGGAAAGTATGATCAAAAGTGAGTAAATGGTGGGAAGTTGGGTGGGGGAGGATAGGTTTAAATTTATTTATTTATTATTATTATTTTTTTAGGTTTAAATTTAAATTTCAACTTTGAAAAAGGTTCTGTGAAAGCTGGGCACAGAGGCTCACAACTGTAATCTAACACTCTGGGAGGCCAAGGTGGGTAGATTGCCTGAGCTCAGGAGTTTGAGACCAGCCTGAGCAAGAGCAAGAGCAAGACCCCGTCTCAAAAAAAAAAAAATAAATAAAAATAAAAAAGCTGGGCATTGCTGTGGGCACCTGTAGTCTTAGCTACTTTGGAGGCTGAGGCAAGAGAATCGCTTGAGCCCAAGAGTTTGAGGGTGCTGTGACCTGTGACACCACAATATTCAACCCTAGAGCAACTGAGTGAGACCGTCTCAAAGGCAGAAAAAAAAAAAAAAAAAGGTTTGTGAAAGTCATTTTCAACAGAGACCTGAATGGTGAACAGAAGCCAGTCATGTAAAGAGCTACAGGAAGTATATTCCAGACTAGGGGAAGAAAAAGACAAAGTCCAGAGACCAAGAGAGTCTGCTGTGCTGAAAGAACAAACAGAAGGCCTTTTACTAAAATGTCCTGGGCCTGGCAGAGGCTGGTACTATATAAAGGCTGGAGAGGAATGCAGGAGTCAGAAAAGTGTAAGGGCTTATTGTGAGCCATTCTAAGGCATATGAATAAAGGGAGGTCACTGAAGAGTAGGTTTTCTAAGTAGAAGAGTAACATGACATTATTTATTTATTTTTTTGAGACAGAGCCTCAAGCTGTTGCCCTAGGTAGAGTGCCATGCCGTCATCATAGTTCACAGCAACCTCCAACTCTTGCCTCAGCTTTTTCTATGTAGTAGAGATGGGGTCTCACTCTTGTTCAGGCTGGTCTCAAACTCATGAGCTCAAGCAATCTACCCACTTGAGCCTCCCAGCGTGCTAGGATTATAGGCATGAGCCACCGTGCCTGGTCAATATGACTTCATGTTATTTCTTTTCTTTCTTTTTTTTTTTTTTGTAGAGACAGAGTCTCACTGTACCACCCTTGGGTAGAGTGCCATGACGTCACACGGCTCACAGCAACCTCTAACTCTTGGGCTTACGCGATTCTCTTGCCTCAGCCTCCCAAGCAGCTGGGACTACAGGCGCCCGCCACAACGCCCGGCTATTTTTTTGTTGTAGTTTGGCTGGGGCTGGGTTTGAATTCGCCACCCTCGGCATATGGGGCCGGCGCCCTACTCACTGAGCCACAGGCGCCGCCCAACTTCATGTTATTTTTTTTTTCCCCCCCAAGACAAGAGTCTCGCTTTGTCGCCTCAGTAGAGGGCTGTCCCATCATAGCTCACAGCAACTTCAAACTCTTGGGCTCAAGTGATCCTCTTGTCTCAGTCTCCCAAGTAGCAGGGACTACAGGTACCCACCATAATGCTCAGCTATTTTTAGAGATGGGGTCTCATTCTGGCTTAGGCTGGTCTCCAACTCCTAAGCTTAAGCAATCGACCTACTTTGGCTTCCCAGAGTGCTAGAATATTTATGTTATTTCTTAATGGCCACAGTATTTGCTCTGATGAGAATGGATTATAGGAGAATAGTCCAGGTAGTATAGGCAATAAATGATAATAGATTAGACAAAGATGTTGGCAAGTAGAGAGAAGGCGAGAGTGGGAGGGAGAGGGAGAAGCAGAAAAATTAAAAAACACTTTGAAGGTAGAGATGATATACTTTGTTGATGAAAGGACATGAGGAAAGAGGGGGTGGACCATAAATGAAATCTTAGGCTTTGGCTTGAACAAATGTGGAGATGGTGGCACCTTTTTCTGTGATAGGGAAAATCAGATGGAGTGGGGAAATCAAACACCCCTCATTTGACAAGGTAAGCTCAGGTTATCTATTAGATATCTATATGAGTCTGGAACTCAAGTGAGAGGTCTATGCTTGAAGGTACTAGATGTACTTTTGTAAATCATCAGTTTAAATACAGTATTTAAATCTATGGAACTGATGAGATCACCTAAAAAGAAACTGTAGGTAGAGCTGAGGGCCTATGACTTAATTGCAGGTCCCTCTGATATTTAAAGTAGAAGAAAGGAGATTTATAAAAGGACATTAAGAAGTAGTAGACAATGAGACAGGAAGAAAACCAGTGTAGTGTGGTATCACAGCAGCTAAGAAAGAAAAGTGTTTTGAGGGATACTACTGAATTCAGAATGATTTATCACTAATTGCACATGTATCATGCTTTGGGAAATAGACTCTCCCTATTAATCCATTAATTCTCAAAGAGGGACCAGGAAACATCCAGTGGTCAGAAACAAGTTTTAACAGTTCTGGGAGCACAGTGCATCAACATGGAAAATTTAAGATAGGGGTAGGGAGCGTGTGTGTGTGTGTGTGTGAGAGAGAGAGAGAGAGAGACAGTACTTATATAGTGTATCAAAAGTCAGGGGCAGAATTAACCCAAATGAGTTAAAATTTAGGCCCACAGAGATACCTTCGTTAGCTTACTCCTTTCTGCCTGTGGATGCTGCCGTGGAAGCGTCGTTGAAGTCTCTCTTCCCACTGCTGTCATGTCTAAGTGAGAGTCTCCTAAAGAGCCTGAACAGCTGCAGAAACTATTCTTTGGAGGGTTGAGCTTTGAAACGACTCATGAGAGTCTGAGGAGCCATTCTGAGCAATGGGGAACGCTCACAGACTGCGTGGTAATGAGAGATCCAAACACCAAGCGCTCCAGGGGCTTTGGGTTTGTCACATACGCCACCGTGGAGGAGGTGGATGCAGCAATGAATGCAAGGCCACACAAGGTGGATGGAAGAGTTGTGGAACCAAAGAGAGCTGTTTCCAGAGAAGATTCTCAAAGACCTGGTGTCCACTTAACTGTGAAAAAGATCTTTGTTGGTGGCATTAAAGAAGATACTGAAGAACATCACTTAAGAGACTATTTTGAACAGTATAGGAAAAATGAATTGATTGAAATCATGACTGACCGAGGCAGGGGCAAGAAGAGGGGCTTTGCTTTTGTTACGTTTGATGACCATGATTCTGTGGATAAGATTGTCATTCAGAAATATCATACTGTGAATGGCCACAACTGTGAAGTAAGGAAAGCCCTGTCAAAGCAAGAGATGGCTAGTGCTTCATCCAGCCAAAAAGGTTGAAGTGGTTCTGGAAACTTTGAGGGGGGTCGTGGAGGTGGTTTTGGTGGAAATGACAACTTTGGCCGTGGAGGAAACTTCAGTGGTCATGGTGGCTTTGGTGGCAGCCGTGGTGGTGGTGGATATGGTGGCACTGGGGATGGCTACAATGGATTTGGTAATGATGGAAGCAATTTTAGAGGTGGGGGAAGTTACAATGATTTTGGCAGTTATAACAATCGATCATCGAATTTTGGACCCACGAAGGGAGGAAATTTTGAGGCAGAAGCTTTGGCCCTTACGGTGGTGGCGGCCAATACTTTGCCAAACCATGAAACCAATGTGGCTATGGTGGTTCCAATAGCAGCAATAGCTATGGCAGTGGCAGAAGGTTTTAATTATTCCCAGGAAACAAAGCTTAGCAAGGGAGGAGAACCAGAGAAGTGACAGGAAAGCTACAGGTTATAACAGATAAGCCACCAAGCATAGTGGTGGCAGGGCCTAGCTGCTACAAAGACATGTTTTAGACAATACTCATGTGTATGGATAAAAAACTCGAGAACTATATTTGTGACTAATTGTATAACAGGTTATTTTAGTTTCTGTTCTGTGGAAAGTGTAAAGCATTCCAACAAAGGGTTTTAATGGATCTTTTTTTTTGTACCCATGCTGTTAATTGCTAAATGTAATAGTCTGATCATGACGCTGAATAAATGTGTCTTTTTTTTTTAAATGTGCTGTATAAAGTTAGTCTACTCTGAAGCCATTTTGGTAAACTTTCCAAAAGTGTGAAGCTAGAATTCCTTCAGGGGGATGCCAGGTTCTATTTGAAATTCATTTATAACCTGCTTGGGTAAAGAAGCCATTATCTTCAGAAACTTTGGCGTAGTTGAACTGAGGGTTACTGTTGTGACCTGAAGCTCACCATTTAAAGGGGTCATCCAAGGAAAATAATGGAATTATTAGTGATAAAGGTGATTATTGGCATATCCTATGCAATATATCTAAATTGAATAATGGTACCAGATAAAATTACAGATGAGAATGAAGCTTGTGTATCTACCATTATCATGTGTAATCAATAAACGATTTAATTCTCCTAAAAAAAAAATTTAGGCCCACAAAAAAACCTGCACTGAGATGATTATAGCCGCTTTAATCATAACTGCCAAAACTGGGAAGGTGTATGGATAAGCTATGGTACAGCCAGACAACAGAAAAATTATTCAGCGCTAACAAGAAATGAGCTATCATAAAAAAAAAAAAAGAAAAAAAAAGAAATGAGCTATCAAGCCAAGACAAGGAGGAACCTTAAATGCCTCTTACTAAGTGAAAGAAGACAGTCTGCAAAGGCTACCAACTGTATGATTTCAACTCCAACATTCTGGAAAAGGCAAAACTATAGAAATAGTAAAAAGATCAGCTATTACCATCAGCTAGGAGAGAAGGAGGGATGAAAAGGCAGAGAACAGAGGATTTTTAGGGTGATGAAACATTTTATATGATACTACAATGGTTGATTCATTTGTGGAAATCTACATAATGTACAACCCCAAGAGTGAACCCTAATATAAACTATGAACTTCGGGTGATCATCATGTGCCAATGGAGATTCCTCAATTATAAAAAAGGTACCACTCTGGAAAAACCACAGTCTACAATGACTCCCAAGCAGGCTGAGCACACATAATCCCAAAGTTGGGCTGTCCCATCTCAAGAACCAGACACCAGGATTCCTCTGGTGAGGGATGTTAATAGTGGAGGAGGCTATCAATGTGTGGGGTGGAGAGTATATGAAAACTCTCTGTCCTTTCTTGCTATAAATCTAATACTGCTTTAAAAAATAAAGTCTATTTTTGTTAAATGTAAGGGGTCAAGATGATGGTAGAAAAAAATAGTCTATGGGCTCAGCACCTGTGGCTCAAGCGACTAAGGCACCAGCCACATACACCTGAGCTGGCGAGTTCGAATCCAGCCCAGGCCCGCCAAACAACAATGACGGCTGCAACCAAAAAATAGCCGGGGTGGTGGGTGCCTGTAGTTCCAGTTACTTGGGAGGCGGAGGGAGGAGAATCGCTTAAGCCCAGGAGTTGGAGGTTGCTGTGAGCTATAATGCCACAGCGCTCTACCCAGGGCGACAGCTTGAGGCTCTGTCTCAAAAAAAAAACAACAAAAAAAGTCTTATGGAACACAGAAGCAATTATTAATCATCATGGGAAAACAGAGAATGAAAGTTGCCTTACTTGGACCTTTATTATTCTATGTCAACAGAGTTTTTCAGCCTATTTGCCACTAGTCCCACTCTTAATTCAACCTTTTAGCCCAGCCAAGCACATCTTTTTATAAAACTAAGTTTCATATCCAAGCTGTAATGCAAACTGTCCCTATGTCTACCCCCTGCCCTAGCTCCCATTCTCTTACTCTTACCATTCTTGTCTTTTCAATTTGAACTCATCCTTTAAAAGTTTAAACTAACTTCTTTTGTGACACTTTTCTCATCCATACTAACCTGAAACATTCCTTTGCTCTGAAAACCTACTACATAAGCATTAAGAATAAAACTGCTTTAAAATAATTTGCCAGGGCTCGGTGCTGTGGCTCAAGTGTCTAAGGTGCCAGCCACATATACCTGAGCTGGCGGGTTTGAATCCAGCCTGGACCCGCCAAACAACGACAGCTGCAACCAAAAAATAGCCGGGCGTTGTGGTAGGTGCCTGTAGTCCCAGCTACTTGGGAGTTGGAGGTTGCTGTGAGCTGTGATGCCATGGCACTCTACCCAGGGTGACAGCTTGAGGCTCTGTCTCAAAAAATTAATTAATTAATTAATTAATTAATTAATAAAATAAAATAAAATAATTTGCCAGGCACAGTGACTCATTCCTATGAATCCCAGTTACTTGGAAGGCTGAGTGGGAGGATGGCTTGAGCCCAGGAGTTTGAGGCCAGACTGGGCAACATAGTGAGACCCCATGTCTAAAAAAATAAAAAGAATCACTACTTAATTTTAGCCAAAATGTTATTGTTCTCTAAATATTTTATAGGCATTTATCTCATCTGCTAAATTAGATTGTACTTACTGAAATACAGTGACTATGACATATACTCCTTTTGTAGATTCCAAAGCAACAGAAATATAGTAGGTATAGAATAAATATTAATGGCACAGTAAAAGCAGAAATACCAGCTACAGTGCAGGAAAGGAAGAAGAAGAAAAGGGGAAATTAAGGCAAACACTGAAGGGGCTTAAGAAAACAAGCTTCACACATATCATCTACTTACTGGGCATCTGCTCAGGAGAGCCGAGGTTTATGGAGTTGTCAGCAGCACCCACCGCCACTCCATTGATGGAAGAACCACAGTCTGCAATGACTTCTAAGCAGGCTGAGCGCCCACAATCCCAAAGGCGTGCTGTCCCATCTCGAGAACCAGACACCACATTCCTGCCCCGATCAACAATGGCTGTGTCTAGAATACCTGGTGAGAGAAAAAAAGTCCCTAAGATGGAGGAGGTAATAAAGGAAGTTCAAGGGCAGAGAAGGTGGGACTGTAAATGAGCCTAACCCTTCACAAAGATGTTCGAACGTACTACATGCTGGGGCACACTCAAGTGCTATTTATTATTATATATTACTACATGCTGGGGCACACTCAAGTGCTATTTATTTTTCCACAGAAATACATAAAAAGTCCCTACTTCCCAGTGGTTCAGGGAGGTGCTATGACAGACAGACATGGAAAAACAAGCTCTGGATCTAATTTTTAGTGGAGTATTCTAGAGTAGGGATTTTCAAGTTTTTATTTTGGCTTCAAAAATCCTTTTTATTTTTATTTATTTATATTTTTCTTTGAGACAGGATAGTGCTGTGGTGTCACAACTCACAGTAACCTCAAAGTCTTGAGCTTAAGAGATTCTCTTGCCTCAGCCTCCCAAGTAACTAGGACTATAGGTGCCCGCCACAATACCCGGCTATATTTTTTGTTGCAGTTGTCATTGTTGTTTAGCAGGCCTGGGCCAGGTTTGAACCTGTCAGCCTCAGTGTACGTAGCTGGCGCCATAACCACTGTGCTACGTGTGCCAAGCCTCAAAATCCTTTTTTTTTTTAATTTTTATTTATTTTGCAGTTTTGACCAGGGTTGGGTTTGAACCTGCCACCCTCGGTATATGGGACCAGCGCCCTACTCCCTGAGCCACAGGTGCCACCCTCAAAATCCTTTTTAAAAAATAAAAATGGCTCGGCGCCTGTGGCTCAAGTGGCTAAGGCACAAGCCACATACACCTGAGCTGGCGGGTTCGAATCCAGCCCAGGCCTGCCAAACAACAATGATGGCTGCAACCAAAAAAATAGCCGGGTAGAGGGAAGGGGATTGGTGGGATTACACCAGCGGTGCATCTTACAAGGGTATATGTGAAACTTGGTAAATGTGGAATGTAAGTGTCTTGGCACAGTAACTGAGAGAATGCCAGGAAGGCTATGTTAACCAGTGTGATGAAAGTGTGTCAAACGGTCTGTGAAGCTAGTGAATGATGCCCCATGATCATATCAATGTACCCAGCTATGATTTAATAAAAAAAAAAAAAAAAGAAAAGAAAAAAAAAATAGCCAGGCTTTGCGGCAGGTTCCCATAGTCCCAGCTACTTGGGAGGTGGAGGCAGGAGAATCACTTGAGCTCAGGAGTTGGAGGTTGCTGTGAGCTGTGATGTCACAGAACTCTACCCAGGGCAATAGCTTGAGTCTCTGTCTCAAAAATAAAATAAAATAATTAAAAAAAATAAAAATTAAGTAGATATCTTAGAAGATTCAGTTTGAAAATCACTGCCTTCAGGTTCAGCGCCCATAGCACAGTGGATACGGTGCTAGTCACATACACCAAGGGTGGTGAGTTTGAACCGGGCCCAAGACAGCAAAACAACAATGACTACTGCAATGAAAAATAGCCAGGTGTTTTGGCAGGCGTCTGCAGTCCCAGCTACTCGGGAAGCTTAGGCAAGAGACTCGCTTAAGCCCAAGAGTTTGAGGTTGCTGTGATCTGTGACGCTATGTCACTCTACCAAGGACACCATAGTGAGACTCTGTCTCAAAACAAACAAACAAACAAAAAAACAAAATCACTGCCTTCAAAGATCCTGCTGGTTCCACTGAGAAGTGATTAAAAGGGTTAGCCCCAAATTCTGGAGGGAGGCTTTTTTCTGAGTCTCACTCAGTTGCCCTGGGTAGAGTACAGTGGCATCATACCTCACAGAAACCTCAAAGTCTTGGGCTCAAGCAATCTTCTTTTTTTTTCTTTTTGCTGTTTTGGCCGGGGCGCTGCCCTCAAGCAATCTTATCTCAGCTTCCAGAGTACCTGGAACTACAGGTGCCAAGCAGAATGTAACGCTAGTTTTTCTATTTTTAGAAGAGAAAAGGGCCTTGCTTTGCTCAGGGTGGTCTCAAACTCTTGAGCTCAAGCAATCCACTCACAATGGCTCCCCCAGAGTGCAAGGACTATAGGCATGAGCCACGTCCAGCTAGGATGTGACTTTTAGCTCTGGCCAAGATGGAGTAGCCCCTGGTCCTATGTCCTTCCCTTATAACTTAAAAAATGAGGACACAGCAAGCAAACAAAGACTCTGAATGATGATGGAAAGAAGGTAATGGACAAATTAGGGACCTCAGGACCCAAAGTACATGGCAATGAGTTCTTGGATTTTCTTATTGTCTCCCATATATCTTGGATAGTACACTGCAGAAACCTAAGACATGGAACTGTCAATAATCCAAAAGATTACAAACAAAACAAAACAGGCGGTGCCTGTGGCTCAGTGAGTAGGGCGCTGGCCCCATATACCAGAGGTGGTGGGTTCAAACCTGGCCCCGGCCAAACTGCAACAAAAACTAGCCAGGCACTGTGGCAGGCGCCAGTAGTCCTTGCTACTACTTGGGAGGCTGAGGCAAGAGAATCGCCTAAGGAGTTGGAGGTTGCTGTGAGCTGTGATGCTACAGCACTTTACCGAAGGCAATAAAGTGAGACTCTCTCGGGTTTATGCAATTCTCTTGCTTCAGCCTCCTGAGTAGCTGGAACGACAGGCACCCGCTATAATGCCTATTTTTTTTTTTTTTTTTTTTGGTTGCAGCTGTCACTGTTGTTTAGTAGGTCTGGGCTGGGCTCGAACCCCTGGCGCCCTACTCACTGAGCTATGGGCACTGAGTCTGCAGTGAGCTATAAATGTGATCATGTCACTGCACTCCAGACTGGGCAACAGAACAAGACCCTATTCCAGAAAATAAATAAATAAGGACAGGCACAATCTTGCAATATATGGCATCAGCATAGGTCTCTTCACATGTAGATGATAAGAATAAAAGGAAAGAAGAGCTCTACAGGAGCAGGAACCTATGAAGGACTACTTCAGAAAGAAGTTATAGAACTAGTGCTGTGGCTTACACCAGTAATCTCAACACTTTGGGAGGCCAAGGAAGGAGGATCACTTGAGGCCAGGAGTTCCCAGCCAGCCTGGGTAACACAGCAAAACACCACCTATACAAAAAATTAAAAAAATTAGCTGGGTGTGTGGTGGCCTGTAGTCCTAGCTACTCAGGAGGTCATTTGAGCCCAGGAGGTTGAGGCTGCAGTGAGCTACGATTGTGCCAGTGTACTCCCGGTGGGATGACAGAGGGAGACCCTATCTCAGGGGGAAAAAAAGAAAGAAACTACGAAAGTAGTAATCTCAAGAATGCCTTTGTAAGAAAAGCAGCCATGACTAAAACCTACCAGAAACTGCAAAAGGCCTTAGATATCAAACCAAATAGATATAAGTTTTCAGAGTATAAACAAACACACAAAAGCATTTACCTTCAAGAAAAGATTAAGCTGGCACGGCACCCGTAGCACAGTGGGTATGGTGCCAGCCACGTGCATGGAGGCTGGTGGGTTCAAACCTGGTCTGAGCCAGCTAAACAATAATGACAACTGTAACAACAAAAAAAAGCCGGGCATTGTGGCGGGTACTTGTATGTAGTCCCAGCTACTTGGGAGGCTGAGGCAAGAGAGTCACTTAAGCCTAAGAGTTTGAGGTTGCTGTGAGCTGTGACATCACAGCACTCTACTGAGGGTGACATAGTGAGACTCTGTCTCAAAAAAAGAAAAAAAAAATATTTAACTGAATTACATATAAGCATCCCAGCCTAAGTCTGGGAAATAAAAATAACATGAGATGAAACTATAACTGAGATATTTGTAAGAAATAGAACTAATTTCGTATTTCTAGGTGTATATATATTTTTGAAACAGTCTCACTTTGTTGCCCCTGGTAGAGTGCCATGGTGTCATAGCTCACAGCAACCTCAAACTCTTGGCTCAAGCAGTTCTCTTGCCTCAGCCTCCTGAGTAGCTAGGAATAGCTGAAATGCCTAGCTATTTTTAGAGATGGGGTCTTGTTCTAGCTCTGGCTGGTCTCGAACTTGTGAACTCAGGCGATCTGCCTGTCTAGGCCTCCCAGAGTTGTTCTGGGATTATAGGTGCGAGCCACCATGCCAGGCCTCTCCAGGTGTATATTTCTGGTAAGTTTATTAAAATTATCTAGTTTCACTATCATGTTAAGTTATTTTAATGTTGCTAGGGAGCAATATACATACAAGTGCACATAGGAAAATTAATGGCTATGACTCAAATCTCTGAAAAAATGAGACTTGAAACACCTCCTATTACTTGGAGGCAGCACAACCTATGTCTTTCTTTTTTGAGACAGAGCCTCAAGCTGTTGCCCTAGGTAGAGTGCTGTGGCATCACAGCTCACAGCAACCTCCAACTCCTGGGCTCAAGCAATTCTCCTGCCTCCGCCTCCCGAGTAGCTGGGACTATAGGTGCCCGCCACAACGCCAGGCTATTTTTTGGTTGCAGCCATCGTTGTTTGGCGGACCCGGGCTGGATTCGAACCTGCCAACTTAGGTGTATTATGGCTGGTGCCTTAGCAGCTTAAGCCACAGGCACCGAGCCAGCACAACCTATTTCTAAGAAACTACCTAAGAGTCTAAATATAATGGCCCAAGTGCTGAAACTGCAAACTGGTTTCTTAAAATTATTCTACAAATGTAAGCATTTCTACTACTTTGATAAGCAAAAACACTGAATCAACAGAAGTGGGAGATGTAGTACTTATAAAAAATTAGGATTATAATTATATTAACAATCTTAATTAAATGCCCTGAGCAATTTTTTTGTTTTTGAGATAGTCTTACTTTGTTGCCCTTAGTAGAGTATAATGGTATCATAGCTCACAGCAACCTCAGACTTCTGGGCTCAAGTGATCCTCTTGCCTCAGCCTCCCGAGTAGATGGGATTACAGGTGCCTGTTACAACATCTGGCTATTTTTAGAGACGGGGTCTTGCTCTTGCTCAGGCTGGTGTCAAATCCAGCAATCCACCTGCTTTGGCCTCCCAGAGTGGAGCAATTTAATTTTAAATAGATTAAAGTGCATTTTGGAACTACTTATTAAACTCATATTGCAAACACAAAACCACTTTTAGTTTACCTTTCCATTCAAAAAATTCAAAATACTGGCTGGGTGCCCGTAGCTTAATGGGCTCACATGCTCCAGGGCTGGTGGGTTCGAACCTAGCCCAGGCCTGCTAAACCAAAAAAAAAAAAAAAAAAAAAAAAATAGCCAAGCATTGTGGTGGGCACCTGTAGTCCCACCTACTAGGGAGAGCTGAGGCAAGAGAATCACTTGAGCCCAAAAGTTTGAGGTTGCTGTGAGCTATGATGCCATGGCAATCTACCAACGGTGACAAAGTGAGACTCTGTCTCAATTAAAAAAAAAATTCAGAATATGCACAGAAATTTTACCTCTGCTTGTTAACTAAGAACACAATAACTGGCTCGGCGCCAGCTACATACACTGGAACTGGCAGGTTCGAATCCAGCCTGGGCCTGCCAAACAACACTAACAACTACAACCAAAAAATAACCAGCGTTGTGACAGGCGCCTGTAGTTCCAGACACTTGGGAGGCTGAAGCAAGAGAATCTCTTAAGCCCAAGAGTTGGAGGTGCTGTGAGCTGTGATACCACAGCACTTTACCCAGGTCAACAAAGTGAGACTCTGTCTCAAAAAAAACAAAAAAAACCCAAACAATAAAATACATGTGCAATATATATACTTAAAGGATTATTGTTTTTTTTTTTGAGACAGAGTCTCACTATGTCACCCTGGGTAGAGTGCCGTGACATCACAGCTCACAGCAACCTCATACTCTTGGGCTCAAGTGATTCTCTTGCCTCAGCCTCACAAGTAGCTGGGAGGTTACAGGCAACCGCCACAACACCTGGGTATTTTTTGGTTGTAGTTGTCATTGTTGTTTGGCAGGCCCGGGCTGGATTCGAACCCGGTAGCTCTGGTTTATGTGGCTGGCGCCCTAGCCACTGAGCTACAGGCACTGAGCCAACACATATGTTTTAAATATATATATAGTATTGGAGGACCAATTGTATATCAACAGTGATCACATTTGTTTTTACTGGAAAATGTCTATTACATTGGAAATAACAATTTTTGCTTTTTACATTTGATAAGTATGTTAAAACACTACAAGGCTCACACTTCTCAACAGGGATTAAAGCTTAGTTTTGTATATTATATAAACATGATAACATTTATTGCACACTTACTGTATACCAGGATTTATGCTAAATGCTTCATATGCACCATCTCATTCAA
Source organism: Nycticebus coucang (assembly GCF_027406575.1). NCBI lineage: Eukaryota > Metazoa > Chordata > Mammalia > Primates > Lorisidae > Nycticebus > Nycticebus coucang. The sequence continues at coordinate 66,919,871 of NC_069793.1, read as the reverse complement.
TATACCCTCCCCCTTTTACACATGAGGAAACTGAGGCTTGGAAAAGTTAAGTGATCTTCCAAGGGCACACTTTGTTAAACAGCATAGTTAAGATTTAAACCAAAATTTGCCTGTCTCCAAACGCCATGCTTAGGCTGGGCATGGTGGCTCACGCCTGCAATCCTAGCACTCTGGGAGGCCAAGGCAAGTGTAGTGCTTGAGCCCAGACTAAGCAAGGGCGGGACTCCTTCTCTACTAAAAAAGAACTAGAAAAAACTAGCCGAGCAAAGTAGTCCATGCCCATAGTCCTAGCTACTAGGGAGGCTGAGGCAAGAGGATCATCCGGACCCAAAAGTTTGAGGTTGCTGTGAGCTATGATGCCACGGCAACAGAGTGAGACTCTGTCTCCAAAACAAACAAAACCAATAACCCATGCTTAACTGCTCTACTACACTGCCTCCCTTTCTATTATGTTTTCACATACTATAAGCAGAAGCAAGCCAGAGATTTAATTGAGCTAACGAAAGGTTATCCCTCACAACAGATCTCTACACAGAGATATTTTATTAGTTTTCTAACACTTCTCTGAAATAACCATCAGGCCGTGTTGACTCCAGGCTGTATAGGTTTTGTATTTTGCTTGCTAGAGCCTTATCCTAGGCAATAAGGGATGATGCTTGCTTTCAATACTATCTTTTGCTTCTCTTGTTTAATTACCTTGTTTAATGTGAAACCATTAAAGATAAATGTAGGTAATAATTCTGCTTTTGTGTATGTTTACGCTTTTGGCTAATAAAATGCTTCATAATCTCGTAACTCAAGACATTATAAAAAAGAAGTCGCACAAAGCAATCTGAAAGTCACCTGGATGGAGACAGTGACTATGTATCTATCTACCCATCAATCTAAATCGATGTCTAGATATGCTGCTAAATTATCAGAGATGAATCCTGGTTTTTACTCTCTGTTGTAGAAGAATCAGCAACCCCAAACTTGGGACAACTTTATAGAACTGGAAGGAGCTTTCAAGACCCGACAAACATCAATCTGGATCTGACCTCATGTCACTTCTACAATGTATCATTTCTGTTCAATCTAATAAAAACTCCCTTCTACTTTTTTTTTTTTTTCCAAAGTCAGAGCTTTTACACTCCACAGAAAACCCTATCACACCCCAGGACTTTCTTATAGCTCAAAAGAATGGACCACCTATATGAATAAAAGCTTAAATAAAAGCTTTTTAACATTCTGCTATTCAGGGCCACCATATATATTCTTAGGGAGAAATGAACAATTTTTGGAGTTATTGAGAATTCATGTGGCGGTCACATTCAGTAATTGCAGTGACCCAAAGCTATTTATAAATTGAGTATGCATTGATGTTGAATATGCATCTTGTTAATAATAGTAAGTTCAACATGCAGAGATATGTCTTGCTGCACTAAAAAGTTTCCCTGTGGCCCACATATTCAGAAGGATGGCCAGATGTGAAGTAAAGCCCCCTCAGTGTTCCTCTTGACTCCTTTGGCTATTAGACCCTCCAATTGTTCAGGAGGGTTAAACTTGTCAGTTCTTCTGGTGTTCCTCGGGGAAAGGGTAACTCACCTAAATAGCTGGTTGGATGAACCATTTGTGTTTGTTAATAACTAGCTTTTGTTCCCACCTTTCTGGTGAGACAGAGTTGCATTCTGTCACCTGGGCTAGAGTGCAGTGGCATCATCATAGGTCACTGCAACCTCAAACTCCTGGGCTTAAGTGATTCTCCTGCCTCAGCCTCCAGAGTAGTTGGGACACACCACCATGCCCAGCTAATTTTTCTTTTTTTGTAGAGATGTGGTCTCGCTCTTGCTCGGGCTAGTCTTGAATTCCTGGCCTTAAGCAATCCTCCTGCCTCAGCTTTATTTCTACCTTTTTAGTGCTTCATCTCTGGGGATCGTTAGAAAAATCTTTTAGATAAATTACCCTTCATACCTCCTTTGTGACCTTTGAGGGTTACCACACAGCTAGCATCTTCAGCTGACCAGATCTTCAGTTGGGCATCCATTCCCCCACTCAGAACCACAAGGCCTGATGGGAAAAACCTGCAACAATTCACATCAAACACATGTCCTTCCAATACTCTCTGGAAAAACAAAAGAAAATTCCATGCTAGTTCTTTTGTCCATCCCTTGATGTTCTCTCACCTCCTCTTGTATCTTTGGTCCTATATATGAAATACTCACGAGCTATACCCACATGCTAGGTTTTAAGAACAGCTAAGATGTTAAAAAATATGTCTAGCTTATCTGTCAACCAGGTAGTGTTCTCAGAGCTGTTGACGCCCTTTCCTGGGATTTAGCTACAGATGTAGAATTGAATTCCAAGGCTCTCACAGCCCTCCCTCATTTTAGTTCTTTTTTTAAATTTTTTTTATTGTTGGGGATTCATCGAGGGTACAATAAGCCAGTTTCCACTGATTGCAATTGTTAGGTAAAGTCCCTCTTGCAATCATGTCTTGCCCCCATAAAGTGTGACACACACCAAGGCCCCACCCCCCTCCCTCCTCATTTTAGTTCTAAATATGAGAAGGGCTGAGGAATCTTTTAAGATTCCTGTATAGGTTATAGGCTCAGCTATATATTTAGTCTAACAGCCTAGCTATCTTATTTTGGAAACCTGCCACTGAAGGGAGTTTAAATCAAGGGCACACCCACTTAGACATTCCCTGGCCTGGTTCCTCAGCTGCTTCAGCCACACTCTATTCTGGCAAATCATTAAGTTTGAGAAAGGTTTTCTGATTAACAAATGTGAGAACAGAATCAACTGAAATACAGTGGCCCTACATTTTTAAAATGGGCCATTTTTCCATGACCCAGGCCAAAGTCTTTCAGACTAGCCTTCATATGTAAGACCCTAAAAGTGTATCTAAATCTTTTACTCTGAGTTCTCCATTGGAAGCCTGCCAGATCTTCATGCTCCCATCAGTACTAGAAGATACACCAAGGCCTCCTCCACTGGAAATATCCAGGCATGTTATCTGTGCAAAAGAAAAAACATTTAAAATGTTAGAAATAATGAAATGCTGCCTTGGCGCCTGTGGCTCAAGCAGCTAAGGCACCAAACATATACACCAGAGCTGGTGGATTAGAATCCAGCCCAGGCCCACCAAACAACAATGATGGCTGCAATCAAAAAATAGCTGGGTGTTGTGGCGGGCGCCTGTAGTCCCAGCTACTTGGGAGGCCGAGGCAGGAGAATTGCTTGAGCCCAGGAGTTGGAGGTTGCTGTGAGCTATGATGCCACGGCATTCTACCCAGGGCGACAGCTTGAGGCTGTCTCGAAACAAAAAAAAAAAAAAAGAAAGAATGAAATGCTTTTATTGAAATACGTTATAAACCTCCATTGTTTTATACTCTTCCAAGACTTCTTCAAGACTATGGACTATCTCCGGGTAAGGTGCTCACATCTGTAATCCTAGCAATCTGGGAGGCCAAGGTGGGTGGACTGCCTGAGCTCATGGGTTGGAGACAAGCCTGAGCAAGAGTGAGACCCCCATCTCTAAAAATAGCTGGGCATTGTGGTGGGCACCCGCAGTCCCAACTACTTGGGAAGCTGAAGCGAGAGAAGTGCTTGAGCCGAAGAGTTTGAGGTTGCTGTGAGCTATGATGCCATGGCACTGAACTGAGAGTGACAAAGTGAGATTCTGTCTCAAAAAAAAAAAGAATGTTGAGTTATCATAACCAATCTCCCAACAAGGCTGGAGCCAATATCTTTATATTGCTGTAATCATCTGTAAACTTTAGCCAAAAAGTTTTCTCTATGCTCATATCATTTCCGTAGTTTCCATCCTTTTCTATTTTATTTTATTTTTTATTTTTTTGTAGAGACAGAGTCTCACTGTACCACCCTCGGGTAGAGTGCCATGACGTCACATGGCTCACAGCAACCTCCAACTCCTGGGCTTACGTGATTCTCTTGCCTCAGCCTCCCAAGCAGCCGGGACCACAGGCGCCTGCCACAACACCTGGCTATTTTTTTGTTGTTGCACTTTGGCCGGGGCTGGGTTCGAACCCGCCACCCTTGGCATATGGGGCCAGCACCCTATTCACTGAGCCACAGGTGCCTTTTTCTATTTTATTTTAAAATTAAGATACTTCTCCTAATTCTCAGAACCCACTTACACAAAAGATAATCTTCCAAAATGCACCAGAAGGATTCAAGGAAGAGCAAAGATATTTCCACATATGTACGTATATGTACACATACATAGGGCTTTTAGAATAAATAATAGTGAATTTACAGATTCACTTTTATAGTTTCAATACCAGCAATTACTTCGAGCATAAGCCATAAGCAGATCATCAAGTTGAAACCTGCATATACATCCTTTTTGTTGCTTTTCATTAGATCCTTTTATTAAAAGACACCCAGCTGTGGCTAGTAACCACGTAGCACAGTGGTTACGGTGCCAGCCACATACACCAAGGCTGGCGGGTTTGAACCCTGCCCAGGCCAGCTCAAAAACAATGAAAACTGCAACAAAAAATAGCTGGTGTTGGGGCAGGTGCCTGCAGTCCCAGCTACTTGGGAGGCTGAGGCAAGAGAATTGTAGAGTTTGAGGTTGCTGTGAGCTGTGCACCATGGCACTCTACCCAGGGCAACATAGTGAGACTCTGTCTCAAAAAAAAAAAAAAAAAGAAAACCACCCAGCTGTAAATGTCCCGAAATGTGGGAATGAGATATGTAATTCCAGACACATCCCCAGCAATGATGATTCGTACATGATCTAAATTATTAAGAAAAAAGTACGGACTTCAACTTTAATTATCTAACCTTCCATCTTATATTGTTCTAAGGTGTAACGAATAGATTTGGCAAGAAATATAGGGATGTATGAGTCAACTCTAATATTTTCTTTTCTTTTTTTTTTTTTTTTTGAGACAGAGTCTCACTTTATCGCCCTTGGTAGAGCTCTGTGGTGTCACAGCTCACAGCAACCTCCATCTCCTGGGCTCAGGTGATTCTCTTGCCTCAGCCTCCCGAGTAGCTGGGACTACAGGCGCCCGCCATAATGCCTGGCCATTCCTTGTTGCAGTTTGGCCAGGCCGGGTTTGAACCTTAGTATACAGGGCAGGTGCCCTACCAACTGAGCCACAGGCGCGGCTCTAACTCTTACATTTTTAAGATTTTCTTCTTTATTTTGGTTCCTAAGAATAACAGGACTGTCAACTTAAATGTGGATCATTTTGTTGTAAACAATATACTTCAAGGGTAAACAACATACCCCTTTCTTGATACAGGTGGCATCTTTTCTTTTCTTTCTTTTTATTTTTTTATTATTATTTTTTTTATTGTTGGGGATTCATTGAGGGTACAATAAGCCAGGTTACACTGATTGCAATTGTTAGGTAAAGTCCCTCTTGCAATCATGTCTTGCCCCCATAAAGTGTGACACATACCAAGGCCCCACCCCCCTCCCTCCGTCCCTCTTTCTGCTTCCCCCCCTACATAACCTTAATTGTCATTAATTGTCCTCATATCAAAATTGAGTACATAGGATTCATGCTTCTCCATTCTTGTGATGCTTTACTAAGAATAATGTCTTCCACTTCCATCCAGGTTAATACGAAGGATGTAAGCAGGTGGCATCTTTTCAACAGCTTGCTAAGCATTCACCTTTGGCTACAGTGAACATCTCAAACTTAGTATGTCCAAACAGAACTCTTAATTCCCCCTACCCCATATGAATACAACTGCTCCTCCTCCAATTAATAAATGGCACCACAATTTACTCGTTTCTCAGGCCAAAATTTTTTGAATTATCCCAGCTCCTCATCTTCTCTCACATCTTATATCCAAGTCACTAGCAAATCCTGTCTAGTCCCACACCCTTACTGTAAACTCTACAAGGGCAATTTTATTCATTTTATTCAGTGCCCAAAAGAGTACTCACCATATAGTAGATGATTAATAAATGGATGAATCATCTCTCAAATAAGAGAAAGAGAGAATAAGAAATGGAAAAGGGGCACAGCTAATGATTTAAAACATAACCTACTTCTTAAAAGGTGATTGGCTTTCCCAACTTCCTGAAGAGGTTAATCACTGCCTCCCTCAGTAGCCATCAGTACTATGCTCGTACATTGTAGAGGTTGTAAACTAGGGGTGCTCCCCAGGGGATACTTGGCAATATCTGGAAACATTTTTGGCTGTCACAACTGATAGGGGAAAGGGGGTCCCACTGGTATCTTGTAGGTACAGGTCAGGGATGCTGTTAAACATGGTACAATGCATAGAACAGCCCCTTACAAAAAATAATCCAGTCTAAGATGTCAATGCTGCTAAGATTGAGAAAATTTGGTATGCTGTATCTTTTCAGTAAATATATTGTCCCTAAAGGGGACAGGGACATTATGCTGTTTACCTTTGTCTCCCATCATCAGGGCCCCAGTTCCTGGCCGTAAAAATAAATTAAGTTTGGACTATCTATTTCTTTAAAAATGTTAGAAATTAAAGAATAGATTATAGGTCATACCAGTTATATCCTTAATAAAAACTTTTATTATAGGAAAGGAAACTAACATTTATTGAATATCTCTTATATATCAGACATGTAATAGATACTACTTCATATAATCCCCTAAAAATCTGGAAGTTAGGTATCATTCCTATCTCTCAGATGAGGACTCTGAGGCTTAAGGGATAATTAAGTAATGTCTTAAGGTGATATAGCAGAGCCAGGATACAAACCTTGGTCAGAGTCCAAAGCTAAAGAACTATTTCTTAGTCACAGTAAAGGAATAGACAGATCAATGGAATAATCCTAAATATAAAGATGACAATTTAAGTCAAGGACAAAGGACCAGCTGGGTGCAGTGGCTCACACCTGCAATACCAGCACTGTGGGAGGCCAAAGAGGATGGATTGCTTGAGCTCATGAGTTTGAGACTAGCCTGAACAAGAGCAAGACTCCCTCTCTAAAAAAAATAGCCAGGGTGGCGCCTGTGGCTCAAAGGAGTAGGGCACCGACCCCATATGCCAGGTTCAAACCAGCCCCAGCCAAAAACTGCAAAAAAGTAAATAAACAAAATAAATAGCCAGGTGTTGTAGCAGGTGCCTGCAGTCCCAGCTATTTGGGAGGCTGAGGCAAGAGGATCGCTTGAGCTGAAGTTTGAGGTTGCTGTGAGCGAAGACCCCATGGCACTCTACCAAGTGTGACCAAGTGAGACTCTGTCTCAAAAAATAAATAAAGAAAGAAAAATGTTCAGTTAAAATAGGAAATAATAAAAAATACTACATAGGGACAGCGCCTGTGGCTCAGCTGGTAGGACGCCGGCCCTATATACTGAGGGTGGTGGGTTCAAACCCAGCCCTGGCCGAACTGCAACAAGAAAATAGCTGGCGTTGTGGTGGGCACCTGTAGTCCCAGCTACTCGGGAGGCTGAGGCAAAGGAATCATCTAAGCCCAGGAGTTGGAGGTTCTGTGAGCTGTGACACCACGTCAAGAGCAATAAAGTGAGACTGTGTCTCTAAAAAGAAAAAAAAATACTACATAAAGACCTACATTTTATTTTAACTCAAATATGTAGATATACACTGTCTATTGATTAGTCCACTGATTTTTTTTTTTCTTTTTTTTTTTTAGAGAGGGTCTTACTCTGTCACCTAGGCTGGGAGTGCCATGGCATTATCATACTTCATTGCAGCTATACACTCTTGGGCTCAAGGGATCTTCCTTGCCTCAGCCTCCCACACAGCTAGGACTATAGGTATACATTACCATGCTCAGCTAATTTTTCTATTTTTTTTGTAGAGATGGGGTCTGGCTATGTTGCCAGGGTAGTCTCAAACCTCTGGCCTCAAGCAATCCTCCCATCTTAGGTTCCCAAAGTGCTGTGATTACAAGACATGAGCCACTATCACTGGCCTGTTTATTACAGGGACCTTGACTTTCTTGTAATAAACCATAAGCCAGAAGGCACAATTTATAACTCACAGTTTATTTAAAGCAAGGCAAATCTTTACTCATACTGAGAGAGGATACCCAGAAAAAGGAAGGTCTAAGAGAATAGGAGCCTTCTCAAGGAGGACCCAAGGATACAACTGTGAGGTCCTCTCCTCAGTGACTCAGCTCTTATAAATTTGTGGAAATTTCCTGGGACCTAGAAACTAATGCTTGCTTCCACTTCTGTAAAAGCTCACGGTTCTATAAAAGCCAGAGCCCACTTCTCCAGCTTAATTCAAACTGACCAGTGAGAAAGGTACCTCAACAAAAAAAAAATAAAGTTATACAATAGAATACTCTGCAGCTCTTAAAAGAATACATAGAAAGCTTATAGAAAATAATGTACATAGTATTACTAAGTAATAAGAGCAAATTATAAAACAGCATGTACTGTATAAACTTTTTTTTTTTTTCCTTTGGACAAAGTCTCAAGCTGTTGCCCTGGGTAGGAACTTTTTTTTTTTTTTGAGACAGAGCCTCAAGCTATCACCCTGGGAAGAGTGCCATGGAGTCACATCTCACAGCGACCTCCAACTCCTGGGCTTAAGCGATTCTCTTGCCTCAGCCTCCCAAGTAGCTGGGACTACAGGCGCCCGCCACAACGCCCAGCTATTTTTTGATTGTAGTTGTCACTGTTATTTGGCAGGCTCAGGCTGGATTTGAACCTGCCAGCTCTGGTGTATGTGGCTGGCACCTTAGCTGCTTGATCTATAGGTGCCACCAAGAACTTTTTTGACTGGGGATAAAAAGAAAATTTAGCCAGTAGGGGAGCATGGCTATTTTGAATTCCTCTGACTGAAAAAAAGCCCTTCCTCTTTGAAACATGGTGTTTGGGTGTTCATCCTCTCCATTGGGCCTCATCTTCCTGCAACAATACTTACAAAGCAAACTAAGAGCAAAAATTCACCTAGGGCTTTATTTATTTTAGTGTTTAATCTAACTATACTCCTAACACCTAGGGCTTTAAAAGAAAACTTCCCCCAACATTTTTTTTTTTTTGAGACAGAACCTCAAGCTGTCGCCCTGGGTACAGCACCGTGGCATCACAGCTCACAGCTATCTCCAACTCCTGGGCTCAAGCGATTCTCCTGCCTCCACCTCACAAGTAGCTGGGACTACAGGCGCTCAACACAACGCCTGGCTATTTTCTGGTTGTAGCTGTTGTCGTTTGGTGGTCCCAGGCTGGATTCAAATCAGCCAGCTCAGGTATATGCGGCTGGTGCCAAGCCTCAACATTTTTTTATTTATCTTGCCCACATATATTAATAGCAATGAAAAAAAATTCATCTTTATCATGTCTTTACAAAGCAATCAACTTAGTTTCAAAGAAATAATTGCTATCTGCCTTTATGTTTCGTTTGATATAATATTTAATTAATTTATATTATTTAAAAAATAATATAACTGGCATTGCAACTGACTCTTTGGAAGCATTCAGTATAACTGACAATGGAAGAAGTATGCAGACAAAATAGTGAAGAGCTTATGAACCACAAACAAGGCATCAGCTGGTATATTTTACAGAAGAAATGCAGAGCAACAACTGATTCCATAAATCAGTTTAGTGGAGGTCAGTTAGAACACACCCAAAACTTAATCATTTGCATACCTTATGACTCAGCAATTTTCCTTTTCCAAATGTGTTCTAATTTCTTCCTATCTTAGTGAGCAAAGTTTAGCGACAAATATGTTTAAAAAAATACAAAATCATGAAAACTGTAAACCCCAAAATGTCCAACAACATAAAAAAGTAAAAATATATTAAAGTTATACAATGGGGTAGTGCCCATAGCTCAGTGGTTAGGGCGCTGGCCACATGCTCTGGGGCTGGTGGGTTCCAACCCATCCCGGGCCTGCTAAGCAAAAAAAATAGCCAGGCATTGTGGTGGACGCCTGTAGTCCCAGCCACTTGGGAGGCTGAGGCAAGAGAATCGCTTAAGCCCAAGAGTTTGAGGTTGACACCACAGCACTCTACCAACGATGACAAAGTGAGACTCTTTCTCAATAAAAAAAAAAAATAAAGTTATACAATAGAATACTCTGCAGCTCTTAAAAGAATACATAGAAAGCTTATAGAAAATAATGTACATAGTATTACTAAGTAATAAGAGCAAATTATAAAACAGCATGTACTGTATAAACTTTTTTTTTTTCCCTTTGGACAAAGTCTCAAGCTGTTGCCCTGGGTAGAGTGCCATCATGTCATAGATCACAGCAACCTCCAACTCAGGCTCAAGTGATCCTCTTGCCTCAGTTTCTCTATTTTTTTAGTAGTGACAGGTTCTCGCTCTTGCTCAAACTGGTCTTGAACTTATGAGCTCAAGAGATCCACCTACTTTGGCCTCCCAGAAGTGCTAGAATTACAGGCATGAGCCACCGTGCCCGGCTTTATTTTGTTTAATATAATTTAATTTTTTTGAGACAGAGTCTCACTTTATCACCCTTGGTAGAGTGCTGTGGTGTCACAGCAACCTCAAACTGTTGGGCTGAAGTGATTCTCTTGCCTCAGCCTCCCAAGTAGCTGGGACAACAGGCTCTCACTACAATGCCTGGCTATTTTTTTTGGGGGGGGTCTCACTTTTGCTCAGGCTGTTCTTGAACCCCTGAGCTCCGGACAATCCACCCAGGTAGAAACTTATTTTGGTAAAATATTTAAGGAAAACACTGAGAGGATTAAGTAGAATAATATGTAAAGTTACCATGGTGCTTGCTGGCATATAATAACCAATCAATAAACATTAGCTTTAACTTATATGATTATTACTAAAAAGGGGTACACGCCTGTAGTCCCAGCTACTCGGGAGGCTGAGGCAAGAGAATCGCGTAAGCCCGAGAGTTAGAGGTTGCTGTGAGCCGTGTGACGCCACGGCACTCTACCAAGGGCGGTACAGTGAGACTCTGTCTCTACAAAAAAAAAAATAAAAAAAATAAAAATAAAAAGGGGTACACAACAAAAGTTCACAACAATTATCTTTGAGGTATAGAAATAAGAGTGTTTTTCACTTTCTTTTATATTTCCTACATTTTCATCACTAAATATGTTTTGTAATTAGGGTAAACAAAATAGCTCTTTTAAAAAATATACCACACACTGTGCAGCGCCTATGGCTCAAAGGAACAGGGCGCCGGCTCCATATACTGGAGGTGGCGGGTTGAAACCCAGCCCTGGCCAAAAACTGCAAAAAAAAAAAAAAAAAAAAAAATATATATATATATATATATATATATACCACACAGTAAGTGGATGGCTTTAAAATAATCAGTTTACCAATTTCTTACTTCTGCTTCAAAGAGTCCTATGGTAGTAGAAGGCATTATACAAAAATCTCTGAACATTATTCCTCAATATAGTATATTTGGAATTTTGAGATAATGGTCCTGTCCTATAGGGAAAGGAATAAAATATTAGTAGTGGCATATTATGCAAGCCATCAGCTATTGCATCATTATCCAAAAGCTGGTAAGTAGCTCTGTTTTTATATATGGGGGAAAAAAACATGTATAGGGAATTTCATATAATTTCTAAGATTACTAGTGACTAGATTTGTACAAATATTCTATGTAGACTTAAGGATCAGTTTTACCAAACACATATAATTTCATCAGTATTATCATTTTACCATGTAAAGTAAATGAAAGATACATTAATTATGAATGTTTATAGCATGAGACAATTTTTAATGAAAAATGAAAATGCCATTATATTTTCTCTTCATTTGATCAAAATACTTACACTCTTTGTATGAACTCTGGAAAAAGTAGTATATGGTGCCAAAAACTTGGATGATGCACTTTCCTTTGGACATGAAATATGAATACTTTTCTATACAAAGAGGAAAAGATGAAGTTCGTCAATAAAGCTACACCGATGTAATGTTTCTTAAAGAAAACATTAGGACTACAAGAAATTCTCACCTTCTAAGTATATCCTCTCTCATCTGCCTAGCCCATAAAACTATCCCTCCCCCAAAGCTTAGCAGTCGTTTTACTGCAGGGGGAGGCAATGTAATTTGGTATCACTGAAATGCCATTACCCTTTTATGTTGAAGTAAGCTGGTCCATAGAAGACACATCACCAATAAGATACAACAGATAAGCATGAGAACATTAATATTTTAGAGGAAAGTCTAATATCAATACACTCCATTGGAGTGGGACAAGGAAAAGAATCAGCAGAAGAGTATATAAGGAAATGTGAAGAAAACCAGTACTAGCCTTCAAGCCTAGGACCTAAAAGCCAAGTCTGAAAGTAAACTTGTTGAGGCTGGTCACAGTGGCTGACACCTGTAATCCTAGCACTCTGGGAGGCTGAGGCAGGTGGACTGCTTGAGCTCAGGAGTTTCAGACCAGTCTGAGCAAGAGCAAGACCCTGTCTCTAAAATATAGCCGGGAGTTGTGGTGGGTGCCTGCAGTCCCAGCTACCAGGGAGGCTGAGGCAAGAGAACTGCTTTCAGCCCAAGAGTTTAAGGTTGTTGTGAGCTTTGGTGCTATGGCACTCTACTGAGGGTGACAAAGTAAGACTGTCTCAGGGACGGTGCCTGTGGCTCAGTGAGTAGGGCGCTGGCCCCATATACTGAGGGTGGCAGGTTCAAACCCGGCCCTGGCCAAACTGCAACAAAAAATAGCCAGGCGCTGTGGTAGGCGCCTGTGCTCCTAACTACTCGGGAGGCTGAGGCAAGAGAATCACCTAAGCCCAGGAGTTGGAGGTTGCTGTGATCTGTGACTCCATAGCACTCTACCAAGGGTGACAAAGTGAGACTCTATCTTAAAAAGAAAGAAAGAGGGCGGCGCCTGTGGCTCAGTGAGTAGGGCGCCGGCCCCATATGCCGAGGGTGGCGGGTTCAAACCCAGCCCCAGTCAAACTGCAACAAAAAAATAGCCGGGCGTTGTGGCGGGCGCCTGTAGTCCCGGCTGCTCGGGAGGCTGAGGCAAGAGAATCGCGTAAGCCCAAGAGTTAGAGGTTGCTGTGAGCCGTGTGACGCCACGGCACTCTACCCAAGGGTGGTACAGTGAGACTCTGTCTCTACACAAAAAAAAAAAAAAAAAAAAAGAAAGAAAGAAAAAAAGACTCTCAGAAAAACAAACAAACAAAAAAAAAAACTTGTTGCCTGTCAGAACTTCCAGAAAGAATGTTAGACTACTGACATGTACAGTTGCCAGAGAAAACCGGTAAAGTAAATTATGGTACACCCATAAAATGTGTAGGCCAGGTCAGGTTTATAGTGCCTCTTGCCCTGTAGGACTTGAACTAACTATACATGTTCACAGACGGATATTGTCACATAGTAGTATTTTGATGGTCTGTGTATTTTGCCTCATCATTATTATCTGTTTCTCAGCTACAGTAGCAAGATAACACTGGTGGCACAGTAGAAAAGTATATCCAGAATTAGATTATTAGATTCAGTAGACACAGCTTTCTAAAAGCCATCTGTAACCATTCCAGGTAAATATAGATGTTGCTGTTTCAAGGTAGGAAGTGTAGAGTTCTATAAGGCTTGGTAAACCCTTTCTCTAGAATTCTTGCAGTAAGACAATGTTTTACTCTAACCAGTGTAATATGAAATACCACCACCCAAGTGTGTATTTCCCGGAAGGAGTTAAGGAGCTGCACTCACCAAAAGGTCCCTAACCTGTTACCTCTTCTACCGTAGTACTTCAAATTCTCTAGAAATTCTACAGAATCAAAATGTCTTTAATAATCAAGATTTTCTGAACCTTTTTTCATCCAACAAACACAGGTCCTAATAGTTCATTAGAAACAACAGTTTCAAAGTCATAATATTCTTATCACTGAAAGTCAATATGGTCTTATTATGGGTCATCCACTCCTTTAAAAAGACAATTAGACTATCTACACAAAAAGTACTTTTTCTTAGGCTGCATATCCTTTCCTGGCTGCCTGCAGGCCTTTCATTAAATGAATTTTAGTTTCTAACTGCATGACCAAGCCTATATAGCTGCAAGAGAGCTGATCTGGGTTTGTAACTGAATGCATGTATATCAGAAACTAAAGTATCAGCTAAACTCTCTTGGCTAAATATTCAAGCAACAAAGATGCAAGGAACTATAATATAAAAACTTAGTGTTTGGATCTCTGTAAGAATTGGGTTTGCTCTCAGAAGAGCTCATGTCTTTGGGCTAACTATGTAACAGATTTCAAGAATCACTATTTTCCTCCTATTTATTAATCCTGCAAATCAACCTTGAATTCATAAACAGACTGTGGAGGAAGTTGAATGTTGAATTACCTTTCCCATGTCAGCAGTAGACAATCATGCTGTTAACAAAAATACTTTCAAGAAAAAACTGCGTAAGATATCAAAACAGAAAATATCTAGGGGGGAAAAAAGTGTGAGTATGCCATACTAAGATAAAATTCAAAGTCAAGCTTTTTTTTATCCTCCAAGGTTAGGCATTTAAGCATAATGACAGATTTACTGTTTAATAGAGCAATGTAACAATATAAAATAGCAAACAGACTCATAGCAGTTAGGAAACAAATGAACGTTCAACTATAAGCACTTACTGTCTCAACCCACCCAGCAGGTTCACAGCAAAAATTAGCAATGATGTTTGAAGAGATAAGGATTGTATCCAGGTCTGAATATGAAGGGAAAAGAGAGGTCAGGCCCTAGGCTATGGATGAATACTGACACAACACTTGGGAAAAATGCGGGCTTACAAAGGAATCAACAGAAGTGGGTTTCAATTCCAGCACATGTCAAAATGACTTTATTAGGGATAGTTTAACCTCTCTGAATCTGTTTGCTTATCTGCAAAATGGAAATTTGAAATGCTATTCCCACAAAATTGTCATGGTAAACAACCATACTTAACTTTTGTATTTTGTAGTTTCATCCCTATATAGTCCCACTGTCCATTAGACATTCCATGAAGTAGCCCACTGTCTCTGTTTTATAGATGAGGAAGCTGAGGCTCAGAGAACTAAGGTATTTGTCCCAAATCATATAGCTAAGTGTCGGAGTTAACTAAGACTCAGATCTTCTGACACTTTCTACAATACCCATAGCTACTTATGCAAAACAAATATAGGCTTAGTGCCTGTAGCTCAGTGGCTAGGGAGCCAGCCACATACACTGGGGCTGGCGGGTGCATCCCCTTCCTGGGCCTGCCAAACAACAACAACTACAACAAAAATATAGCTGGGCACTGTGGCGCATGACTGTAGTCTCAGCTACTTGGGAGGCTGAGGCAAGAAAATCTCTTAAGCCTAAGAGTTTGAGGTTGCTGTAAGCTGTGACATCATGGCACTCTACCCAGGGCAACATAGGGAGACTCTGTCTCAAAAAAATAAAAGGCTCGGCGCCTGTAGTTCAAGCGGCTGAGGCACCAGCCACATATACCAGAGCTGGTGGGTTTGAATCCAGCCCAGGCCTGCCAAACAACGACAACTACAACCAAAAAATAGCCAGGCGTTGTGGCAGGCGCCTGTAGTCCCAGCTACCTGGGAGGCTAAGGTAAGAGAATCATTTAAGCCCAAGGGTTGGAGGTTGCTGTGAGCTTTGATGCCATGGCATTCTACCCAGGGCGAGGGCTTGAGGCTCTGTCTCAAAAAAAAAATTTTTTTTTTCTTTTTTTTTTTGTAGAGACAGAGTCTCACTTTATGGCCCTCGGTAGAGTGACGTGGCCTCACACAGCTCACAGCAACCTCCAACTCCTGGGCTTAAGTGATTCTCTTGCCTCAGCTGGGACTACAGGGGCCCGCCACAACGCCCGGCTATTTTTTTGTTGCAATTTGGCCGGGGCTGGGTTTGAACCCGCCACCCTCGGCATATGGGGCTGGCGCCCTACCGACTGAGCCACAGGTGCCGCCCCCAAAAAATTTTTTTAAATAAAAAATCAGAGTAGATGAGGAGCAAAAAGAAAATATATAATGATATGAAGCCTATTATCTGGCACAAGGAGGATAATGAATAAGCATTTGCTAAACATCTTACTTAAAAAGCAAAGTTTTCTCTATATTTGTCAGTATACTAAAATCATTTTACAACTAAAAAAAGTTTAATCACATACATACACAAAGGCTGATCTACCCTCTGGGGATCATCTCAATAGAGTATACTTACTACAGCAGTCAGAACGAATAAGAAAAGGCAAGTCATGGGTTCTCAAACACTTGGCTTAGTTATCTACTCACGTCAAAGATAAATGAGAAAAACTATTAAAGTACTATTAATGTAGGCTCTTCACCAAGGCCTTGCCAGACACAGACTGTAAGGCTATGCAGTCCAATATGGTAGGTAGTAGCTGCATACTTGAATATGTGAATCTGTTTTCAACTATAAATTTTATAAAACCTAAATACAGTATTTCCAATAAAAAATTAGAGTCTGAACTGCAATGTGCTGCAAGCATAAAATATACATAGGATTTTGAATAAAAAAGAATATAAAATAATTTATTAATAATTTTTTATTTTATTTATATGTTGAAATAATATTTCAGATATACTGGGTGAAATCAAATATATTATCAAAATCATTATAATTTCATCTATTTATCTTTTTGATGTAGATACTGGAAAATTTTCAATTATACATGTACATCAGAGCTGGTGTAAGGAAAGTAAGAGGAAGTTTGACTATACTTGAAAGTATATGTAAACATAAGAGAAAAAAACTTTTGACACTCAAAGGCAGCAAAAACTATGATTATTGTACAAAAGAAGTAGGGATGATATACTCATATTAGTATAAATATCAAAAGCAGACATATGAGTGAGTACTACCATAGTTTTGAATACTGTGCCGTCTAGAAGACATAAAAACATACCTTATTTACTTCATTCACAATAAATCCTTCTGAAGCTGTAATCTCTGGGATACCATCTAGGCCAATTCCTTGACAAGTTAGGCTGCCATACAAAGATGGTTTCCCTGAGGCACAAGAAAAGCATGTCTCAAAAGATAAAAAGAATTATTATTTTTTTTGAGACAGAGTCTCACTATTATCGCCCTTGGTAGAGTGCCATGACGTCACAGCTCACAGCAACTTCAAACTCTGGTTGCAATTGTCATTGTTGTTTAGCAGGCCCAGGCCAGGCTCGAACCTACCAGTGTTGGTGTATGTGGCAGGTGCGCTACTCAATAAGCTACAAGCACCAAGCCAAAGTAAAAAGAATTTTAACATTTTTCTTTCTTTTTTTTTTTTTTTTTGCAGAGACAGAGTCTCACTTTATGGCCCTCTGTAGAGTGCCGTGGCCTCATACAGCTCACAGCAACCTCCAACTCCTGGGCTTAAGCGATTCTCCTGCCTCAGCCTCCCGAGCAGCTGGGACTACAGGCGCCCGCCACAACGCCCGGCTATTTTTTGGTTGCAGTTTGGCCGGGGCTGGGTTTGAACCCGCCACCCTCGGTATATGGGGCCGGCGCCTTACTGACTGAGCCACAGGCGCCGCCCAGAATTTTAACATTTTTCATCTTAAAGACTTAATTTAGCATCTGTATGCTCATGAAAGGAGCTTCTTTCTTATTTTTAATTTTTTGTAGAGACAATGTCTCACTATGTTGCCCAGGCTGGTCTCAAACGCACTGGGCTCCCAAAATGACATTCTGGAACCACCACACCTAGCAGAACTTTATTTTTAATACCATCCCGTGATTCCCTCCTTTCTTCACCATTCGCCCTAAAAAGTGTGGCCCTCATAATGCATCATTTCAAAGCATCCCCTGACAGCATCCTCAATGACTTCTCTACATTTGTGAAGTTACTAAAATGATCCGTCTTGGTTCTGTCTGTATAGCAGAACTGGGATCAATCCAACCACTCATCTACCTTTCTACAGGCAGGCTGCTGAGGACCAAATAAAAAAAAGACAAAAATAAACCGTGTGGACTGGTACAGCTCCAATTCATATTTTCAAACTCAGCAGTTCTGCAGTCCTTCTGCCCCTTCCATTCCCAGCAGCCAGTTCTCCTGCCACCTATCCTATTAAAATCTGCTTCTTTTGGCTCGGTGCCTGTGGCTCAAGCGGCTAAGGCGCCAGCCACATACACCGAGCTGGCGGGTTCAAATCCAGCCCGGGCTTGCCAAACAACAATGACAACTACAACCAAAAAATAGCTAGGCATTGTGGCGGCCGCCTATAGTCCCAGCTACTTGGGAGTCTGAGGCAAGAGAATCGCTTAAGCCTAGGAGTTAGAGGTTGCTGTGAGCTGTGATGCCACAGCACTCTACCTAGGGCGATAGCTTGAGGCTCTGTCTCAAAAAAAGAAAATAAAAATCTGCTTCTTGCATAGTAGTCAAAGTAGAAATAACTCAAATGTGTATCAATTAATGAACAGATAAATAAAAGTTGATATATCCATATTTTTTTGTGGCCAGAATACTACCTGGCTACAAAAAGGAAGTAAGTATTGATCAAAACTACAAAATGAAAACATTAGGATGACTAACAAAAGTCACTTAAATCAAATGTCCAAAGTAAGAAAATCCACAGAGACAGAAGTAAAGTAGTAGTTGCTAGGACAGGTGGGTAGGGGATGGAATTGACTGCCAATAGGTATAGTCTTTTAGGGTTCTGGAATTAGCTGAGATGTTGCACAACTCTGTGAATATACTAAAACCCAATGCATTATACACTAAAAAGGTTAACTTTTAAAAAGAATGTTAACTCTATAAAACAATTTTTTTTTTGGGACAGAGTCTCAAGCTGTTGGCTTGGGTAGAGTGCCATGGCATCATAGCTCACAGCAACCTCCAACTCCTGGGCTTAAGGGATTCTCCTGCCTCTGCCTATAGCTGGAACTATAGGCGCCCACCACAACGCCCGGCTATTTTTGGTTGCAGCTGTCATTGTTATTTGGCAGGCCCAGGCTGGATTCCAACCTGCCAACTCAGGTGTATGTGGCTGGTGCCTTAGCTGCTTGAGCCACAGGCACAGAGCCTAAAACAATTTTTTTAAAGGTGAACCTAGGCCAGGTGCAGTGGCTCACACCTGTAATGCAACTACTCTGGGAGCCAAGGTGAGTGGATTTCTTGAGCTCAGGAGTTCGAGAGCAGGCTGAGCAAGAGTGAGACCCTGCCCCTACTAAAAATAGAAAATCTATCCGGGCATTGTGGCAGGCACCTGCAGTCCTAGTTTTGTGGGAGGCTGAGGCAGGAGGACTGCTTGAGCCCCCAAGTTTGAGGTTACTATGAGCTATGATGATGCCGTGGCACTCGAACCAGGGCAATAGAGACTCTGTCTCAAAAATAAATAAATAGGCTCAGCACCCATAGCACAGTGGTTACAGCACCAGCCACATGCACTGAGGCTGGTGGGTTTAAGCCCAGCCCGGACCAGCTAAACAATGACAACTGCAACAAAAAAATAGCCGGGGGTTGTGACAGGTGCCTGTAGTCCCAGCTACTTGGAAGGCTGAGACAAGAGAATCTCTTAAGCCCAAGAAATTGAGGTTGCTGTGAGCTGTGACACCACAACATTCTACCAAGGGTGACATAGTGAGACTCTGTCTCAAAAACAAAAAATAAATAAATAAACAAAAATAAAAACAAAGCAGGGGTTGGGGTAGGATTCTAAAGAAAATAAAAACAAAAAGTCCTCCTCCTTAAGAGTTGACACTAGCTGCAATTTCATAAACTAAACTAAAACTATAAGTTACCCTCAAGTGTCCATGTCCAAACATTTAGCTACTGGTACCTCTGCACATAACCTCACCTTCTTTTCATCCTAGTCCTCTTTAAGACTTAATGTAGGCTCGGCGCCTGTGGTTCAAGCGGCTAAGGTGCCAGCCACATACACCTGAGCTGGTGGGTTCGAATTCAGCCTGAGCCCGCCAAACAACAATAATGTCTGCAACCAAAAAATAGCTGGGTGTTGTGGCAGGTGCCTGTAATCCCAGCTACTTGGGAGGCTGAGGCAAGAGAATGGCTTGAGCCCAGGAGTTGGAGGTTGCTGTGAGCTGTGATGTCACAGCACTCTACCCAGGGTGACAGCTTGAGGCTCTCTCTCAAAAAAAAAAAAAAAGACTTAATGCAATCTCCTTCTCTCTCCTATAAGAATTGGCTCTTCACTTTATTCTTCTTTTACCTTTAATCTGTATCTTAAGATTGCTCTTTCTTCAATTATTCCCATCTCTGGAAGCAAAACAAAACCCTTGACTGTGAGATCTTCTAGTTACCACCCTCTTCATACATCCTCAAAAAAGGAACTTAGGGTAGGTTTGGTGGCTCATATCTATAACCCTAGCAATTTGGGAGGTGAAGGTAGGAGGATGGATTAAGGCTAGGAGTTTGAAACTAGCCTGGGCAACATAGTGACACCCCATCTCTGTAAAAAATAAACTTAAAAAATTCACTGAACAGGGGCGGCGCCTGTGGCTCAGTTGGTAAGGCGCCGGCCCCATGTACCGAGGGTGGCGGGTTCAAACCCGGCCCCGGCCAAACTGCAACCAAAAAATAGCGGGGCATTGTGGCGGGTGCCTGTAGTCCCAGCTACTCGGGAGGCTGAGGCAGGAGAATTGCTTAAGCCCAGGAGTTGGAGGTTGCTGTGAGCTGTGTGAGGCCACAGCACTCTACCGAGGGCCATAAAGTGAGACTCTGTCTCTACAAAAAAAAAAAAAAAAAAATTCACCGAACATGTTACCATGCACCTGTAATCCCAGCTACTCAGGATGCTGAGGCGGGAGGATTGCTTAAACCCAGGAACTTGAGGTTGTGAACTATGATCAGGCTACTGTACTCCAGCCTGAGAAACAAAGAAAGATCCTGTCCCCTCACCTCACAAAAAAGAAGACTCTACATTTCAAATTTTATTTCTCACAGAAATAAAGTATCAATGGCATGTGAAGTGAACAAAACTTTCTCACAGAATTTAGAAGGAAAGTTGCTTTGTTTTTAGAACAGCACTGTGCTACTTAGAATGTACACTGAACGGTTGGGAATGATAGAGGAAGATAAACTTCATAAGACGTGGGAACTATCTGGATAAGGCAGGATGAAATAACTAGGTTTTTCACTCCAATGTCTAGAAGAATAAAGATAATTTAAGAAATGGAAAAAAAATAGCTGGGCGTTGTGGCAGGCTCCTGTAGTCCCAGCTAGTCGGGAGGCTGAGGCAAGAGAATCGCTTAAGCCCAGGATTTGGAGGTTGCTGTGAGCTGTGTGATGCCATGGTACTCTACCAAAGGCCATAAAGTGAGACTCCGTCTCTACAAAAAAAAAAAAAAAAAAAGGGCAGTGCCTGTGGCTCAGTGAGTGGGATGCTGGCCCCATATACCAAGGGTGGCGGGTTTGAACCCGGCCCCAGCCAAACTGCAACAAAAAAAATAGCCGGGCGTTATGGCGGGCACCTGTAGTCCCAGCTACTTGGGAGGCTGAGGCAAGAGCATCACGTAAGTCCCAGAGCTGGAGGTTGCTGTGAGCTGTGAGCTGTGAGCTGTGATGCTGTGATGCCACAGCACTCTACTGAGGGTGACAAAGTAAGACTCTGTCTCTAAAAAAAAAAAAAAAAAAGAAAGAAAGAAATGAAAAAAAAAAAATCAAGTAAGAGAACCCATTTGACAACAAATGTGCTCAGCTTGGTTTTAGGCTTTAGTAGATCAAGTAACTTAAGATGACAGCAAGACCTAGCAGACAACTGTTAAATCTCTGGTTGAACTTGAAGAGAGATCAGGTCTAGAGCTATGTATCTAGAAATTATCACCAGGAAGATCCCAGTTGAAGCTAGAACTGCTTAGAATACAACAGCATAGGGCTAAGGGACTGATTAAGATTAATCTACAGGGTGGTGCCTGTGGCTCAGTGGGTAGGCCGCTGGCCCCATATACTGAGGGCAGGTTCGAACCCAGCCCCAGCCAAACTGCAAAAAGAAAAAAAAAAATAGCTGGGTGTTGCGGCAGGCGCCTGAGGCAAGAGAATCACTTAAGCCCAGGAGTAGGAGGTTGCTGTGAGCTGTGACGCCACGCACTCTACTGAGGGCAATAAAGTGAGACTCTGTCTCTAAAAAAAAAAAATAATAATAATAATAATCTACAATATCACCAGAAATAAGTGTCTGGATTCCAAATGGAAAACCAATCCAGGCCCTTCCCTGGAATGAGAGAGTTGGAGTGACGTCCATATAGCCCACACTAGTCAAGCACCTTTGCAGACTATGAGCACTGTGCAAGGAAGGTAGGCGAAGAGAAAGTAGGAAGCTTTCCTCTAAGGGTGGTAAATACTTCTTTAAAGGGAGGATATATACGTGCCTGTAATCCTAACACTCTGCGGCGGCCGAGGCGGGTGGATTGCCCTGAGCTCACAGGTTTGACACCAGCCTGAGCAAAAGCAAGACCCCATATTTAAAAATAGCCGGGCACTGTGGCAAGTGCCTGTAGTCCCAGCTATTTGGGAGGCTGAGGCAAGAGAATCGCTTGTGCCCAAGATTTGGAAGTTGTTGTGAGCTATGACACCATGGCACTCTACCAGGGGCAACAAAGTGAGACTCTGTCTCAAAAAAATAAAATGAAATAAAGGGAGGACATATAGATTCGTGGATATTACCTGAGGGATGACAGCTTAGCCAGGCCTCCCCTTCATCTTTCCTATGAAGAAAGACAAAAGCCTAATTAGCCTCACCCAGGGTTAAATAGCCACAAGGGAGAAAAGTTGTATGATTTCCAGTTTGATCATAGTACTTAGACAAGATCCAGGCCAACTTCCCACCCAGGTACAGATTATTCTAAGACAGTCAAACTTTATTGATGAAACATTTGTGGATTAAATATTTAATGAACAGATATCTGTTGGTTAACTTAATGCTCAATAGGGTGTTCACTTTCAACACAGAGAAGATTAGCATGGCCCCTGCGCAAGGATGACACGCAAATTCGTGAAGCATTCCATATTTTGCTCAAAATATAAAAAAAGAAAAATAGGGTGCTCACTTTTGAGAAATCAAGGTTATTTATATTTAGATATTTATCAAGATTACTGTAAATGAGGCCTTGTGCTAGGCACTTTGCATATATCACCATTAATCCTCACAATAACCAAACAAGATACCTTGTTAATGATAAAAAACTTAAGCTCAGATGTGACTTGTCCAAACTCATCTAACTGTGAAATCTGAATTGAAAACTAGGACTGGTACACAGTAAGATCTGTGTTCTTTCTAACATCTCACACTGACTTTTTATGTGTTTTAGAATGTACCTTCCCAATCACCCAAATCCTGATCTCTTCATACTAACATTTTTTTAGGTTATGATGGAAAGGGCCTAAGCTTTTAGGATAGAGAGATCTAGCTGGATAGTAACCCACTTACACATGACCAGCTGCATGACCTTGGGCAAGTTATACCCTCTGATTCTGATCCTGCATTCTCTCATAAGCTATTACTGTTCTTCCTTTATTACTTTATCATATTCTGTGTTCATTGCTTCAATATGAAAAACACTTCTCAGTAATAATAGTTTCCATCTACTATCCTCATTCTGATACCTAGAGAAGAAACTGGCACAATATATGATCAATAAATATGTCAGGACTGGTGCTATGGTTCATGCCTGTAATTCCAGCACTTTGGGAGGCCAAGGCAGGAAGATCTCTTGAGGCCAGGAGTTTGAGACTAGCCTGGGCAACATAGAAAAAAAAAAAAAAGGAAGGAGAAAAAATTAGTTGGGTATTGGGGTATGTGCCTGTAATCCCAGCTACTTGGGAGTCAGAGGCAGGAGGATAGCCAGGGCCTAGCCGTTCAAGACTGCAGCAGCTATGATCACGCCACTGTGCCTGGACGAGAGACCAAGAGCCCATCTTAAAAAATAATTAAATTTCAAATAATAAATTGTTCACTGTGTATTCCCAATTAAGAGGTCAGCTTCTTGCAGAGAGGAACCATCATTTATGTTAGAGTACACATCTGAGCTCCACACGCATTTAGTACAAGGCGAGGGCATGGTAGGTGTTAACATTATTTCCTGAACAGAGTCGTCCGATATGCACTAGGGGTCTAGGGAGGACACAAAGATTCCATCACGTACAGACAGTGTTGGTAAGACTTTTGCAAATAACTGATGGCCAAGAAATATTTGCTAAATGACTACTTGGCCAAGAGTCTTCCTGCCTCCCAGTTACCCTGTTTTTCTCCAACTCGTTGATCCTAGTTCTGACGCAGAGATTACATAGCCCATATGTTCCCTTGTCCTCCGGATAGCTGTTCCGAGAATAAACAACCACATGGGTTTGTGACTTCTTTTTCTAGACCCTCCCTCAACAGTTGATGAGGTAACTTCTGTGGATATCCTGGATTAGGCAGGCTTTCAACGTAAAGGCAACAACGGCTACCCGCCTCCTAGGCCCCTGTTCGGGCCTGGCTTCACCTGAGAGCTTGGGCCCAGTCGCTCTGAATCCTCAAAGGCGCCGCCATCTCGACCCCACCTCTGCCAGCCCGCCTCTTCCGCCCCTTCCCGGAAGCGGGTCCCCAAAAGGGTGGGGCGAGGACGGGAGGCGGGCTCTACACCCAGAAGTGACCAATGAAAATGTGCGATGGGGCCGCCCGCCTCTTGAGTGTGCGCGCTCCTCACGAGGGGCTGGTTTGTGGGAGAAAGGACGGAAGATCCTCCGCTGCCAGCGAATCCGCCTCTGCGACGCAGGCGAGCCTGTTCGGTTAGTCTTCCCCTCTGCTTGGTGAGCACCGCGTTCCGCGGCCTTGCGCGGAAAGCGTTGTAGGCGCGACGGAATTGGGCCTGTCGGGTGCGTGCACGCATGCGTCCTCTGCCCACCTGCTTCTCTGCTTTCCCTCCTTCTCACCTTCCCAGTCTGGACCAGCCTCAGCAGTCCAGCTGTCTGCCATCCAGCCTGCCTTGATCCCTGAGCCAGGATGGTCCTCATTTTGCTCTAAGGAAGACTGAAACCAAGAGGTGGTGGGAGAAGAATACAGTAGTAATTACTGCATCGTATTGTAGCTCAAGCAGTTTTCATTCATTATATTAATCCTTATTCTAATTGTGCGGGTTAAATATTGGTGGGGAAGCTAAAATGAAAAAGATTACATGGTAAGGCGTAGTGCTGAGATTCGAATTCAGATCTCTTGGCTTAGGATCCAAGGCGCTTTCTCTTTTACCTTTCTTGCTCTAAAATATTTGCTTCTAGCCTTCAAAGAGTTCATAGGGATTTATGAAGAAGAAACTATTAAATATTTGTTGGTCTTTTTGGACTACCAGACTCTTTACAAATTTTATCATTTCTGTTTGTCAAGAGGGGAAGGGCACCCCGTGAGGCAGTGACAAAGCTAGATTTCTAATCCAAGTCTGTTTCAAATCTGTTTCCCCCCCTTTAAGTTATAATACCTCCAAAGCAAATGCATTTTGTCACGCTTCAGTGTTTAAATACGTCTTATGACTTCTCCATTTTCTTCAGGATACAGGTCCTTAACATGTCCTGCAAAGCCTTGCTATAATCAGGCACTGATATATTCTATTTTCCAATGATTGAACTTTTTGTTGTTGCATTTTGGCCTGGGCCGGGTGTGAATCCACCACCCTCCCTCGGTATATGGGACCAGCCCTACTCACTGAGCCACAGGCACCGCCCTTACTGAACTTTTCATTCCTCTCTTGTGTCACATTTCCACCCCCTGCTCTTCTATTGGTCAGAAATATTTTTACCATCTCTGGCTAACTCCTATTTATCCATCAAATCTCAGCTTAGAAATCACTTCTAGGAAGCTTTTCCTGCCTATTCCTGCTCTTGTTAGAATCGGGTATCCCTCGTCTGTGTTCCCAGTCTTAGCTATCTGTACACACTGTGTAGTAAACTGCTCTGCTGTTTCTGTTTAGATTGTAGATTCCATGAAGGCAAGAACTGTAGCTGACTTGGTCCCTCCCAAATCCTCAACTCTAGCATAGTGCCTGGTGCATCATAGGTGCTCAATAGTCTCATGCGGAATGAATGAGAGACAAAGTAAAAGTATTAAGGAGTTCTTCTAGCTTCTTTACAGCCCATCATAGTGAAATGTGTGCAAAGGCTGAAATCATTTTTCTTCAAACCTTTTAAGTTCCTTCTGCATGCTACCTTCTGCTGGTACTCTGAAACACATGATCTTGGGAAGACAGTTTGGGTAATCACCGCACATTTTTGTATAGTTGTCAAAACTACCTCACTTAACTCATGAACTCATCTCTTTCCCTGGCCTCTGCATGGTTTTTGTTATTGCCACATTGAACTCTTTCCGTTCCTCCCATGTTATAAAACCTACCCTTATTTGGGTACTTTTCAAATTTAAAATTTTGTTCTTCTTTAGTTATAAAATAAGTCAGTAGAAAAAAAGAGGAAAGGTTAATTCTTTTGAGGTAGATCAGAGATGGCTTCCCTCAAAAGGAGACTTTTCACCTTATTCATATTCCATTTGCAGAATTGAGCTTATTAAATGCTGTGTTAAGCATTTTCGCATACTTTATCGTACTTAGTTCCGTTCAGACCATTTTGCAGGCCCATTCTCTGCCAGGTCTAATGCTAGAAGCACCAAGGTAAAGCAGAACAAGTATTTGTCCTCAAAGAACTCTCCTCAAAGAGTTTCTCCCAGGGAAGACACACATAAACAGGCTATAATAATGCAGTTTGGTCAGTGCTATGTATAACCCAGGACCTTATATATATTAATAATTATATCCCTCCTCTAACTTTGTCTCTCTGTTCATCTTTTGTAGATTCTCCCAGATGTCAACCTCAGTTCCTCAAGGCCATACCTGGGCCCGGCAGGTGAAGAAGGAAGATGAGGAAGAGGACCCACTGGACCAGCTGATCTCCCGCTCTGGCTGTGCTGCCTCCCACTTTGCAGTGCAGGAATGCATGGCCCACCACCAGGACTGGCGGCAGTGCCAGGCACAGGTGCAGGCATTCAAAGATTGCATGAGTGAACAGCAGGCAAGACGGCGGGAGGAGCTGCAGAGGAGGAAAGAGCAAGCAAGTGCTCATCCCTGAGACCCCAGGCCACGCGTCCCCATGTACAAGGACAGGGCCATATAGAAACCCAGAAATGATGGACATATGAGCCAGGAGGTATAAAACTTGTAATCTTTGGAACTGGGATTTTGAGAGCCATGGGTTCAGGTAGGATTGCCACAAAGAGCTATTATATTTTTGTGGTCACATCCCACACATCCTCACCCATTTTGTTCCACCAATATTTTGCAGTAAAACAAAGTGGGTTAGGGGATGTGCCCATCTCAGTACTTGGTACTAAGATGATTACAGGGACATTTTAATTTAAAAGTAAATTCACAGTCTAAATTGGTTACCTAGTTACATCTTCATTTATTCACTCATGGGATCAACAACAGCAAGAATTTCTGAAGCATTGTGTTGGAAACTGATGTGATGAATATTGTGACCTCTATGTTAGTTAAAAGTCTAGTTTGAGAGATAGTAATAAAATAACACTGTAACAACTAGTTCCTGACAATGGTATGAGAGTTTTTATCATTTATCACTTGCTCTGGATGTTTCATTTAGTTTAATGGAAGGAAAAAAAACAGCAAGACAACCTTTTATTCAAATATTGAATACCAGATTCTGTTTAATTAACAGATGCAGTGTATGGCCTGAACCTGCTTCCACCCCAACAAACACAAAGTTGGCCTAACATTTAGCAATTATATTTAACATTAAAATATAGATTTCCAGGCCAGATGCAGTGGCTCATGTCTGTAATCCTAGCACTCTGGGAGACAAAGGTGGGTAGATTGTTTGAGCTCAGGAGTTTGAGAACAGCCTGAGCAAGGGTAAGGCCCTATCTCTATTAAAAAATGAAAAACTGAGGCAAGAGGATCGCCTGAGCCCAAGAGTTTAAGGTTGCTGTGAACTATGACACCACGGCACTCTACCAAGGGTGACAAAGTGATACTCTTGTCTCAAACAAAAAAAAAAAGTACAGATTTCCAGCTTTTGAAAAATGGAGCTTTTATTCCTACTTGACAACAATTTGCTGGAGCAGAACATTTCCTCCTTTAAGAGGGTTGTGTTTTCCTATTCATAACAGTTGCAATCACTTCTCATTTTTCTTCAGTGAAACTGCCTTACCCATTCTGTTCCTACCTAGCTCTGTAAGGCATTTGGGAGTGGGAAGGAGGGTGGGGGAGTGATCCTAGCCATAGAAGCTGGAATGAAACTTTTTTTTTTCTTTTTTTGAGATAGTGCCTTGCTCTGTCACCCAGAGTAGAGTGCAGTGGAATCATCATCGTTCACTGTAATCTCAAACTCTTGAGTTCAAGCGATCCTCCCACCTTAGCCTCCTGAGTAGCTGGGATTACTGCTGCATGCCATGAAACTTAAGTAATTTGAGGTTGGTGTGAGCTAGGCTGACTCCACAGCACTCTATCCAGGGGCAACACAGTGAGACTCTTGTCTTTAAAAACAATAACGGGAGACTTCCGACTTAGGTCTTCCCCTTTGCCCGAAGCCCTGGTGCTTTTTATTCCTTATGTATTCCTTTCTGTCTAATAAAAATCCTATCTTACCACTGATCTGTGGTCCATGGGTTCATTCTTCAAATCCCAGAGACCAAGGACCTACCCTGTTTCCCCGAAAATAAGACATCCTCCGAAAATAAGACCTACTTACAGGACAGATAAGACGTCCCCTGAAAATAAGACCTAGTGCATCTTTGGGAGCACACCTTAAAACTGTTATTTTCAGGGAAACAGGGTAGTATTGCCTTTGTAATATGAGAATGTACTAGTACAAACAAATATATAATATATGAAAGAATTCTTTATTCTTTATAAGCACTGGAATGTAGCATTGTTTATAGTGATGAGTAAATAATCACAATGTGAATTTCTATAAATAAGGACTATAATTGCCTCATATTCAAATCTTCTATAACAGAAATACATATATTAATTTGTATAATTAAAAACACCACCACCCGATGGCACCTATGGCTCAAAGGAGTAGGGCGCTGGCCCCATATACCAGAGGTGGCGGGTTCAAACCCGACCCTGACCAAAAACTGCAAAAAAAAAAATAATAACAATAACAACACCACACTTGATGAGTGCCAGTAGTCCCAGCTACTTGGGCGGTTGAGGCAAGTGAATCACTTAAGCCCAAGAGTTTGAGGTGGTTGTGAGCTATGACGTCACAGCACTCTACCCAGGGTGACAGCTTGAGACTCTTTCTCAAAAAAATAAATAAATAACACCACCCTGGCAGCACCTGTAGCTCAATGGGTAGGGAGCTGGCCATGTAATCCAAGGCTGGTGGGTTTGAACCTGGCCCAGGCCAGCTAAAAACTGATAACTGCAACAAAAAAAACAGCCAGGCATTGTGGTGAGTGCCTGTAGTCCTGGCTACTTGGGAGGCTGAGGCAAGAGAATCACTTGAGCCCAAGAATTTGAGATTGCTGTGAGCTGTGATGCCACAGCAATCTGCCATGGTGACAGCTTAAGACTCTGAAAAAATAAAAATTTAAAAATAAAATAAAGGGCGGCGCCTGTGGCTCAGCGGGTAGGGCGCTGGCCCCATATGCCGAGGGTGGCGGGTTCAAACCCAGCCCCGGCCAAACTGCAACAAAAAAATAGCCGGGCGTTGCGGCGGGCGCCTGTAGTCCCAGCTACTTGGGAGGCTGAGTCAAGAGAATCGCCTAAGCCCAAGGATTTGGAGGTTGCTGTGAGCTGTGTGACGCCATGGCACTCTACTGAGGGCGATAAGGTGAGACTCTGTCTCTACAAAAAAAAAAATAAATAAATAAAATAAAATAAAAAATAACAGTACCCTGGGCAACATTGGGAGATCTCATCTCTACAAAATTTGTTTTTAAAAATTAGCCAGGGGCTTGTTGCCTGTGGCTGAAGCAGCTAAGGTGCCAGCTACATACACCTGAGCTGGCAGGGTTGAATCCAGCCAGGGCCCGCCAAACAACACTGCTGCAACCAAAAAAAAATAGCCGGGCTTTGTGGCGGGCGCCTATAGTCCCAGCTACTTGGGAGGCAGAGGCAGGAGACTTGCTTGAGCCCAGGAGTTGGAGGTCGCTGTGAGCTGTGATGCCACAGCACTCTACCCAGGGCGACAGCTTGAGGCTCTGTCTCAAAAAAAAAAAAAATAGCCAGGATGGGCTCAGAGCCTGTAGCTCAAGCGGCTAAGGTGCCAGCCACAAACATCAGAGCTGGCGGGTTCGAATCCAGCCTGGGCCTGCCAAATAACAATGATGACTGCAACAACAACAACAAAAAATAGCTGGGCGTTGTGGCGGGTGCCTGTAGTCCCAGCTACTTGGGGGGCTGAGGCAAGAGACTCGCTTAAGCCCGGGAGTTGAAGGTTGCCGTGAACTGTGATGCCACCGCACTCTACCCAGGGTGACAGCTTGAGGCTTTGTCTCAAAAAAAATAATAGTCAAGATGGAGGAATATGCCCGGGAACCTTGCCCCTGGTGAATAGTGGATGACTGTGGTGGGGCCTTTATTATGGGTACCATTGGTGGTGGTATCTTTCAAGCAATCAACGGTTTTCGAAATTCTCCAGTGGGAGTAAAACAGCTATTAAAACCAGAGCTCCACAATTGGGAGGTAGCTTTGCTGTTTGGGGAGGTCTGTTTTTCATGATTGACTGTAGTATGGTTTAAGTCAGAGGAAAAGAAGATCCCTGGAACTCCATCACAAGTGGTGCCTTAACAGGAGCCATACTGGCAGCAAGAAATGGACCAGTGACCATGGTTGGGTCAGCTGCAATGGGTGGCATTCTCCTAGCTTTAATTGAAGGAGCTGGTATCTTGTTGACAAGATTTGCTTCTGCGCAGTTTCCCAATGGTCCTGGGTTTGCTGAGACCCTTCCCAGTTGCCTTCAACCCTGTTACCATCCTCACCTTTTGGAGACTTTTGACAATATCGATAGGACATCTTTCTTTAACAAATAATTTCTTGGGCGGCGCCTGTGGCTCAGTGAGCAGGGCGCCGGCCCCATATACCGAGGGTGGCGGGTTCAAGCCCAGCCCCGGCCAAACTGCAACAAAAAAATAGCCAGGTGCTGTGGCGGGCGCCTGTAGTCCCAGCTACTAGGGAGGCTGAGGCAGGAGAATCGCCTAAGCCCAGGAGTTGGAGGTTGCTGTGAGCTGTGTGATGCCACGGCACTCTACTGAGGGCAATAAAGTGAAACTCTGTCTCTACAAAAAAAACAAACAAATGATTTCTTTTTTTTTGTTTGTTTGTTTTTGTTTTTTTTTGTAGAGACAGAGTCTCATTGTACCACCCTCGGTAGAGTGCCGTGGCATCACACAGCTCACAGCAACCTCCAGCTCTTGGGCTTACGTGATTCTCTTGCCTCAGCCTCCCGAGCAGCTGGGACTACAGGCGCCCGCCACAACGCCCGGCTATTTTTTTGTTGCAGTTTGGCCGGGGCTGGGTTTGAACCCGCCACCCTCAGTATATGGGGCTGGCGCCCTACTCACTGAGCCACAGGCGCTGCCCAACAAATGATTTCTTTAACAAAATGAGCTGTGGTTTGAGAAGGATTTCAGAAGATCAAATTACAATTGGTTTTTAAATGTGTAGGTTTTTAAAACTATGGCCAAATAGGCTATGAAGAGACATTTAGCACTTTTTTCTATTTAAAGGAACATGGGGTGAGAGTGTTAATAATACATTTATTACTGTGGCTCAGTGAATAGGGTGCTGGCCCCATATACCGAGGGTGGTGGGTTCAAACCCAGCCCCAGCCAAATTGCAACAAAAAAATAGCCGGGCGTTGTGGCAGGTGCCTGTAGTCCCAGCTACTTGGGAGGCTGAGGCAAGAGAATCGCCTAAACCCAGGAGTTGGAGGTTGCTGTGAGCTGTGATGCCATAGCACTCTACCGAGGGTGATAAAGTGAAACTCTGTCTCTATAAAAAAAATAATAATACATTTATTTATTCACACTTGCATTGCATTTGTGATGAAAATGTCTCATCATTAAAAGAAAATATGGTAAGTGCTTTTAAGATGAAGGACCAAAGGGCAAATAACAGTGCCGTGTGACCATCAATTCCTTGAGGACTTGTCTGCCTAATTTTATGTGTTCTGTTATTCAAACAATAAAAAGCTCCGGGAACTTAAAATAAATAAAATAAATAAAAATAAATAAAAATCAGCCAGGATGGGCTCGATGCCCTAGCACAGTGGTTACAGCGCCAGCCACATACACTGAGGCTGGCTGGTTTGAACCCAGCCTGGACCAGCTAAACAGCAATGACAGTCGCAACAAAAAATAACAGATGTTGTGGCAGGCCTATGTAATCCCAGCTACATGCCTGTACCCAGGCATCATAGTGTGCAATTGTAGTCCCAGCTACTCAGGGGCTGAAGCAGGAGGATAACTTGAGCCCAGGAATTTGAGGTTTCATTGAGCAGTGATCTTGTGCAACACCTGCACTCCAGCCTGGGTGACAGTGCAAGATCCTGTCTTGATTAAAAATAAAAACTAAAAATAATGGGCCTGGCTCGGCGCCCGTAGCTCAGTGAATAAGATGCTGGCCACATACACTGAAGGTGGCAGGTTTGAGCCTGGCCCGGGCCAGCTAAACAACAGTGACAACTGCAACCAAAAAATAGCCAGGCATTGTGGTGGGCGCCTGTAGTCCCAGCTTCTCGGGAGGCTTAAGCAAGAGAATCACTTAAGCCCAAGAGTTTGAGGTTGCTGTGAGCTGTGACACCACAGCGCCCTACTGAGAGTGACATAGTGAGACTGTGTCTCAAAAAAAAATTAAAAAAAAAAAAAAAAAAGGGCCGTGGAGGAAGATGGGTGATAGTAAGAGAGAAAAGTGTATCCTTAGCAGGAGGAATGGCTTCAGAACCAACTAAGAGCAAGCAAGTTTTCTAGGACTCTGGCTCTAACAGAAGCCACTTACTCTGTCATCATGGAATGTATTCAATAAGGCAAAAAGCACTCTGTTGCCACTCAAGCCTGTTTCCTCAAAAAATGGTTGTCATTCCTGTTTCATAGGCCTACTAAAAGAATTAAAAGAAAAAAAATAAAACAAATAGCGAATGAAAATTGTTACCATTTATTGAACTATTATAACATACTTACTGGGCATTTCACTCAGGCGGTCTATTTGTGAATGCTCTTAACTCCTATGATGTGCTGCCTTCAAATCCCAGTTATGCTACTTACTAGCTGTGTGACTACTTAATACCTCAGGATCTGTTTTCTCTTCTGTAAAAATGCACATATAGTACCTTTCTCGCAAGCCTCAAAACTAATAAATGTAGACCTTTCTCGTATTGTCATTGAAAGAATGAGTAAAGGCTGAGCATGTAATCCTAGCACTTTGGGAGTCTGAGGCAGGAAGATCATTTGAGCCCAGGGAGGTCAAGGTTACAGTGAGCTATCATTTGGCCACTGTGTTCCAGCCTGATTGAGCACGACCCTGTCTCAGGAAGGAAAGGAAGGAAGAAAAGATCAGTTGATATTGATAAAGAGCTTAGAAGCAGTGACTGGCACATTGGCACATACTTAGCATTCAGTGAACCTTAGCCTATTATCATCACTATTACAGTGTGCTGATGACTTTCCTGAGTTCTATTATCTAGTCAAATCCTCCCAACACTGGATTCACCCCCATTACAGGGAAGGAAATGAAGTGGGAATCAGCCTGGGAATCAGCCTCCAAGGTGTCTCCATCTAGAGCCTAGGCTGCCTCCGTTCTGTGCTTTTTTGCAAGCATCCAGTTCCTTGTTCAATGCAAGTAAGCCCATTGACTGTGTGAATATTACTTTGCTTTTGTCATCCCTTTGCAAAAAATTTCACCATGCAAGTTGCCCACGGTGATCTAGATTGTTATGTTATTCTTTCTCTCCACTCTGCAGCCCACAGAGCTGAAATTTAAAATGGTTCATGCCTGGCTCTATATAATCTACACCTACCTCTGGCAGCTTTGGGTTGCCTCTGCAGAGAGGCTTGGTGTCAGGGATGGTCTCTTGGTAGAGAGACCTCTTGGCTGGGTGCCTCTCTTGGCTAGGCTTAAGGAAGTCTCAAGGTTTTCTCTTCTCTGCAAGATGCATGGCTGGGGACATGGCCTTGTGCTCAGTACAAAGGTGCATTGTAATGTGTTTTGCCAGAAAAGTGAGAAGATACTCCTACCCTCAGGTAAAGTCACCAGGCTAAGTCCTTGGGCTGCTGACTTTAGAAATCCAAAGAGAACTGGAAGGAGTCCAGATTGAAACCTTTTACTTTCCTTCTGTGAAGAATTCTCTCCTTTGCTCCAGCAAGGACTTAAAATGGGCAGAGGAAGTGGGAGGGATTCTTCCATTTTCAGCAGTTATCTTTTGAAGACTTCTCATTCTTTAGAGCCTGGGCATTCTGTCTAAATGGTAAACTGATTCTGAAAAATGAGGTGAGTTCTAGTTCTAGTCTAGGCAGGTCTAGTTCTTGGGAATGCATTCTCAGAAAGCTTTCCTTCCTTAAATATAGTACAGAGGGACCTTATATGTCTTAGACAGAGGGGATCAGAGGTCTCAACATTGCTAGCATCTGAATGGCCAAAATACCCAGATTTCATTTTTTTCTCTGTAACTAAAACATACTCTTTTTTTTGAGACAGAGCCTCAAGCTGTTGCCCTGGGTAGAGTGCCGTGGCATCACATCTCACAACAACCTCCAACTCCTGGGCTCAAGCGATTCTCCTGCCTCCACCTCCCAAGTAGCTGGGACTGCAGGCACCCGCCACAACGCCCGGCTATTTTTTTGGTTGCAGCCGTCATTGTTGTTTGGCAGGTTGGGCTGGATTCGAACCCGCCAGCTCAGGTGTATGTGGCTGGTGCCTTAGCCACTTGAGCCACAGGCACTGAGCCCTAAAACATACTCTTTCAGAATCCACAGTTTGCCATTTCTAGACTTATGTGGTAGAGGAACAAGACATCCTCACTCAAAGGAAAGGGACTAACACATGAGTTGAGGAATCTGCTGGCCTTCACTAGGAAAACTGCCCATTTGACTCAGGCATTCTGCCTTTCTTGAAAGTTAATGATCTACATAAAAATTCATTTATTAAAAAAATTGTT
The DNA here is from genome assembly GCF_027406575.1 of Nycticebus coucang. Lineage (NCBI taxonomy): Eukaryota > Metazoa > Chordata > Mammalia > Primates > Lorisidae > Nycticebus > Nycticebus coucang. The sequence goes on along the minus strand of NC_069793.1, from coordinate 66,884,929 downwards.
TTTCTTTTTTTTTGAGATAGTCTCACTTTGTCACCCTTGGTGGAGTGCTGTGGCATCGTAGCTCACAGTAACCTCAAACTCTTGGGTTCAAATGATCCTCTTCAATCTCTTGAGTAGCTGAGATTATAGACACCTGCCACAATATCCAGCTAGTTTTTTCTATTTTTAGTAGAGATAGGGTCTCACTCTTGCTAAGGCTGATCTCATACTCCTGAGCTCAAGCAATCCACCTGCCTCCCTGAGGGCTAGAATTACAGGTATGAGCCACCCACCAAACTATTGCTTATCTTTGTAATAAAAACCATTTTAACTGGGAGGACATGATATTTCATTCTAGTTTTGATTTGCATTTCTCTGATAACTTATTATGTGGGGCATTTTTTCAGATACCATTGGCCATTTGTATGTCTTCTCTTGGGAAATGTCTATTCAGATCCTTTGCCATGGCTCAGCACCCATACGTAGCATAGTGGTTATGGTGCCAGATGTATACACCAAGGCTGGCGGGTTCAAACCCAGCCCCGGCTGGCTAAACAACAATGACAAGTGCAACAAAAAATAATCGGGTGTTGTGGCGGGTACCTGTAGTCCCAGCTACTTCGGAGGCTGAGGCAAGAGAATCACTTAAGCCCAAAAGTTTGAGGTTGCATGAGTTGTGTCACCATGGCACTCTACTGAGGGCGACATAGTAAAACTAAGTCTCAAAACAAAACAAACAAACAAAAAACCCCAGATCCTTTGCCATTTTTTAAAATTGGATTTTTTCCTATTGAATTGTTGGAGTTCCTAGCAGTTACTAATCCCTGGCCAGATGGGTAGTTTGCAGATAATTTCTCCCATTATATGGGTGGTCTTTTCACTTTGTTCATTGTTTCCTTTGTTGCACAGAAGCTTTTCAGCTTAATGATACAAACTGTATCATATTTTATTTATATGTAGTACTAGACAGCAAAACTAATTTATGGCAATAGAAATGAGATTAGTGATTGCCTTTAATTTTTTTTTTTTTGAGACACAGTCTCTCTTTGTCTCCCTCAGTGGAGTGCTGTGGCATCCTAACTCAAAGCAACCTCAAACTCTTGGGCTCAAGCAACTCTCTTCCCTCAGTATCCCAAGTAGCTGGAACTACAGGCACCCGCCACAATGCCTATCTACTTTTAGAGATGGAGTCTCCTTGTTCTTGCTCAGACTGGTCTCAAACCTGTGAGCTCAGGCAATCCACCCACCTCAGCCTCTCAGAGTGCCAGGAATACAGGCATGAGCCACTGCACCCAGCCTTAGTGGTTGCTTCTAGGGGAGAATGACTGTAAAATATGAGGGAACTTTCTGGGGTGACAGAAATGTTCTTTACCTTGATAGAAGTGTGGGTTTATGGGTAGATGATTTTTTTTTCTTTAGAGACAGAGTCTCACTTTGTCACCCTCGGTAGAGTGCCGTGGCATCACAGCTCACAGCAACCTCCAGCTCTTGGGCTTAGGTGATTGTCTTGCCTCAGCCTCCCGAGAGCTGGGACTACAGGCACCCGCCACAATACCCAGCTACAGTAGATGAATTTTTAAAACTGATCAAACATTCACTTGTAGAAGTTATAAGTGAACTGTATTTCACTATATATAAATTATACCTCAATGAAAAAAATCTTTTTAGAAAGCTTGCTGAAGAAGTTTAGAAGGGAAGGAAATCCAGCCGTTACTGAGTACTTGCTAGCCTGTTATATCTGTGATTTCCATCTCAAACCCCTAAAAAGAAATTATCCCTATTTTACAGAACAGAAATCTGAGGTTCAATGAGGTTAAAAAACTCAGCAGAGGCCTCAGAACTAATAAATGTAGAAGCTAGGCACAACCCAGGCTTATCTGCCTCTTTATCTTATAATAGGTTGTTGCAGGAACAAGGAAGGTATTTTCAACCTAGAGCCAGGCAGGAGACTTGTGTTCCATTTGATTACACTGCCATGTGATCCTAAGAACATCCATTTCGGTCAGGAGCAGTGGCTCATGCTTGTAATCCTAGCATACTGGGAGGCGGAGGTGGTTGGATCTCCTGAGCTCACAGGTATAAGACCAGCCTGAACCAGAGGGAGACCTCGTCTCTATAAAAAATAGCTGGGTTGGGCGGCGCCTGTGGCTCAGTGGGTAGGGTGCCAGCCCTATATACTGAGGGTGGCAGGTTCAAGCTCAGCCCCGGCCAAACTGCAACAACAAAAAAATAGCCAGGTGTTGCGGCAGGCACCTGTAGTCCCAGCTACTCAGGAGGCTGAGGCAAGAGAATCACCTAAGCCCAGGAGTGGGAGGTTGCTGTAAGCTGTGTGACACCACAGCACTCTACCGATGGCAACAAAGTAAGAATCTATTTCTACAAAAAAGAAAAAAAAATAGCTGGGTATTGTGATGGGTGACAAAGAGATACTCTGTCTCAAAACAACAACAACAACAAAAGAACATTTATTTCCCTGGGCCTCATTCTAGGAGAATCAAATGAAGCCCACAATTGTTTTACAATCCTAAGGTTCTAGCAATCAGAATATCTCCAGTCCTTAGCACGATAAGGCCTTAACAGCAATTTCCATTTGTTTCAGGGCAAACTAATCAGAAGCAAAAAAAGCTCTCTGACTCTGGTGAGTGGGTAAATCATCAACTAGGTCAGTGACACAAGAGCCAAGGTGAAAAAATCTAGTTGCCTTCTGTGTGAGAAATAAGCCTGACTCACCCCTCCGCGATGTGTTGGAAAGGGATAGGCTGGGAATCAAGATATCTGTTGCCCTCTGCCGATGAGAACTCCTGTGGCCTTGGGCAAAAGTACTGCCCTCTATGGGCCCCTAACCTGCACTTGCTAAAGGAGATAGGCTGGCTGGGTCCTAAGGTCCTTTAGCTCCATATCTTATCAATTTATGATATTCTGATTACTACTTCAATATAAATTACAAGGAAAACTGAGCAACTGGAAAAAGACTGCTGTGTTTTCTAGGTTCCTACATGGGATCTATGTGACATTGCCCATTGCCCATATGATATGGGGGCAATATAGATGCAACTACTCAACTCTGCCATTGTAGTATTAAAGCAGCCATAGACGATATGTAAATGCATGAGCATTGCTCTAATCCAATAAATCTTTATTTATAAAAATAGGGAGTGGAGTTTTGGAACTAGATAGATGTGATGGTTGCACAACATCACAAATGTACTAAGTAACATTGAATTATTTATTTTAAAATGCTTAATCTTGGGCAGCGCCTGTGGCTCAGTCGGTAAGGCGCCGGCCCCATATCCCGAGGGTGGCAGGTTCAAACCCAGCCCCTGCTGAACTGCAACCAAAAAATAGTGGGCGTTGTGGCGGGCGCCTGTAGTCCCAGCTACTCGGGAGGCTGAGGCAAGAGAATCACTTAAGCCTAGGAGTTGGAGGTTGCTGTGAGCTGTATGATGCCATGGCACTCTACCAAGGGCCATAAAGTGAAACTCTGTCTCTACAAAAAAAAAAAAATTATTTAAGAAAACCAAACAAACAGGCAGTAAATGGGATCTGGTGCATAGGCAGTAGTCTGCTGACCCCTGAACAAGATCAACTTTTTTTGAGACAGAGTCTCAAGTTGTCGCCTTCGGTAGAGTGCTGTGGCATCATAGCTCACAGCAACTTCCAACTCTATGGCTTAAGAGATTCTCTTACTCTGTCTCACTCTGTCACCAACTACTGACACCCGCCACAACGCCCAGCTATTTTATTGTTGTTGTTGCAGTTGTCATTGATAGTGTAGCTGGCCCAGGTCAGGTTTCAACCTGCCAGCCTCTGTGTATGTGGCCGGCACCCTACCAACTGAGCTATGGGTGTCACCAAGATCAACTTTTAATTCTTTGCCTAAACTCATTCCAGGCAAGTTTAGTTAGCAGTTATGTAACTTCTACCTGTATACTTATGATAAGTCACTACTCTACAAAGCAATTTATTTCACTCATGGACAAACGCCAATTCCTTTTTTTTTTTTTTTTTTTTGAGACAGAGTCTCACTTTGTTGCCCCTGGACAGTGAAGTCACATGAAGTCACATGAAATGCCATGAAGTCACAGCTCACAGTAACCTCAGACTCTTGGACTCAAGCGATTCTCTTGCCTCAGCCTCCCCAAGTAGCTGGGACTACAGGTGCCCACGACAATGCCCAGCTTTTAGAGATGGGGTCTTACTCTCTCTCAGACTGGTCTCAAACCTGTAAGTTTAGGCGATCCGCCCACCTCAGCCTTCCACAGTGCTGGGATTACAGGCATGAGCCATCATGCCCAGCCGACAAACGCCAATTCTATCTGGAGAGTTTTTTTCATATACAAAGCCAAATTCTCCTTCTCTATGACTTCTATCCACAGAGAGTTTATTTATGTTATCATCCTCTGCTTTGGGCCAGGCACAGTGGCTCATGCCTGTAATCCTAGCACTCTGGGAGACCACTCTGCGTGGATTACTTGAGCTCAGGAGTTCAGACCAGCCTGAGCAAGGGCAAGACCCTGTCTCTACTAAAAATAAACTAGCTGGGTGTTGTGGTAGGCACCTGTAGTCCCAGTTACTTGGCAAGCTGAGGCAAGAGGATAGCTTGAACTTGGGAGTTTGAGGTTGCTGTGAGCTACGATGTCACTGCACTCTACCTAGGGGGTGACAGAGTGAGACTATCTCAAAAAAAAAAAAAGATTGGCCACGCATGGTGGCTCATGCCTGTAATCCTAGTACTTCAGAGGCCGAGGTGGGTGGATTGCCTGAGCTCACAGGTTCGAGACCAGCCTGAGCCGGGTGTTGTGGTGGGCACCTGTAGTCATAGCTACTTGGGAGGCTGAAGCAAAAGAACTGCTTGAGCCCAAGAGTTTGAGGTTGCTGTGAGCATATACCAAGGCAGTATACCAAGGGTGACCAAGTGAGACTCTGTCTCAAAAAAAAAAAAAAAAAAAAAAAAAAAAAGATCCTCTGCTTCACTATAGAACTCCATGCTAGATTCCTTGAAAGGATGAATTTTTTTCTAGGTGGAAAAAGTCAGAAGGGGAACATGGTTCTGTGCTAACATAGTAGGTGAGAAAACATAATCTCTTAAAGCAAGAAAGATTAAACACTCTCTTAAACACTCCTTTAGCAAGTGCAGGTTAGGGGTCCATAGAGGGCAGTACTTTTGCCCAAGGCCACAGGGGATCTCATTGGCAGAGGGCAACAGGATACTCAGAAGAGGAGCCAACTTCACACTCATATGCACACACATCAGCAATAGCAAATTTTTATTAGATGAAGGATAATTAGGGTTAGTTGTAACAACTGGCAAGCATAGCCGTGCCACAGAGGAGAGAAGGCATTCCTGGCAGTAGGAATGAGAACTTATGAAATCTAAGGGTTAGGGTCTCGGGTCTCCTACTTAACTGTGACCACCTGGGAAGCTCCTCTCCTTGGCACTCAATATGACCACTAGCTGGCATACTGTAGTTCTGCAATAGCTAGTTCAGCTTGGCCAACAGTTCTTCCAGTTCTGGTCGAGCTTTGAACCGTCCCTTGAAGTCTTCTTCAGTATGCTAAGGAGGAGAAAAACAGAAAAAAGTGGAAATTTCTGAAGAGCATTTAGTTACTCAAACATGTATAGCATCCAGACAGGCCCTCCATCTTCTTCTGTTGAGAATTATCCAGGTTACACTAACTTTTATTACCTACTATGTGGCAGACTTGGACTCAAAGTTGAATCAAACATCCTCCTTGCTATCAGTGAACTCATAGTCTGGTGAGGGAAGACAGCTATATGTAGAACTAAGCCCCAAATGGTATAACTATTATAATAGAAGCATTTAAAAGAGAGAAGCCAGGCACAGTTGCTCATGCCTGTAATCCTAACAGTCTGGGATGCCAAGGCAGGAGGTTCAGTTGAGGTCAGAAGCTGGAGACCAGCATGAGCAAGAGTAGGACCCTAACATCACAAAAATAAAATTAGCAGGGCATGGTGGGGGGCACCTGTATTCCCAGCTACTTGGGAGGCTGAAGCAGGATGATCATTTGAGCCTGGAGTTTGAGGTTGTTAGGAGCTGATGCCATGGCACTCTAACCTGGAGGCAACAGAGACTCTTGATTTTTTTTTGCAGTTTTTAGCTGGGGCCAGCTTTGAACCCGCCACTTCCGGTATACGGGGCCAGCGCCCTACTCCTTTGAGCCACAGGCACTGCCTGAAACTCTTGATTTCAAAAACAAACAAACAAAAAAAAAAACATTGTCCTATTTGTGTTCTGATTTTTAAGGTTATACTGTATATAACCTTAAACCATGATCTTTCTGCTAAACAACTGTCATAAATGAGAGAATTCTGCAGTGTCATAGTCTTCCTAATATTAGGATACTTTGATGAAAGTCAGGTCCTATGGTCTGCAAAGCATCATCCCGAATGCCTCAGAATAATGACTTGAGTACACCAGATTGCATATCTTTCTTGATTATTACCTGGGCTAAATTATCCACATTTCTCTGTTGTTTCTAAAGCCAGGAAGTCCAGATGTTGTTATTTTAATTTTGAGCAAAAGTAGGCCACTACAGAGCCTCTTCCCAAACTAGCACCTACCTCCTTCACTAGCAATCTGACTCCTTCAGGAAGATTGCTTTGGATTATTTCCAAGAAAATCTCTGCAAATGTAGCATTCAAACCACTGATCTGCAAAATGAAAGAAGATACTGTCAGGGAGGGAGCTAAAAACTGAGCGATTGGACAGCCATGGCGCAGTCTCAAATGCCAGCTTCAGGGTAGCCAGAGAGGCATAAAGGGGAAGATTTAACACCAAAAGCTGGTTTTTTAACCTGGTCTTTACAGGATCATCATCTGCTCAGTTTTCTTGCTGAGAGGTTCACTGCCAATACCTGCTCCTATGTGCAATGGATATCATAACTGGACCAAGAGGTTGTCAAGGTCAGACTGAATTTCTTATTTAACTTAGGTTTGCTCATATAGAACAGGACCTGACTGGTGGCAGACCCTGTGCTAAGAATCCAGAGATGGGGCGGCACCTGTGGCTCAGTGAGTAGGGCGCCGGCCCCATATGCCGAAGGTGGTGGGTTCAAACCCAGCCCTGGCCAAACTGCAACAAAAAAATAGCCGGGCGTTGTGGTGGGTGCCTGTAGTCCCAGCTGCTCGGGAGGCTGAGGCAAGAGAATCGCGTAAGCCCAAGCGTTAGAGGTTGCTGTGAGCCGTGTGACGCCACGGGACTCTACCCGAGGGCGGTACAGTGAGACTATGTCTCTACAAAAAAAAAAAGAATCCAGAGATGAATCAGATGTGTGATGAAAGGGCAGGCAGGGGACTATAAGAACCCACAAGAGAAATACCTACCCAACTCAATTGGGGAAGGCCAAAGAAAGCTTCCAGAAGAGGTAATATTTGGGGGGGAGTCTTGAAGAAAAATAGGAATAAACTAGGAGAATTCAAGAGTAGTGTGGATGATGAAGCCTAACCTTGTTAGGGAATTAAAATCAGCTTCATGTGTGGCTGGAGTGAATGAGCTATGAAGAGAAAAAGCAGGAGGAGAATCACGAAGGCACCTGAGGGCTAAAGAGTTCAAACTTTATCCTATGGGCTTCAGTGGCAAGTAAGATTTGCCATAAACTATATCATAAATAAGGTACTCCTGGCAATATTTAAAGAAGGAAAGACTCTAAGTACTTAGTTATGTTTAAAATTGGCACATTTAAGGCGGAGCCCGTAGCTCAGCAGGTAGGGCGCTGGCCACGTACACCAAGGCTGGCGAGTTCAAACCCAGTCTGGGCCAGCTAAAACAACAATGGCAACTGCAACAACAACAAAAACAATACCTGTAGTCTCAGCTACTTGGGAAGCTGAGGCAAGAGAATTGCTTAAGCCCAAGAGATTGAGGTTGCTGTGAGCTGTGACACAACAGCACTCTATCCGGGGTAAGAGCTTTAGACTCTTGTCTCAAAAAAATTGATAAATAAATAAATACAAGTAAAATTAGCACATTTAGATTTAAGATGTTACTACCTTAAGATTCCTCTTATTATCTTGCTGTATGTTTTTTGACTAGACTAAAAAGAAGTGATGCCCATCCAATGAAAATTATTTGGCAATAAAAGGAATGAATGTGGCTGGGCACGGTGGCTCATGCCTGTAATCCTAGCACTCTGGGAGGTGGGTGAATTGCTTGAACTCAGGAGTTTGAAAGCAGCCTGAACAAGAGTGAGACCCTGTCTCTACTAAAAATAGGAAAAATTAGCTAGGCATTGTGGTGGGTGCCTGTAGTCCCAGCTACTGAGACGAGAGGATTGCTTGAGCACAAGAGTTTGAGGTTGCTGTAAGCTATGACACCACGACACTCTACCCAGAGTGACAGAGTAAGACTGTGTTTCAAAAAAAAAAAAAAAAGGAATGAATACTACAACATGGAAGAACCTTGAAAACATGCTAAGTGAAAGAAGCCAGAGACAAAAAGCCAGATATTGTACAATTCCATTTAAATGGAATGCCCAGAATAGATAATTCCATAGGGACAGGAATACATTAGGGACTGGGGGGGACAGTGAAAGAGGAGTGACTGCTAATGGGGACAGGGTTTCTTTCTGGGGTGATGAACATTTTCTGAAATTGTGGTGATGGTTGTATAACTCTTTAAATATACCAATAACCATTTTATTATATTCTTTAAATGGGTGAATTATATGACATGATCATTATATTTCTTTTTTTTTTGAGACAGAGTCTCAAGCTGTTGCCCTGGGTAGAGTGCCATGGTGTCACAGCTCACAGCAACCTCAAACTCCCAGGCATAAGTGATTCTCTTGCCTCAGCTTCCCAAGTAGCTGGGACTACAGGTGTCCACCACAACGCCCAGCTATTTTCTTGTTGTAGTTATCATTGTTGTTTTAGCTGGCCTGGGCCGTGTTTGAACCCGCCACCCTTGGTGCATGTGGCCAGCACCATAACCACTGTGCTACAGACATCAAGCCATGATCATTGTATTTCAATAAAGCTGTTTTAGTAAAAGAGGGAATTATGTTAAAGCTGCTAAGCTGTGAATGTTTAATTATCCATAGTGATGTGGTTGTCACCCACTTATCTCTGCAGGAAAAAAATAGAGGACAATAGCTAGAACTAAAAGGAAGCCATTGAAGGTTTTAGCAGGAAAATGACATAATCACATTGGTAAGGGGGTAAAGTGAAGTGGATGAATCTGAAAGAATTTTAGGAGGTAAAAGCTATTGAATCTGGTGAATGAAAGGATATCAGAGAACAAAGACAGATCACATATTAGGCTCAAAGGTGGGGAGGATTATAGAAAAAGAGGACAGTCACTCTATAGTTAGTTTTGCGTACACTGAGTATAGAGAGCCCATATGTGGAATATCCAAGTGGAGAAGTCCGGTAGACAACTGGATATCACGTCTGAAGCTCAGCCAACAGATCAGAACTGCTGGTCACTGAGGGCAGAGGATTGAATGAGAGCACAGGGGGAAGGTATCATAAAAGGAGAAATGAAGGGGTCTGGAACTGAATCCTAGAGAGCACCATCATTCCAGGGACAGGCAAGTGGAAGAAAAGGACAAAACAGAAGGAAGAAAAAAAAAAGGACAGAGCGGAGAGCTAGGAGAGAAAATACATTTCAGGTTCTCTTGGAGTGCTTACCTGAACCACTCGCTCATGGGTGGTGAGGACTGAGTCCAGGACCATTTTGTTGCCTTGGTCTGGCAGCCGCAACACCTCCATGGTTTTGGTAGGCATCGCATAGCTGTAGAAAAAAGAATAGGTTATTGGGAGGGTTAACTTAAACCACTAGCACTGCTTTGATCTAGGTAGTCCTTGAGTACAGCCACTACTGCATGCAGTAGCTCCTGGAACAGGGGATGCTTATCTGCAATTAGGAGCAAAGTAACCAGATCCTCTTTACCTCCTCCAGCAGTCTCTAAACTCCCTGGGTGAAGAGATCATCTCTAATGCCTTTCCACATCCATAATCATGCTTCATGCAATATTCTGAATAAAACCTAGTGATTAATAAATATTTACTGCTATTGAAGAGCAGCCAGTTCTAAAAGGATCAAGGCTAATGGGTATTTCACCTGTTCTGGAGAAATAAAGCATGAAACTCAATTGTGCTAGAACAGGATTTCTCAATAAAAATAAATAAATCTCAGATAATTATTCTTCTGGGGATGTGTGGCCTATATATCTCTAAGCTCTACCCACTGAATGCAGGTACCCCAAAAAGTGACAAAGTGACAATCCAAATTATTTCCAGACATTAATTATCCCCTGTGTTGAGAATCACTGTTTTAGAGTCTATGCTTACTATAAGCAGTTTCAGCAAATCCACATACTGCAGTGAAAAGAACACTGAAATTGGTGTCAAGTATTGGTCCTGCCACTTCCTAGCAATATTTAATTAGTAACCCACTTCTCCCTCTGGGCCTCAGTTTCTTCATGTATAAATAAGATTATAATCTGGGCCTATATCAACAGACAAATATGAGAATTGAGTGTGGTGATGAGATAGGACTGGACTAATGGCTACACAAAAATATGTATGACATTAGTGTTATGTTCATCTCATCAATAACTTCACAGAACTGAAAAGAAATAAAATAATAAAAATGACAGCAGGATTCCTGAGTTTTCACATCTCACAAAGTTTCAACACATAATAGCAAGGACAGGCTCGGCGCCCGTAGAACAGTGGTTATGGTGCCAGCCACATACACTGAAGTTGGTGGGTTCAAACCCAGCCAGGGCCAGCTAAACAACAACGACAACTGCAATAAAAAATAGCCAGGCATGTGGCAGGTGCCTGTAGTCCCAGCTATTTGGGAGGCTGAGGCAACAGAACCACTTAAGCCCAAGAGTTGGAGGTTGCTGTGAGTTATGACGCCATGGCCCTCTACCCAGGGTGACAGCTTGAGACTCTGTCTCAAAAAATAAATAAATAAATAAATAACTAGCAAGGGACATGCCCCTCTATAGATGGACATCTACAAAAGGAACTTTAGAGTAATAGAAAATGGATTAGAACCATGACAGTCCTAGATTTAAGTATTATTACCTATTTAAACTGAGAGAAATTAATTCAGCTTGCTGAGCCTCAGTTTCTTCAGCTATAAAGTGAGAATAGTAAAACTTTTTTTTTTTTTTTTTGAGACAGAGCCTCAAACTATTGCCCCTGGGTAGAGTGCTGTCGCGGCACAGCTCACAGCAAACTCCAACTCCTGGGCTTAAGTGATTCTCTTTCCTCAGCCTCCCAAGTAGCTGGGACTACAAGCACCCACTACAATGCCCAGCCATTTTTTGGTTGTAGTTGTCATTGCTATTTGGCAGGCCCAGGCTGGATTCGAACCCTCCAGCTCTGGTGTATGTGGCTGGTGCCTTAGCCACTTGAGCTATAGGTGTCGAGCCAGTAAAACCTAATTCAACACAGCAAGACACTGTCTTTAAAAAATTTTTTTTAAAAATCAGCCAGGGCCAGGCACAGTGGCTCATGCTTATAATCCTAGCATTTTAAGAGGCAGAGGCAGAAGGATTGAGGCTAGGATTCAAGACCAGTCTGGGCAATATAGTGAGACCTTGTCTCTCTAAAAAGTTTAAAAAATTAGCTGGGCATGATGGTACATACCTGTAGTCTCAGCTACTTGGGAGGTTGAGGCAGAAGGATCCCTTGAAGTCAGGAGTTTGAGGTTGCAGTGAGCTATAATGACACTAATGAACTCTACCCTGGGTGACAGAGTGAGATACTGTCTCAATTTAAAACAAAAAGTCAGCCTGGCATGGTGGCACATGCCTATAGTCCCAGCCACTCAGGAGGCTTAGCAGTGAGCTATGATCATGCCCCAGTACTACATTCTGGGCAATGGAATGAGACCCCATCTCTAAAAAAAAAAAAAGTGAAAAATAAACAAAACATTTTTAAAAATAATACCTAATTTATAGAGTTGTTGCAATGATTAAATGAGATTATGTAAGTGATTTGCCTGGTATACCATGCCCACAAATACTAGGTCCCTTGTCCTTATAAATAGTAAATTCTGGGTATTACACTCTTTCAGTTAGTTCTTTCTCTAAATAACATCCCCTCCCACTCTACAGCATAATGTCTGATCTCCTTATCTTCCAATTCAAATATAGTAGTAACCTCCCAGTGTAAAAAACGGGGACACAATCATAGACTTCTTATGGAAGACCAAATAAAATAATTATGTTAAAGCTTTCAGAAAAATAAAAATACTAAATATACTCTAAAATACAATTTTTTGCTTTTTGTCATTCTGCAGATGAGACTGAACAATTAAAGTGGGAGTTGTCCATTCTTGCCACTAATCTTAGATTTTCTTCTTTAACACTTCCACAAGATTTAATTGATTTGTTTACTTATTAATCCATTCAACAAATATTTACTAACAGCTTATTCTGTTCTGGGCACTCTGGTGGGCAATATGAAGTCTATGCTTCAAAGGAGACCACCAAAAGCATTTTAGAGAGATAGGTGAGTACCCAAAATCTGTACAACAGGAAGGTAAAGGCAATAAAAGGTATGTGCCCAATAGTATAGGGACAAGAAGGAGAGTAGGGTGACTCAGGGAAGGAGTCACAAGTGAGGCAATGATTTATCAAGATGTAAAGAATGAATATAGATGTTTGCGTAGGGGGAATTCCAAGGGAATGTAGCAATATCTACAAGAGGAGGCATGAGAGGCCCGAAAGAAAATCAACAGAGAACCTAACATTGATAAAGAAATACTGGGACCTCTGGTCATTTCAAAGTACACTAGGTCTTTGAGTGGCAAAAGCCCAAGTAATTTTTCTTTAGTATCTACACTTTTCCGTGCTTTCCAATTTTTTTGCAGTAAACATTGCTTGGATGATCGGACATGCACCAAGGCTGGCAGGTTCAAATCTGGCCCAAGCCGGCTAAACAACAATGACAACTGCAACAAAAAATAGCCAGGTATTGTGCTGGGCACCTGTAGTTCCAGCTATTTGGGAGGGTGAGGTAAGAGAATGGGTTGAGCCCAAGAGTTTGAGGTTGCTGTGAGATGTGACGCCATGGCACTCTACCAAGGGCAACATAGTGGGACTCTGTCTCAAGAAAAAAAAAAAAAAAACAACAGAAGAAATGAAAGAATAGAATTCCAACCTAACATGGTAAAATAGTGCTACCTTTGGGAGTACTGCCTGAAAAGGGACACAAGGGAATCTGCTGGGGTTCTGGGGAACTCAGCACTTGTGGCCTTCACTGTATATAAGTTATACCTCAATTTAAAACAAATTACAGGCTTAGTGGCTCATACCTATAATCCTAGCACTCTGGGAGGCTGAAGTGGGAGGATTGCTTGAGCTCAGGAGTTTGAGAAGAGCCTGAGCAAAGTGAGAAAAATTAGCCAGATGTCATGGTGGGAGCTTATAGTCCCAACTACTCCGGAGGCTGAGGCAAGAGGGTCACTTGAACCCAGGAGTTTGAGGTTGCTGTGAGCCAGGCTGACTCCATAATATTCTACCTTGGGGAAGGAAAGTGAGACCCTATATCAAAACAAAAACAAAAACAAACAAACAAACAAGTATTTTTTTTTTAAAAGGAAAGAATAGTCTCATAGAAAGCGATGGCTGAGTGATGCTTTAAGATTTCCTCTCTGAGGCTGGACATGGTGGCTCACGTCTGTAATCCCAGCACTTTGGGAGGCCTAGGTGGGCAGATTGCCTGAGCTCACAGGTTTGAGACCAGCCTGAGCTAGAGCAAGACTTCATCTTTAAAAACAGCCGGGCGTTGTGGCAGGTGCCTGTAGTTCCAGCTACTTGGGAGGCTGAGGCAAGAGAATTGCTTGAGCCCCAGAGTATGAGGTTGCTGTCAGCTGTGACACCAGGGCACCAGGGCAACAAAGTGAGACTCTATCTCAAAAAAAAAAAAAAAAAATTTCTATCTCTGCAGGCAGCTGCCCAGCAAGGGATGAAGACAAATTAAGGAATTCATATGATTAGTCTCTTCCTTTCCTCCTGGGTAAGGAGCAGTGCAAACCATTTAAAGAACAAAAGCTAGCATACTGCTATCTAGCCCAATTTCATCTTAAGGTTACAGCCATCATCTCTGCACTCTCATTCCTACTCCCAGAGGAAAAATGGATAAAGATGAAAGGAAAATCAGAAAAACAGAATTTCATCTCTGAAAAGCTGGGCAGTGAGAATGCCTAACAAAATGATAGTCTGAAAGCCTCAATCAATGCAAGGAAGTGAACTGCTAAAACAAACAGCTCTTTGTGCTCTGAGCTATTTGTAGCAAAGAGTTCAGAAAGAAGCAAAAAGGAGCACATCATTCATTCTGCTGTTCTAGGAATCATGTCTGTTAAGATTTGATCTAAATCAACAAATATTTATTCAATACCTATGTGTGAGGTACTAGGCAAGGTCTTAGGGTTAGACCACTAATGAAGACAGAAAAAGTCCTTGGCTTACAGAGCTTAAAGTCTAATGAGAAAGACAATAATAGTCAAGTACAGTAGTTGCAAGGGCAAGGAACAAATGTTATGAAGGGAAATTTTAACCCATTATAACATAAGGGCCTAACTTTGAGACAGAGTCTTTGTTGCCCCGACTAGAGTGCAGTGGCATCATCATAGCTCACTGTAACCTCAAACTCCTGGGGGCTAAGCAATCCTTCTGCTTCAGCCTTGTGAGTAGCTGGGACTATAGGCAGAATCTTCTTAAAAAGAGTCCTGAAGCCGGGCGTTGTGGTGGGTGCCTGTAGTTCCAGCTATTGAGAGGAGAACCACTTAAGAGAACCACTTAAGCCCAAGAGGTTGAGGTTGCTGTGAGCTGTGTCATTCTGGGTAGAGTGCTGTGGTGTCACACCTCTTGGGCTTGTCATTTTTGTTTGGCAGGCCTGGGCTGGATTTGAACCCGCCAGCTCCAGTATCTGTGGCTGGCGCCCTAGCCGCTGAGCTATAGGCGCCAAGCCAAGACTTTCTTGATGAAGCAAAGTATAAATGTACGTTTTAGAATAAGCTTCTGATAGATTCTTGGAGTGGTACTTTGAAAAGCACTGCTCTAAATTACTATGCTACGCTGCCTTTATGAACTGTCATTGTACTTGTCTTTCACATATCACATTATGGTTTTTGGGGGTTTTTTTGGAGACAGAGTCTTACTATGTTGCCCTAGATAGAGTGCTATGGCATGAAAGCTCACAGCAACCACAAACTCCTGGGCTTAAGCGATTCTCTTGCGTCAGCCTCCCAAGCAGCTGGGACCACAGGCGCCTGCCACAACGCCCGGCTATTTTCTGTTGCAGTTGTCATTGTTAGTGAGCTGGCCCAGGCTGGGTTCTAATCCACCAACATCGATGTTATGTGGCTGGTGCCATAACCACAGTGCTACGGGCGCCGAGTCACATATCACATTATAATTATGTCTCTTGGTGTGTATATATGTGCATGCCCGTGTGTGTACATACTCCCTGAAATCAGGGAGATTCACCCTAGTATCAACCAGTCAGAAAGTCTAGTATATTGCCCACCATATTGCAAGAAGAGGCTCAATCAATGGTTTTAAATGAATGAATTTATTAAAAATACTTTCATGGTTGGGTGTAGTGGTTCACAGCTATAATCTTTGTGCAGCAGAGGTGGGAGGATTGCTTGAGGCCAAGAGTTTGAGACTAGCTGGAGCCAGAACAAGACCTTATTTCTACAAAAAAATAGAAAAATTAGCTGGGCATGATGGGCACTTGTAGTCACAGCTACTTGAGAGGCTGAGGCAGGAAGATTGCATGATCTCAAGAGTTTGAGGCTGCAGTGAGCTATGACACCACTGCATTTTTTTTTTTTTTTTTGAGACAGAGTCTCACTATGTTGCTCTTGGTAGAGTGCTGTAGCGTCAGAGCTCACAGCAACCTCAAACTCTTGGGTTTAAGCCATTCTCTTGCCTCAGGCTCCCAAGTACCTGGGACTACAGGTGCCCACCACAACACCCGGCTATTTTGTTGTTGCAGTTGTTTAGCTGGCCTGGGCCAGGTTCAAACCTGCCACCCTCGGTGTATGTGGCTGGTGCCGTAATCACTGTGCTACAGGTGCCAAGCCAACACCACTGTATTCTAGCTTGGGCAACAGAGTGAGACCTTGTCTCGAAAAACAAACAAATAGCACTTTCACTAAACTTTAGAAAATATATGTATACCACACATCTATATTATGTAGTCATATTCAAGAACTTATCATTCTTTCTGCAATGACCGAATGTCTCCTATGTGGCAGACCATGTACTGGGTGCTACAGAAACAAAGAAGAACACAGTCCCCATCTAGAAGGAATGTGCAGTCAGAGGAAAAGGGAATTAACACACAAATAGATCATTACAGCCCAGGGCACAAAGTGACATGATAGAGGTGTATGTCAAGTGCTGAAAGAGCAACCAACTCTCTGGGGCATCAGAAAGAGATAAAGCACATTTTTAGGCTTAAAAGAATTGAAGTACTGTCAGCTGTGAGAGCTAAAGTCACAGCTTATTATCAAATCTTCTAAAGAGCACTTTTAGCACAGTTGCACTCTAAGTTATAAAAGTTTAAAAGTTCAAATTTGGCTTATGGATTTAAAATAAGATTCTATAGAACTAATAATACTGGAGTTAGGGAGAGCTGGGTTTAAATCTAAGAAACTTATTGGTTTTGCGACTTGTGGACCTCTGGATCTTGGTTTCTGTATCTTTAAAATGGGAATATACTGATTCCTACTGAGTAAGAGCACATAATTTCTGTCCACATACTGGGCCATGTGCTTACCTTGCACAATGGCAAACTACCCAACTATTATTAATTAAATATTTTTCCTTTAAATTAACTCACTTAAAAATTAATTTTTTTATTTTTTGAGACAGAATCTTGCTCTGTCACCCTGGGTAACCTCAGTGATGTCATCATAGCTCCCAGTAGCTTCAAACTCCTGGGCTCAAGCAATCCTCCTGCCTCGGCTTCCTGAGTAGCTGAGACTACAGGTGCATGCCATGATGCCTTGCTAATTTTTTAGTAGAGACAGACTCTCAGTCTTATTATGGCTGATCTCTAACTCCTGAGCTCACGGGATCCTCCCGCCTTTGCCTCCCAGAGTGCTAGGATTACAAGTGCGATCCACTGCATCTGGCCTAAAAAATTAATTTTATTTTTTGTTTTTATTTATTTATTTTTAAGGCAGAGTCTCACTCTGTCACCCTAGGTAGAGTGCCATGACATCATCATAGTTCACAGCAACCTCGAATTCCTGGGCTCAAGCGATCCTCCTGCCTCAGTTTTTCTATTTTCTTTTCTTTTTTTTTTTTTTGAGACAGAGTTTCATTATGTCACCCTCGATAGAGTGCCATGGCATCACAGCTCACAGAAACCTCAAACCCTTGGGCTTAAGCAATTCTCTTGCCTCAGCCTCCAACGTAGCGGGGACTACAGGCACCTGCCACAATGCCTAGCTATTTTTTTTTTATTGTTGTTGTAGTTGTCATTGTTGTTTGGCAGACTTGGGCTCAGTTTGAACCTACCAGCCCAGGTGTATGTGGCTGGTTCCCTAGCCACTAAACTATAGGCACCGAGCCCAGTTTTTCTATTTTCTTTTTTTTTTTTTGTAGAGACAAAGTCTCACTTTATGGCCCTCGGTAGAGGGCCGTGGCCTCACACAGCTCACAGCAACCTCCAACTCCTGGGCTTAAGCGATTCTCTTGCCTCAGCCTCCCGAGTAGCTGGGACTACAGGCGCCTGCCACAACGCCCGGCTATTTTTTGGTTGCAGTTTGGCCGGGGCCGGGTTTGAACCTGCCACCCTCGGTATATGGGGCCGGCGCCTTACCAACTGAGCCACAGGCGCCGCCCCAGTTTTTCTATTTTCAACAGAGACAAGGTCTTAGTCTTTCTCAGGCTGGTCTCAAACTCCTGAGATCAAGCAATTTGCTCATGTTGGCCTCCCAGAATGCTAAGATTACAGGTGTGAGCCACCACACCCAGCCTTAAAAAATTAATTTTAAAAGGAAACTTGGGATGTAGAATTTAGAACTCTCATAGTTTACTGTTCAAAAAGTAAAATAGCACAACTACTTTGGAAAACAGCTTTGTAGTTTCTTATAAATTTAAACATAGACTACATTTGCCATTTGACAGCAATCATACTTCTAGAGAAATGAAAACTTATATTCTCACAATCTTGCATATATTTATATTGGCTTTATTAATAATTTCCCCAAACTGGAAACAATAGAAATGTCCTTTGATCAATGAGTGGATAAACTGTTGTACATTCTTTCAATGAAATGCTACTCAGCAACAAAAAGGAACAAACTACTTGATACAGGTAAGAACATGGATAAAGTTCAGATACATTATGCTAAGTGAAAGAAGCCAGACTCAAAAGTAAAAATACCGTATGATTCCATTTGTATGTCATTCTGAAAAAGGCAAAACTATGGGGACAGAAAATAGATCAGTAGTTGACAGGGACTAAAGCTGGGAGTTGGGATTGACTACAGACGGAGGAGGCAACTTCCTAGGATGATAGATGTGTTCTATATATTGATTATAATATAGAACATTTACTCTACTGTGTATTTACTGTGCACATTAGCTAAGGCTCAAAGAACTGTTCAATAAAAGTGTGAATTTCCCTGAATATAAATTATACCTCCAGAAGTCTGACTTTATACCACGACTGTAAGTGGAAAACCAGTTTCAGTTGCCATAAAAAGAAAGTAAGTTAAGGGCGGCACAGTGGGTAAAGTGGCTCAGTAGGTAAAGCGCCAGCCCCATATACCAACGGTTTCGGGTTCAAAGGCGCCCCTGGCCAAATTGCAACAAAAAAATAGCCAGGTGTTGTGGCGGGCGCCTGTAGTCCTACCTAGTTGGGAGGCTGAGGCAAGAGAATCAACCTAAGCACAGGAGTTGGAGGTTGCTGTGAGCTGTGTGACGCCACGGCACTCTACCAAGGGCAATAAAGTGAGTCTCTACAAAAAAAAAAAAAAGAAGGTAAGTTAAAAAAATAAATAAAATAATACGGGCGACACCTGTGGCTCAAAGGGGTAGGGTGCCGGCCCCATATGCCAGAGGTGGTGGGTTCAAACCCAGCCCCAGCCAGAAACTGCAAAAAAAAAAATTGATTAAATAAATAAATAATATAATTCTGTAGTAGGGATGGTCTAGGAAGAAAATATAAATATTATGTAAATAAGTAAATACAATGAAAACAAAATAATGTTATAAAATTCTAGCTAGATACTAGTGCTTACCAAACATTCTGAGCCTGAGGTCCTCTCTCTGTTACAGATTAGGAATTGCTAGACCAGTGTTAAGGACATTATCAGCACTACACTGGGAATTTCTCCTTGACATTATTAGGCTGAATAAGAATTAAAAAAGTGGACAGCGGCCGGGCGTGGTGGCTCACGCCTGTAGTCCCAGCGCTGTGGGAGGCCGAGGCGAGTGGATTGCCTGAGCTCAGAGGTTCAAGACCTGTATGAACAGCAGTGAGCCAGAGTAAGACCCCGTCTCTACTAACATCAAAAACAGCCAGATGTTGTGGTGGGCATCTGTAATCCCTGCTACTGGGGAGGCAAGGAGACAGAGCATTGCCAGAGGAGGAACATCTAAAAAAAAAAAAGAAGAAAGAAAATGAACAAAAAAAATATAAAAAAAAAAGTACTTCAAATGAAGAATGAACAAGCAAGCTGGAATTAAAAAAAAAATAATAAAAATTAAAAAAAAAAAGCAGGCAGCACCTGTGGCTCAGTGGGTAGGGCACCAGCCCTATATACCGAGAGTGGTGGGTTCAAACCCGGCCCCGGCCAAACTGCAACAAAAAATACCCTGTTTCCCTGAAAATAAGACAGTGTCTTATTTTAAGGTGTGCTCCCAAAGATGTGCTAGGTCTTATTTTCAGGGGACGTCTTATCTTTCCTGTAAGTAGGTCTTATTTTCGGAGGATGTCTTATTTTCGGGGAAACAAGGTAGCTAGGCTTTGTGGCGGGTGCTTGTAGTCCCAGCTACTCGGGAGGCTGAGGCAAGAAAATCGCCTAAGCCCAGAAGTTGGAGGTTGTTGTGAGCTATGAAGCCACAGTACTCTACCAAGGGCAATAAAGGGATACTCTGTCTCTGAAAAAAAAAAAAATTAAAAAGAGAAGAAATGTAGTGTTATTTAAGGCAAACCACAAGGCATCCTATATGGTCTGAAACACTGAAATAAGATATATAAAGTGAATGGCTTCAAGTAGGTAGTTGGTAAATGTTATTTCCCCTCTCTTAGTTTTCCAAACTTAAAAAGCAGAGTAGGCAAAGAATACCTAAATACTGTAAGTGGAAAGAAATACTATGTTAGTGGCTCAGAAGACTCAATATCTACAGTTAAAATTTCACTTCTCCCAAAAATGATTATAGGTTCAACATGATCCCCCCAAAATCTCATCTGGCTCTTTTCTGTAGAAATCAACAAGGTAATTCTAAAATCTTTTTTTTTCTTGGAGTCTCACTCTGTTGCCCAGGCTATAGTGCACTGGCGTCATCATTGCTCACTCCAACCTCAAACTCCTGGGTTCAAGCAATCCTCCTGCCTCAGCCTCCCAAGGCCCTACAACTACAGGTGTGTGCCACTACACCCAGCTAATTTTTCTGTTTTTGGTAGAGATGGGGTCTCACTCTTGCTCAAGCTGGTTTTAAACTCCAGACCTCATGCAATCCTCCTGCCTCAGCCTCCTTGAGTGGTGGGATACAGACGTGAGCCACCTCACTCAGCCCTAATTCTTTTTTTTTCTCTTTTGAGACAGAGTCTTACTTTGTCATCCCCTGTAGATTCCCCTGGCGTCATGGCTCACAGCAATCTCAGACTCCTGGGCTCAAGCAATTCTCTTGCCTCAGCTTCCCAAGTAGCTGGGATCATAGGCACCCACCACAATGCTAGGATATTTTTAGAGACAGGGTGTCACTCTAGCTCAGGCTGGTCTCAAACTCATGAGCTCAGGTGATCCACCCATCTTGCCCTCCCAGAGTGTTGGGATTACAGGCGTGAGCCATCACGCCTAGCCTACTGATTCTAAAATCTTCATGGCAAACCAAAGGACACAGAACAGCCAAAATCATTTTGGAAAGTAAGAAAAAATGTAGAGTTTCAGTAATCAAGACAGTGTGGTATTGGTGTAAGCATAGATATATATGTATCACTGTAATAGAACAAAATCTAGAAATAGACCCATGCAGATATGGGTCAACATGTTGTTATTGTCAATATGTTGGCAACAAAGGTGGTAGATCATTCAGTGGAGACAGAAAATCTTTCCAACAAATGGTGCTGGAACAATTGGATATCCACATTCAAAAAAAAA
This sequence comes from Nycticebus coucang, assembly GCF_027406575.1. Classification (NCBI taxonomy): domain Eukaryota; kingdom Metazoa; phylum Chordata; class Mammalia; order Primates; family Lorisidae; genus Nycticebus; species Nycticebus coucang. Next base: position 66,863,615 of record NC_069793.1, on the reverse strand, counting down.
AAAAAAAGAATTTTGATCCATATCTCACATTATATAAAAAAAAATTCAAAATGGATCACCAATATAAATTTAAAACTTAAAACTATAGAACCTCTAGGAGAAAACATAGAAGAATATCTCTGTGACCTTGGTTTAGGCTAATATAGATCGATTGATTGATTAATTGATTACTGACTGATTAAGACAGGGTCTCACTCCAGTACCCAGATAAGAGTGCAATGGGGGGTCGCTCCGGAAGCCCCGCGAGTTCCGGAAGACTGGTAGCCCAGATTCTGCTAGGAGAAGCCAAGCTTTCCAGAGAATGTTTCAGAAAAAGTTACGTGGAGCGTGGGCGTTTCCCAGACTCCTAAGGTTTTCTAAGTTCCTATAAAGATTCTGGATGAGGGAGGCGGAGCAAGATGGCAGCCGAGTAACAGCTTCCTTGCATCTGGGCACCGTGAGTCTGGGGAGATAGGACTCCAGGCATCTCTGGCTGGTGGGAACTGCCTATCATCACTCCTATGAAGATACAGGGAGTCAGCGAGAGACTTCTGGACCCCAAGAGGAGGACTAAAACAGTGGAAAACCGGCAAGTGGTCGCGTGTGTTCAATCCGTCTAAACCGCCCACAACTGTAAGTTCAGTAGCAGGGAGACTGCAAACCAGAAAGGCCTTACCTGTGAACTGTTTTGATGTCCTTGGACTTGGCACTGAGTTGAACTGCCGTGGGGAAGGCCTGAGCGGGAGTGCGGAGAACTTTGGCGTTGTCTAGGGCCCCAGTCTGAGCCGCTGAGCCAGACGGAGCTAATAGTGTTTGGCGGTGGGTCACATGGATCCATTGCCAGTGATCTGCCCCGGCAAGCTCCGCCCTCAGGGTCGCAGAGCTAGAAACGGGTGGGAGCTGGTAACCCAGCAACCAAGTAGCCTAAGGGTGGGGTTTGAGCGCCTTGCAGCCCTAACCCTCAGGGGCAGAGTGAGACCGGTTTTGGCACACTGAGTAAGTGGATAGCCACTTCAGCAGCGATTCCAGCGAGAAAGCTGGGAAAGCTTCTGCTCAGCAAGTTTACAAGTTCAAAGTGCCTTTTAAGTAGGCTGAAGAGAGATTTAGGGTGTCTACCTGCTGGGGTTTGAGAAATCAGCAGCCTCCAGTCGTATCAGAACTGTGACTAACATCTCATACCCCAGAAGACCACGTGTTGCCCAGACAATATTCAATAACATATACAAACTGCTTTGTTTTTGGTTGTGTATTTTTTTCTTCTTTTTCTTTTTTGGTTTGGTTGTTTTTTTTGTTTGTTTATTTTGACATTGCTGATGCTCTTTTGTTTTTTTAATTTCAATCTTTTCCACACAGATCCCTTTTTCTTTCTCAATTTTCCTAGTTTAATTATAATTTCCCATTGCTGCCTTTTTTAATAACTTCAACTTCATTTTTGCTAGTGTTTCTACCGATATAATTTGGTTTTTCACCCAATTTTATCCCCGTAAAGTTTTCTGTTTGCTTCTTTTGGTTTGATTTATAGCATTTTTGTCTTTCCTCTCTACTTGGTGGAGGTGGGGTACTGTGTCTGATCAGGTTAGCAAAGAGCTGCTGACCTCAAGGGAACCACGCAACTGTGCACCCCCAGAAGGTGGGGTTTTTTAAGGTTGTGTCAAAGTACCCTACTGTACACCTATATTGCCCTGTCTCCCTCTTTCTGTGCCTCTCTTCTTTTTGTCAATATTCCTTATACTCACCCCCTCTCCTTTCTCTATCTTTCTTTTTTTCTTATCACTCGGTCCTCCTTTCTTTCATCCCCTTTCTTTTGCTCTTCAACCTTCTCACCCTTCTGGTCCTGTAACCCTTAGTCCACAGGCACAAGAACTTAAAGAGCAAGAGGAAGTGAAAGGAAAATTAGGGCAAGGAAACAGATAAAAGAAATCACCCATGAGGAAGAATCAGCAGAAAACTCCAGGCAACATGAAGAACCAGTCTAGAACAACCCCACCAAGGGACCATGAGGTAGCTACTGCAGATGATTCCACCAGTATAGAAATGTTAGGAATGACAGAAAGGGAATTTAGAATACACATGTTGAAAACAATGAAAGAAATGATGGAAACAATGAAGGAAATTGCTAATAAAGTGGAAAATAACCAAAAGGAAATCCAAAAACAGAATCAAGTAAGAGATGAACGATATGAAGAATATAAAAAGGATATAGCAGACCTGAAGGAACTGAAACAGTCAATTAGGGAACTTAAAGATACAATGGAAAGTATCAGCAACAGGTTAGACCATGCAGAAGAAAGAATTTCAGAGGTAGAAGACAAAGTTCTTGAGATAACTCAGACAGTAAAAGAGGCAGAAAAGAAGAGAGAGAAAGCAGAACGTTCACTGTCAGAATTATGGGACTTTATGAAGCGTTCCAACATACGAGTTATAGGAATTCCAGAAGGGGAAGAAGAATGCCCCAGAGGAATGGAAGCCATACTAGAGAATATTATAAAAGAAAATTTCCCAAACGTCACCAAAGAGTCTGACACACTGCTTTCAGAGGGATATCGGACCCCAGGTCGCCTCAACTCTAACCGAGCTTCTCCAAGACACATTGTGATGAACCTGTCCAAAGTCAAGACAAAAGAAAAGATTCTGCAAGCTGCCAGGAGTAAGCGCCAGTTGACCTACAGGGGCAAATCCATCAGAGTTACCGCAGACTTCTCTAATGAAACTTTCCAAGCAAGAAGACAATGGTCATCTACCTTTAACCTACTTAAACAGAACAATTTTCAGCCCAGAATTCTGTACCCTGCTAAGCTAAGCTTCAGAATTGACGGAGAAATCAAATCATTTACGGATATACAAACATTGAGGAAATTCGCCACAACAAGACCAGCTCTACAGGAAATACTTCAACCTGTTCTGCACACTGACCACCACAATGGATCAGCAGCAAAGTAAGAACTCAGAAATCAAAGGACAGAACCTAACCTCCACACTGATGCAAAAGATAAAACTAAGCAATGGACTCTCACCAAATAAGACGAATAGAATACTACCACACTTATCAATTATCTCCATAAATGTTAATGGCTTGAATTCCCCACTGAAGAGACGTAGATTGGCTGACTGGATTAAAAAACACAAGCCATCCATTTGCTGTCTGCAAGAAACACACCTGGCCTCAAAAGACAAATTAAAGCTCCGAGTCAAGGGTTGGAAGACAATTTTTCAGGCAAACGGAATTCAGAAGAAAAGAGGAGTTGCAATCTTATTTTCAGATACATGTGGATTTAAAGCAACTAAAGTCAAAAAAGACAAAGATGGTCACTTTATATTGGTCAAGGGAAAAATACAACAAGAAGACATTTCCATTCTAAATATTTATGCACCCAATTTAAATGCTCCCAGCTTCTTGAAGCAGACCTTACTCAGTCTGAGCAATATGATATCTGATAATACCATCATAACAGGCGACTTTAACACACCTCTTACAGAGCTGGACAGATCCTCTAAACAGAAATTAAACAAAGATATAAGAGATTTAAATGAGACCCTAGAACAACTATGCTTGATAGATGCATATAGAACACTCCACCCCAAAGATAAAGAATATACATTCTTCTCATCACCCCATGGAACATTCTCCAAAATTGATCATATCCTGGAACACAAAACAAATATCAACAGAATCAAAAGAATTGAAATTTTACCTTGTATCTTTTCAGACCATAAGGCACTAAAGGTGGAACTCAACTCTAACAAAAATGCTCAAGCCCACCCAAAGGCATGGAAATTAAACAATCTTCTGTTGAATAACAGATGGGTGAAGGAAGAAATAAAACAGGAAATCATTAACTTCCTTGAGCATAACAACAATGAAGACACAAGCTACCAAAACCTGTGGGATACTGCAAAAGCAGTTTTGAGAGGAAAATTCATCACTTTAGATGCCTACATTCGAAAAACAGAAAGAGAGCACATCAACAATCTCACAAGAGATCTTATGGAATTGGAAAAAGAAGAACAATCTAAGCCTAAACTCAGTAGAAGAAAAGAAATATCCAAAATCAAATCAGAGATCAGTGAAATTGAAAACAAAAGAATCATTCAGAAAATTAATGAAACAAGGAGTTGGTTTTTTGAAAAAATAAATAAAATAGATAAACCATTAGCCAGACTAACTAGAAATAGAAAAGTAAAATCTCTAATAACCTCAATCAGAAACGATAAAGGGGAAATAACAACTGATCCCACAGAGATACAAGAGATCATCTCTGAATACTACCAGAAACTCTATGCCCAGAAATTTGTCAATGTGAAGGAAATGGATCAATATTTGGAATCACACCCTCTCCCTAGACTTAGCCAGGAAGAAATAGACCTCCTGAACAGACCAATTTCAAGCACTGAGATCAAAGAAACAATAAAAAAGCTTCCAACTAAAAAATGCCCTGGTCCAGATGGCTTCACTCCAGAATTCTACCAAACCTTCAAGGAAGAGCTTATTCCTGTACTGCAGAAATTATTCCAAAAAACTGAGGAAGAAGGAATCTTCCCCAACACATTCTATGAAGCAAACATCACCCTGATACCAAAACCAGGAAAAGACCCAAACAAAAAGGAGAATTTCAGACCAATCTCACTCATGAACATAGACGCAAAAATTCTCAACAAAATCCTAGCCAATAGATTACAGCTTATCATCAAAAAAGTCATTCATCATGATCAAGTAGGCTTCATCCCAGGGATGCAAGGCTGGTTTAACATACGCAAGTCTATAAACGTTATCCACCATATTAACAGAGGCAAAAATAAAGATCACATGATCCTCTCAATAGATGCAGAAAAAGCATTTGATAAAATCCAGCATCCTTTTCTAATTAGAACTCTGAAGAGTATAGGCATAGGTGGCACATTTCTAAAACTGATTGAAGCTATCTATGACAAACCCACAGCCAATATTTTACTGAATGGAGTAAAACTGAAAGCTTTTCCTCTTAGAACTGGAACCAGACAAGGTTGTCCTCTGTCACCTTTACTATTCAACGTAGTGCTGGAAGTTCTAGCCAATACAATTAGGCAAGACAAGGAAATAAAGGGAATCCAAATGGGAGCAGAGGAGGTCAAACTCTACCTCTTTGCTGACGACATGATCTTATACTTAGAGAACCCCAAAGACTCAACCACAAGACTCCTAGAAGTCATCAAAAAATACAGTAATGTTTCAGGATATAAAATCAATGTCCACAAGTCAGTAGCCTTTGTATACACCAATAACAGTCAAGATGAGAAGCTAATTAAGGACACAACTCCCTTCACCATAGTTTCAAAGAAAATGAAATACCTAGGAATATACCTAACAAAGGAGGTGAAGGACCTCTATAAAGAAAACTATGAAATCCTCAGAAAGGAAATAGCAGAGGATATTAACAAATGGAAGAACATACCATGCTCATGGATGGGAAGAATCAACATTGTTAAAATGTCTATACTTCCCAAAGCTATCTACCTATTCAATGTCATTCCTATGAAAGTACCTACATCGTACTTTCAAGATTTGGAAAAAATGATTCTGCGTTTTGTATGGAACCGGAAAAAAACCCGTATAGCTAAGGCAGTTCTTAGTAACAAAAATAAAGCTGGGGGCGTCAGCATACCAGATTTTAGTCTGTACTACAAAGCCATAGTGGTCAAGACAGCATGGTACTGGCACAAAAACAGAGACATAGACACTTGGAATCGAATTGAACACCAAGAAATGAAACTAACATCTTACAACCACCTAATCTTTGATAAACCAAACAAGAACTTACCTTGGGGGAAAGACTCCCTATTCAATAAATGGTGTTGGGAGAACTGGATGTCTACATGTAAAAGACTGAAACTGGACCCACACCTTTCCCCACTCACAAAAATTGATTCAAGATGGATAAAGGACTTAAATTTAAGGCATGAAACAATAAAAATCCTCAAAGAAAGCATAGGAAAAACACTGGAAGATATTGGCCTGGGGGAAGACTTCATGAAGAAGACTGCCATGGCAATTGCAACAACATCAAAAATAAACAAATGGGACTTCATTAAACTGAAAAGCTTCTGTACAGCTAAGGACACAATAACCAAAGCAAAGAGACAACCTACACAATGGGAAAGGATATTTGCATATTTTCAATCAGACAAAAGCTTGATAACCAGGATCTATAGAGAACTCAAATTAATCCACATGAAAAAAGCCAACAATCCCTTATATCAATGGGCAAGAGACATGAATAGAACTTTCTCTAAAGATGACAGACGAATGGCTAACAAACACATGAAAAAATGTTCATCATCTCTATATATTAGAGAAATGCAAATCAAAACAACCCTGAGATATCATCTAACCCCAGTGAGAATGGCCCACATCACAAAATCTCAAAACTGCAGATGCTGGCGTGGATGTGGAGAGAAGGGAACACTTTTACACTGCTGGTGGGACTGCAAACTAGTACAACCTTTCTGGAAGGAAGTATGGAGAAACCTCAAAGCACTCAACCTAGACCTCCCATTCGATCCTGCAATCCCATTACTGGGCATCTACCCAGAAGGAAAAAAATCCTTTTATCATAAGGACACTTGTACTAGACTGTTTATGGCAGCTCAATTTACCATTGCCAAAATGTGGAAACAGCCTAAATGCCCACCAACCCAGGAATGGATTAACAAGCTGTGGTATATGTATACCATGGAATACTATTCAGCTATTAAAAAAAATGGAGACTTTACATCCTTCGTATTAACCTGGATGGAAGTGGAAGACATTATTTTTAGTAAAGCATCACAAAAATGGAGAAGCATGAATCCTATGTACTCAATCTTGATATGAGGACAATTAATGACAATTAAGTTTATGAGGGGGGGAAGCAGAAAGAGGGATGGAGGGAGGAGGGAGGGCCTTAGTGTGTGTCACACTTTATGGGGGCAAGACATGATTGCAAGAGGGACTTTACCTAACAATTGCAATCAGTGTAACTGGCTTATTGTACCCTCAATGAATCCCCAACAATAAAAAAAAAAAAAAAAAAGAGTGCAATGGGGACATCAGAGCCCACTCCAGCTCAAACTTCTGGGCTCAATGGATCCTCCTGCCTGCCTCAACCTCCCAAATAGGTGGGACTATCAGAATGTAGCACTAACCCAGCTAAATTTTATTAACTTATTTATTTTGAGTTTTCCCCCTGTGTTTTTTTTTTTTTCCACAGATTAAGGGTCCCAGCTAAGTTTTTATTTTTATGTTTTGTAGAAACAGGGTCTTGCTAAAGTGCCTGGGTTGGTCTTAAACTCCTGGATTTAAGCAATCCTCTTGCCTTGACTTCCCAAAGTGCTGGAATTATAGGTGTGAGCCACCATGCCCACCCAGATTTTTAGGTATGATACGAAAAGCACAAAACATAAAAGAAAAAATTTATGAACTGAACTTCATCAAACTTAAAAAACTTCTGCTCTTTAAAAGACACACTGTTAAGACAACAAGATAAGTCATAGAAGAGAAAAAATAATTGCAAAACACATGTCTGAAAAGGGACTGATATCTAAAAATAGATGAAGAATTTTCATAACTCAGGCCAGGTACAGTAGCTCATGCTTGTAATCCTAGCACTTTGGGAGGCCAAGGCAGGAGAATAGTTTGAGCTCAGGAGTTCAAGACCAGCCTGAACAATAAAGACTACATCTCTACTAAAAATAGAAAAATTAGCCAGACATCATCGCATGTACCTGTACTCCCAGCTCCCAGGCTGATGCAGGAGTTAAAGGTTGCAATGAGCTATAATGATGCTACTACATTCTATCTGGGACAATAAAGCAAGACTCTCTCGAGAAAAAAAAAAAAAATCATAACTTAATAATTAAAAAAAAAGATTTTCTTTCTTTCTTTTTTTTTTTTTTTGAGATAGAGTCTCATTCTGTTGCCTAGGCTAGAGTGCTATGGTGTCAGCCTAAGCTCAAGGGATCCTCCTGCCTTGGCCTCCCAGAGTGCTAGGATTACAGGTTGTGAGCCACTGTGCCTGATCAAAAAACCTCAAATTTAACATTTTTTTTTAGAGACAGATTCTTGCAAAATTATGTAGATTGGCCTCAAACTCCTGGGCTCAAGCAATCCTGCTGCTTTAGTCTCTTAAGTAGCTGGAACTACATGCCTGTGCTAGTGCGCTCAGTTCCAATTTTTAAAATAGACGAAAATTTGAAGAGACACATCATCAAAGAAGATATACAAGTGGCAAATAAGTACATGAAAAGAAGCTCAACATCATTATTTATTAGAGCAATGCAAATTAAAACCACTATGAGATACCACTATATATCTATTAAATAGATTTTTAAAAATTGACAACAACAAGTGCTACCCAGAAAGATTAGTTACTGTAACTCTCACACATTGCTAGTGGGAATTCAAAATGGTGCAGCCATTTTGGTAAACAGTTTAGCAGTTTCTTATAAAGTTAAACATAAACTTATTATCTGATCTATAAATCCCAGTCTTAGATAGTTATCCAGGAGAACATATATATTCATGGAAAACTTGTATGAGAATCCTTATTGAGGCTTTATTTATTTATTTATTTATTTATTTATTTTGTTGAGACAGGGTCCCACCCTATGCCCCTGAGCAGAGTGCAGTGGGCGTGGTAGCTCACCACAACCTCAGACTCGGGCTGCAGGCACCCCGCTGCCTCAGCCTCCGGAAGCCGCTGGGATTACAGGCGCTCGCCGCGGCGCCCGGCTGGGTTTTTCCATTTTTTTCACGAGTCGGGGTCTCACTGTCGCTCAGGCGAGTCACGAACTCCTGAGCTCAAGCGATTCTCCCTCCTCAGCCTCCCACAGTGCTGGGATTACAGGCGTGAGCCACCGCGCCCGGCTATTTATTTATTTTTAAGAAAGAGTCTCACTTTGTCATCCTCAGTAGAGTGCAGTGGCATCACAGCTCACAGCAACTCTTTGGTTTAAGCGATTCTCTTGCCTCAGCTTCCCAAGTAGCTGGGACTACAGGCACCCAGCACAACACCTAGCTATTTTCGGAGATGGGGATCTTGCTCTGGCTCAGGCTGGTCTTGAACTCAGGAGCTCAGGCAATCCACCCGCCTCGGCCCCCCAGAGTGCTAGGATTACAGGCGAGAGCCACCACGCCCTGCCTTCGTGTTGAGGCTTTATTCAAAATCACCAGTAAGCAGGAATCAGCCCAAATGTATGTCAACTGGTGAACTGATAAGCCATTCAATGGAGTAAAATACTTGCAAAATTTGTATACTCACTACAGAATTATTCACAATGGCTAAAACATGGAGGCAATCCGAGTATACACTGACAGATGAATAGATAAGCAAAATATGGCATATACATACACGCATTATGTAATATTATTTAGCCTTAAAAAGGAAGGAAATTCTGACATATGCTACCAAATTGTGGACATTATGCTAAGTGAACTGAGCCAGTCACAAAAGGACAAATACTGTATGATTCCACTTATAAGAGGCAGCGCAGTCAAAACCAGAGACGGAAACTTAAAAGGATGGTAGACAAGGGTATGGGGAGGTGGAATGAGCAGTTACTGTTCAATGGGTACAAAGTTTCAATTTTATAAAATGAAGAGTTATGGAGGTGGATGGTGGTGATGGTTGCAAAACATTATGAACACAATTTCCTATCATTGCACTGTACATTTTCTTTTTTCTTTTTGAGACAGAGTTTCACTATGTTGCCTTCAGTACAGCAACCTCAAACTCTTGGGCTTAAGCGATCCTCTTGCCTCAGCCTCCCAAGTAGCTGGGACTATAGGTACCCACCAAAATGCCCAGCTATTTTTAGAGATGAGTTCTCATTCTGGCTCAGGCTGGTTTTGAACTACTGAGCTCAGGCCATCCAACAACCTCGGCTTCCCAGAGTGCTAGGATTACAGGCGTGAGACACCGTGCCCAGCCCTTGCTCTATATTTTGATTGTTGCAAACTATACATGTAAAAAGAGTGAACTTTACTACATGTAAATTATATCCCCGAAACCTGATTTAACAAAGAAGCAGACTATGCTACTCAAACCAAGAACATTCCATAAAAGGCATCCTTCATACCTTTCTTCGACTTTAATGGAGAGTTGGTTGCAGAGGTTGTGAACATATTGGGCATAACTCTCTGCCAGGGTCATGTCATATGCAGTAAGGTGAATGTTTAAAACACCATATTCATAATCTGTCCCCAAATCAATGGATCTCACTTCCACTTTTGTCCTCTTCTTCTTGGGCTAAACAGAAAACAAATACAAAGAGAAAGAAAAGAAATTAAAATTTTGTATAAGAAATTCTAATGGCTCAGCACCTGTAGCTCAGCGGCTAGGGTGCCAGCCACATACACCAGAGCTGTCGGGTTTGAATCCAGCCTGGGCCTGCCAAACAACAATAACAACCACAACCAAAAAATAGCTGGGCATTGTGGCAGGCGCCTGTAGTCCCAGCTACTTGGGAAGCTGAGGCAAGAGAATCGCTTAAGCCCAAGAGTTGGAGGTTGCTGCGAGCTGTGATGCCACAGCACTCTACTGAGGGTGACACAGTGAGACTCTGTCTCAAAAAAAAAAAAAGAAAGAAACTCTAATAACACCATATTGTTATTAAAATAGTCCATCCTGGGCGGCGCCTGTGGCTCAGTGAGTAGGGCGCCGGCCCCATATGCCAAGGGTGGCGGGTTCAAACCCAGCCCCGGCCAAACTGCAACAACAACAACAAAAATAGCCAGGTGCTGTGGCGGGCGCCTGTAGTCCCAGCTACTCGGGAGGCTGAGGCAAGAGAATCGCTTAAGCCCAGGAGCTGCAGGTTGCTGTGAGCTGTGTGATGCCATGGCACTCTACCAAGGGCTATAAAGTAAGACTCTGTCTCTACAAAAAAAATAAATAAATAAATAAAAATAAAATAGTCCATCCTTCGAACAAATTTGTTTGTCATTTTTCTCTCAGGTTACCACCTATCTACGAACTGAAGTTCTCCTGGGAAGGGAAGTTCTCCTGACAAATTCCCTTCCCAGTCTTGGGTGTGACAAAAGCCAAAACAAAGAAAGGCAATTATTAATGCTTTAACATACATACATGTGTCTGTCTTCTACCATTATCTTGTTTTGAGACTCACCTCCCATCTCTGGCCTTCTGTTTCTCAATTTTTAAATTGATGGGGTTATGCTAAATTACATATTCTTATTCTTAGATAATCCTTCCTTCCACAGAAGGAACCCCAAAATGTATATGCAAAATTTTATAAGTACCTTTTTCTGAGGAGAGAATCCTTAGCTTTCATCAGAATCTTAAATCAACAGCAAGGAATCTCAGCATTAGTTCTCTTCTAGGTATCCTAGCTCTGAAATTCAACAACTGTTATACACAAATTTCCATCTGAGAAGTGAAAGGTACAATTATTACTTGATTTCTTCCTTTCCCTGTCATACAAAATATTGCTTCACTACATATCAACTTGCGTGGGCTGATATAAAAAGTTAAAATGAGACCTTGGAAAAGTTATTTCATATAACATAAGTCAGAATAAAGAAAGCTCCTCAGCTGAAAATAATCTAACCTAAATGACTATCGAGAGGGAGACTTGTCAAATAAATTATGCAGCTATAAGAAGAAATAAGTCACTTTTTTATGTACTGATATGGAAAGGTCTTTAAGATAAATTAAATAATAAAGGCAAACTATAGAATAATGTGTTCAAAATATTGCCACACATATAAAAAGGGTAAGACAGAAGAGATGGATGTGTGTCTGTGCTGTGTGTACATGTATGTAATTATATACATACTTACTTGCTCTCATATACAAAAAATATCTCTGGAAGAATGTACAAAAGTACTATCATTGGCTGCCCATAAACTAACTAGATGGCTGGAAAAAAGAGGTAGGAAGAATTTTTAACTACTTTCCTTCTTATTCCTCTTAGTCCTTGTTTTTTTTTTTTTTTGGAGACAGAGTTTTACTTTGTCACCCTTAGTAGAGTGCTGTGGCGTCATAGCTCACAGCAACCTCAGACTCCTGAGCTCAAGTGATTCTCTTGCCTCAGCCTCCCAAGTAGCTGGGACTACAGGTGCATGCCACAGTGTCCAGCTATTTTTAGAGACAAGGTCTCAGGCTGGTCTTGAACCTGTGAGCTCAGGCCATCCAACCACCTCAGCCTCCCAGAGTGCTAGGATTTTTTTGTTTGTTTGTTTTGAGACAGAGTCTCCCTCTGTTGACCAGGCTACAGTGCCAAGGTATCAGCCTAGCTCATAGCAACCTCAAGTTCCTGGGTTTAAGCAATCCTCTTGCTTCAACTTCTCAACTAGCTGAGACTATAGGCATCCACCACAATGCCTGGCTAATTTTTCTATTTTTAGTACACACAGAGTCTTGAACTCCTGAGCTCAAGGAATCCTCCCACCTAAGCCTCCCAGAGTGCTAGGATTACAGATCTGAACCATGGTTCCCAGCCTATTTTTTTCAATTTTTAATAATGTAAGCCTTTTCTCAATTTCAATTTAAAATAGAATCTTAAAATTTGTGTTTTTGTTTTTTTTTTTTATTTTGAGACAGAGTCTCACTATGTCACCCTCAGTAGAGTGCCATAGCGTCACAGCTCACAGCCACCTCAAACTCTTGGGCTTAAGCAATTCTCCTGCCTCAGCCTCCGGAGTAGCTGGGACTATAGGCGCCTGCCACAACACCTGGCTGTTTTTTTGTTGAAGTTGTCATTGTTGTTTAGCAGTCCTGGGCTGGGTTCAAACCCTGGCTAGTGCCCTAACCACTGAGTTATGGGCACCAAGCCTGTTTTTCTGTCTGTAAAAAATTTTTGTTTAATTTGCTCAGGCTGGTCTTGGACTACCGGACTCCAAACAATACTTGTACCTCCATCTCCCAATTGAGATTACAGGTGTGTGCCACCAAGCTGAGTTCTACTATGTTTTAAAAATTGCTTTTAGCCAGGCACGGTGGTTCATGCCTGTAATCCTAGCACTCTGGGTAGCAGAGGTGGGTGGATTGTCTGAGCTCAAGAGTTGAAGACAGCCTGAGCAAGAATGAGACCTCATCTCTAAAAACAGCCTGGCATCATGGTGGGCGCCTATAGCCCCAGCTACTTGGGAGGCTGAGGCAACAGGATCACTTGAGTCCAAGAGGGTGAGGGTGCTGTGAGCTATGATGCCACAGCACTCTACCAGGGCTGACAGAGTGAGACTCTGTCTCCAAAAAAAATTTCATACCAAAATATGCATAAATAAGCACACGGTTCAATGAATTTTTTTGTTTTGAGACAGAGTCTTACTCTATAACCGTGGGTAGAATGCCATAGCGCCATAGCTCATAGCAACCTCAGACTCCTGGGCTTGAATAATTCTCTTGCTTCAGCTTCCTGAGTACCTGGGATTACAGGTACTCATCACAAAACCCAGATAATTTTTCTATTTTTAGCAGAGACAGGGTCTTGCTCTTGCTCAGGGTGGTCTCGAACTCCTGAGCTCAAGCAATCCACCCACCTTGGCCTCCCAGAATGCTAGAATTACCAGGCGTGAGCCCCTACATACAGCCAGCTCAATGAATTTTCACAAAGTAAAAATATCTGTGTAATCAATATCCTAAACAAGAAACAGATCATGACCAGTACCCCAAACATCTCTTTTCCCCAAATTGGTAACCACTATTCTGAATTATAAAACCATAGGGTTATTTCACATGTTGTTGAAAGTTACGAAAATGGAATGATAAAGTACATTCTTTTTTGTGTCCAGCTTCTTTCATTCATTACATTTATAAGGTTTATCATGCACTACATAAAAGGGCAGTCCTTCTCATTGCTCTACTAGTCCACTATATATTCATGCTACAACTCACTTACCTTTTCAACTGTTGGTAGGAATTTGGACTGTTTCCAGTGAGGGGCCATTATCGACATACCACTACCAATGTTCTTACATATATCTTTTAGTGAATATATGTTTGTTTGTTTTTTTGAGATAGAGTTTCACTTTGTCATCCTCAGTACAGTGCCGAGGCCTCAAAGTTAACAACAACCTCAAACTCCTGGGGTTAAGCAATTCTCTTGCCTCAGCCTCCCAAGTAGCTGGGACTTCGGGCGCCCACCAGAATGCTGGGCTATTTTTAGAGATGTGGTCTCACTCTGGCTCAAGCTGGTCTTGAATTCATGAGCTCGGGCAATCCACCTGCCTCGGCCTACCAAAGTGATAGGATTATAGCCGTGAGCCATGGCACCCGGCCCATGTATGTATTTTTGTTGGGAATATAGATGGGCACTGAACAACTGAATTATTTTTAATAGATACTCTCAGTTTTACAAAGTACTTTCCAATTTAGACTCCTGTCAGTAATGTATGAGAGTTCTGATTGTTCCACGTTCTTGCCAACATGTACAAAACTTAGTCAGGTTTTCTGGTTTATTTGTTTTAGCCATTTTGGTGGCCAGGTAGTGGTGATACAATGCTAGGTAGTGGTAATGCAATGAGGTAACGTACATTTCTTTTATGTCTTTTGAGCCCAAGCCCTTCCCACATGTTTATTGGCTATTTGGAGGTTTTTACTGGCCATTTGAATACCTGCCTATTCCAGTATTTTGCCCACTGAAAAAACTGCATTGTCTGCTTTTTTCTTACTGAGTTATACAGCATCTTTATTCTAGATATGATCCTTTCCATGTAGCTGCAAATATCTTCTCCTCTGTAGCTTTCCTTTTTACTTTTTCATGGTATATTTTGGTGAGAAGTTCTTATTTTTTTTTTTTGGCCAGGGCTGGGTTTGAACCCACCACCTCTGGCATATGGGGCCAGCGCCCCACTCTGTTGAGCCACAGGCGCCACCAGAGAAGTTCTTATTTTTAATGTCGTTCAATTGATTCAGTTTTTTCTATTATGGTTATAGTGATTTGGGGGTTCCACTTAAGAAATCTTTGCTTACCTCAAGATCATAAACATATTTTTTTTTAATTTTTTTTAGAGATAGAGTCTCACTTTGTCACCCTCAATAGAGTGCTGTGGTGTCACAGCTCATAGCAACCTCCAGCTCTTGGGCTTAGGTGATTCTCTTGCTCAGCCTCCCAAGTAGCTGGGACTTTAGGCTCCTGCCACAATGCTCGGCTATTTTTTGTTACAGTTTGGCCGGGGCCAGGTTTGAACCCACCACCCTTGGTATATGGGGCCAGCACCGTACTCACTAAACTACAGGCACTGCCCATGAAGATATTCTTGTATTTTAGGATCTAACATTTTTTAAATTTTATTTATTTATTTATTTATTTATTTAGAGATGGGGTCTCACTATATTGCCCAAGCTGGAGTACACTGGCTATTCACAGGCCCAATCCCACTACTGATCAGCATGGGAGCTTTGACCTACTCTGTTTCTCACCTGGGACGGTTCATCCCTCCTTAGGCAACCTGGTGGTCCCCCACTCCTGGGAGGTCACCATATTGATGCCAAATTTAGTGCGGACACCCAATAGGCATACTGCACTACAGCCTGGAACTCCTGGACTCAAGCGATCCTCCCTTCTCAGCCTCCTGAGTAGCTGGCACTACAGGCATGTGCCACCGTTCCGGGTGTGGATCTAGCATTTTTGTTATTAAACATTTTCATTTAGTTTTGCTTTTTTTTAAGATAGGGTCTTGTTCTGTTGCCCAAACTGGAGTACAATGGCCGTCATCAGTTCACAGCAGCCTCTAACACCGGCTCAAGCAATCCTCTTGCCTCCCCTACCAAGTAGCTCTGACTACAAGCACCTATCACCATGCCTAGCTAGTTTTTTGTTTTTGTTTGTTTTTAGAAACAGAGTTTTACTTTGTTGCCCTTGGTAGAGTGCGGTGACATCACAACTCACAGCAACCTCCAGCTTTTGGGGTTAGGTGATTCTCTTGCCTCAGCCTCCTGAGTAGCTGGGACTACAGGTGCCCGCCACAACACCAGCCTATTTTTTGTTGTAGTTTGGCTGGGGCTGGGTTTGAACCTGCCACCCTTGGTATATGGGGCCAGTACCCTACTCACTGAGTCACAGGCACCACCTGCCTAGCTAATTTTTTAAGTTTTTGTAGAGATGGTGTCTTTTTTTTTTTTTTTGTTCCCCCAAATCTAGTGTCCTATATTCGTTTTCTGTTGCTGCATAATAAATCATCACAAATGTAACAGCTTACTTACAACAGACCTTCTGTGTGTGAAGATGGTGATGTAGAGATGGTGTCTTGCTGTTGTCCAGGCAGATATTTAATTCCTGGTCTTAAGTGATCCTCCTGTTTTGGACTCTCAATGTGCTAGGATTACAAGTGTGAGCCACTACACCTAGCCTATACTCTCTTTTTAAGTAATTTTTGTGTATTGTGTGAAATAGGAGTTGAATCATTTTTTGCACATGAACATCAGCCCAAGTGACCCAGCATCACTGCATTGCAATGTCAACTCTGTCATATAAGTGTCCATAGACATATGGATCTATTTCTATCCTTTTTATTCTCTTCCATCAGGCTATCTGACTATCCTAGAAACAATACCACATTGTTCTAATAATCAGAGATTTAGAATAAGTCTTGATATGTATAGAAATAGCCTTTTAAAGAAAAAACATAGAAAATTTGCCACTTATATACATAAGTTGTCAATCACCCCTTACTAACAGCCAACAGTCTGGTGGATTCACCAGCACAATTGTTTTTGACTGAGTGCCTGAAGTGGCTTCCTCATACCACTGCTCTTCTGGTCAACCTATGAGAGCAGGAACCCAATCAGGGGAAGCAGGGAGAAGACAAAGAAATGGTCCTTTGGACAAAAATGGAGAAGCATGAATCCTATGTACTCAATTTTGATATGAGGACAATTAATGACAATTAAGGTTATGGGGGGGGTAGGAAAAGCAGAAAGAGGGACGGAGGGAGGAGGTGGGGCCTTGGTGTGTGTCACACTTTATGGGGGCAAGACATGATTGCAAGAGGGACTTTACCTAACAATTGCAATCAGTGTAACCTGGCTTATTGTACCCTCAATGAATCCCCAACAATAAAAAAAAAAAAAAAAAGAAATGGTCCTTTGGGCGGCACCTGTGGCTTAGTGAGTTGGGCGCTGACCCTGTATACCAAGGGTGGCGGGTTCAAACCCGGGCCCAGCCAAACTGCAATAACAACAACAAAAAAATAGTCGGGTGTTGTGGTGGTCGCCTGTAGTCCCAGCTACTTGGGAGGCTGAGGCAAGAGACTCTCCTAGGCCTAGGAGTTGGAGGTTGCTGTGAGCTGTGACGCCACAGCACTCTACTGAGGGCAATAAAGTAAGACTCTTGTCTCAAGAAAAAAAAAAAAGAAATGGTCCTTTACGAGGACCATTGATGATAGACAGGCCTGCTTTCACAGGAATGTTTTGAGAACTGAATAAAATATTTTACATAAAGTGGTTAATACAATCTGTAGCACATTTAAAAAACTCACTAAATACTAAATTGTATTATCTTCATTTTTATATTCCTTATATCTAGCACAGGGCTCAGCAGTATAATGAGTCACTATTTTAGAAGTTAGCACAGGAAGAAATTTTGAGATGATTTTGTCCTGGTTCTTCATCTTCACAAGAGAAGAATATGAAACCCAGAGGGATTATATGTTCCCCCACAGTCATACAGCCAAATAAGAGATCCCAGGAACTAAACCCCAGAATTCCTGACCCCTAATGCAGAAATTTTTCCACTGTAGCCTCTGCATTAGTAAAGTTCTTAACAGTGGTGGGCACTTCAGGGTGCTAGACCTTGCTATGAGAAGCCAATCTCTTGAGACCAATCAATAAGGTGCAAGAGTTTGGCTCTCTCTTAGAGTCTGCCACACCCATGGCTAA
Organism: Nycticebus coucang; assembly: GCF_027406575.1. Classification (NCBI taxonomy): domain Eukaryota; kingdom Metazoa; phylum Chordata; class Mammalia; order Primates; family Lorisidae; genus Nycticebus; species Nycticebus coucang. The sequence goes on along the minus strand of NC_069793.1, from coordinate 66,845,790 downwards.
ATGCAGCAATCAGGACTTCCCAATCATGACAGCCAGCACTGTAGCTATGAAGAATGCTGAAGTCAGATGCAATGGAGAACAGCTGAAATTTTCCAGCATAGGGGGAGGAGCTTCTCTGAAGCCTGTAGGAGGTTTTTCTTAACTGAGGAAAATGCCAGGGCTCTTCAAAGGTGTTGATTTAGGAGAACAAAGAAAGAAAGCTGATTCCAGTATCCCTCTTGGCATCTCACTTGCTTTTCCGTGTTGGCCTCGATCTGCCTGGAACAATCCACATAATCAGAGCCCATTGTGATATTACAGTATATATTTCAGTTCTGAGCCAGGGCACAGTACAGCCAGCAAGAGCTTAACTGCATATAATACGAGACACCAATTTCTGTAATTTTGCCTACATAATTTTTCTCACACCCATCCTATTCTCCCTATTCCTACTGATTGAGTTCAGGCCTTCCACAAATGCCATGTGGAGCTGTTGAAAATAGCTGTGCAGGGGCGGCACCTGTGGCTGAGTCGGTAAGGCGCTGGCCCCATATACCGAGGGCAGCGGGTTCAAACCCGGCCCCGGCTGAACTGCAACAAAAAAATAGCCGGGCGCTGTGGTGGGCGCCTGTAGTCCCAGCTACTTGGGAGGCTGAGGCAAGAGAATCGCTTAAGCCCAGGAGTTGGAGGTTGCTGTGAGCTGTGTGATGCCATGGTACTCTACCGAGGGCCATAGAGTGAAACTCTGTCTCTACAAAAAAGAAAGAAAATAGCTGTGCAGGGCAGTGCCTGTGGCTCAAAGGAGTAGGGTGCCGGCCCCATATGCTGGAGGTGGTGGGTTCAAACCCAGCCCCAGCCAAAAACTGAAAAAAAAAAAAAAAAAGAAAAAAGAAAAAATATCTGTGCAAAGCATATATACATGAATAAAGCTGTGGTTTGGGAAGGCCATCCTGACTGGACAAAAAAGAAAGGAAAGGAGGCTGGAGAAAGGTAGCAGGGAAGATGAACTACTGCCCACCATCAAACTTTGGCACTTCTAATACTGGCCTGGATTCACTGTTAGATGGCCCAGGGTAGCAATTTTTAGGTCTCAAATGGACCATGGTATAAATTACTAACCACTTTTGTACAGAAATGTCCACATTATTACTACTAAAACTGAGGTCCGGGTGGCGCCTGTGGCTCAGTGAACAGGGCGCCGGCCCCATATACCGAGGGTGGCGGGTTCCAACCCAGCCCCGGCTGAACTGCAACCAAAAAATAGCTAGGCATTGTGGCGGGCGCCTGTAGTCCCAGCTACTAGGGAGGCTGAGGCAGGAGAATCGCTTAAGCCCAGGAGTTGGAGGTTGCTGTGAGCTGTGTGACGCCACGGCACTCTACCGAGGGCAATAAAGTGAAACTCTGTCTCTACAAAAAAAAAAAACACATAAAACTGAGGTCCTCTAAAGGCAGATTACTTGCTCAAGTTTAATGAGAAACTTTACTAGGAAAGAGCATATGGAAAAAGGAGTCAGTCAGGCTGTTATATCTGGAATGGATCTCAGAGATAACTCTCTCCTTTCTTAACTTTATACAAGGGGGAAGTTGAATCCTAGGAAGGAAAAATGACTTATTTAAGGTCAGAACAGTAAGGAAATGGCCCAGAACTGGAAGCCCCAAGACGAGAAGTGGAGGCCCCAAGACCAGGCTTTGTCCTCTGACATGACAGAATCTGCCTATCACTATAAGTAGCATTCTCCAGGGTGTAAAAGTTGGGAAGAAATGCATCACCCTAATCCTCAAACAAACAAGCTGATATGCCTACAGCATATTCAGCTTCCAGTAATTCTGGTGATGAAAATAACAAAATTACATCTAGGGACTTGAATGATTTGGTGATGACACTATGAACAGTCCATAATGAGCAGTGAGGTACACACAGATCAAATGGGTATGTTTATAACTCAGTGTCATACACTCAAGAGACATATAGAGAAAGCACAGCTTAGTTCTGCATAAAGAGCACCAGATTTAGATAGAAGCCAAAAAAAAAAAAATTCGGACTCAAATCCTAACTATTTGCTTAGTCACTATATGACACTGGGTGACCTTTCTAGGCCTCACTTTCTAAATCTGTAATGGCTAAGGTTATTGCAAAGCTCAATATAGTGAATTTATATGAAATGGAAATAGCAGAGCTGTAAGATGAATTCTGAACATCTTCAGTTCAAATATTAGCTCTGGAAATTACGAGCTACTTGGGCAAGTCATTTAATCTCTATGAGTCTCAGTTCCTCAAATGAGATCTTTAATAATCATAGGATAGTTTGAGGTTGCTGTGAGATGTGACGCCCCGGCACTGTACCGAGGGCGAAATAGCGAGACTGTCTCAAAAAGGAAAAAAAAGAAAAAAATCATAGGATATTCTGAGGATTAAATAAAATATACCATTTGTAATACTATAAAATGAAATAATGTTTTTAAAGCCTGGCACATAGTAATTACAGCACCTGATACATGATAATAGATGCTATTTTAAAAAAAGGTTGAATAGCACTTAACTATTGGTCAAAAAGAAAGAATAAAAGAGGTTGAGTAGTATAAATACATGGGACATTATTACTGCTACTATAAAATGAAAGTAAACTTGGTTCCAGTATCCTACTGGTAAGCTGTACAGAATGAACTTATTAACCACCTGCTGTGTGCAAAGTGCTAGTTCAATCACTTTAAGAAAAGATACTGAAGAAACAGAAAATGCAGCTCCAGCCCTCAAGAAGCCTACAGTTTATACTGCAGGGTTTTGTTAGAAAAAAAGAAAGAAAGAAAGCTTACAGTCTCCAGAGGGAAAAAAGACACAGATGAAAGAACAAATCCTCTTAATTTAATCATAAAGGGCAGCTCACATCCCATGTGCAAGGTGAATTTAACATAAGTTACCTTGCCTCCATCACGTCAATTGAATTCTGAAGGGGAGCCCAAAAGCAACCCAGCCCACTCAGATGGGTGCAGTTGAAAGGGCAGTAAGCAGAGTTAGCACCCCTAGATTTTGGCATGACATATAAGGGTCTATAGTAGTTATTCAATAAATAGTATGTTTTTGATTCAGACCTGCCTACTTCTGAGGTCTCATCTCTCCTCATTCCCTACTGCCAAATTGAGACTCTAGGATCAATAAAATGCTGTATCTCCAGAATCAATATCCCACCACCTTTGCCTAGAATGTTTCCCTTCCCTGCAAAGCTTTTGACTCCCTACCCCCACATTCATTTTTTAACACAGCTGAGGCTCTTCCAGGAAGCTTTCCCTGATCCTCACACTGAGTTAGGTACCTCTCCCATGTGCTCTTCTAGCATCCCCTCCATGTACGACACTTACCATGTGTGTTCACTGATTTCAACAAATATTTACTGACCCTTGGTGATGAGTCAGGCTAAGGTTAGCATTAAGGATGTGATAGTAAATAACACAGCTACAGTCCCTGCTCTCTTAAGCTTTAATCTATTGGGAAAGGCAGAATACTTATACAGAATAAGTAATTATAAGAAGATGCATGCTTCGACAGAGGAAAAAAAGAGTCATTGGAATTGTAAAAAGAGACTAATGCTATCACTGTCATCATCATCACCACTTACAGGCACTATGTTTCAGACACTGCTGAGTACTTAAAAGTTTTTCACTGAGCTTACTTTTCACAACAACATTGGAAAGTATATGATTTCCAACTTAAAACCAACAAAACTGTGGTTTTGAAAAGTTAAGTGACATATCCTAGGACACCATATCCTAGGACACACAACTAGTAAGCATCAGAGCTGAATCTTTAATTTAGGTCTGCCTAATTCCAAAACATTTCTCTTAACCTCTGTCTTTTCCCCTAAGGATACTGTGTAAAGCTTGCCAATTTGCCCAACATCTATTCTCCTTTTTTCCTTTAATAATAGAATTGCTGAGTTTTTAACTATTCCAATCTATGGCCCATTCTACCAATGTTAAGCTGTTGAACCTGATTGTAGAAAACAATAAAATTTGTTCAATAAAAAAAAATAATAGAATTGCTGGATTTTAGCTGCCGTTCATAACAAAAATGACATTTCCCAACCAATCTTGAAGGTAGGTATGTACATGTGACAGTTCTGGCCAGTGGGCTGGGTATAGGCAGAGGTGATGTGTGTAATGTCTTAAACATACTCTTAATAGGAAGAATCCTGTCCACAGCTTCCTCTTTTCCCTTTCTCTGGGTGGAATGTGAATATGATAGCTGAAGAGAGAGCAGCCATCTTAGACCTTGTGATAGAAGAGGTATGAAAAGTCTGGCAAAACAAAAGGCTAGAATATATACTTGTACTTTAATGCCAGAGAGAAATAAACCACTATCTTGTTAAGCCCCTGTTACTGTGGGTCTATTATGGCAGCCGAACCACCACTGTAATTCATTTAAGAAAGTACTATGTCTCATTCATCTTTCCATTCCTACAGCCCAGCAATATTAAATGTTGAAATCAATTAAACTAAATTTCCCATTTCTGCTCTGTCAATTACTAGACATATGTTCATTGAGAAATTATTTAAGCTCTTCAATGAGCTTTCTTGTCTACCCAGCCTACTTCATAGAATAGATAGTAAATCAAAAAGCATGATTTTCAAATATGTTCTGGTTCCAAAGGGACTTAAAAAATGTTTTATGCAGTGAGCTACGATTGTGCCACTGCACTCCTGTCTGAGTAACAGAACGAGATCCTGTCTCTTTAAAACAACACAAAAATCATGTTTTCCTTTGTGAAACACCATGAAATACTTATCAAATCAATGTACTTTCATCAGACATAACAAGGACTAGCAGAAAATATGGATATATTTTATAAATGGAGTTCTCAGCCCTGCATCTCAAAAATATGAAAACATATCTGAGTTTCTCTGTTAATATTGGTTTTCATCAAGTAAAACTGATAAAAAAAAAAAGCTTGAAATTTAGAAAATTCTATATATTCATTTAATATTTTTCTAAAATGGGGAGGACTATTATCACTAAACTTGAGGAGGGGTTTAGCTCTAGGACCCCCAATGTTCTAAGGGCATATGGGTTATAAGGCACTGAGATCATGGATGTAAAAGCACTTTAAAAATGAAAAGGGATCATTGCTGTTATTGGTATCAAACATGAATCTATCTAAAAAAAAATCTCACACTTTTGTAATTTGGCAGAACAGGTAAGGCAGGGTGAGACTCCCAATACCCTAGAGACCAGGGGCTTTAATGGTATGGGCAAAGAGTCAGGTCTTCGCAGGAGTTACTCTTTGTGCCTGGAAATACCCAGGGCATTTTGTTATGTTCTTTACAGCCCAATGTTACCAGCCACCCCAAGCAACTGGATATTCCTGGAGAAGTGTCCAGTTCAACTTTACATACTCAGTACCAAGAATATGAATAGTATTTATTATTATAATTATAATAAATATTTGTTGAGGTGAACTCTGAGACACCTTCACTGAGCCTTTAAGGAAGAATCATTTCCCTTTTTAAAAAATTATTCTTTTTCTCTCTTTCTTTTTTTTTTTTTTAGAGACTGAGTCTTACTTTGTCATCCTCGGTAGAGTGCTGTGGTGTCACAGCTCACAGCAACCTCCAGTTCTTGGGCGCAGGGGATTCTCTTGCCTCAGCCTCCCAAGTAGCTGGGGCTACAGGCGCCTGTCACAATGCCCGGCTATTTTTTTGTTGCAGTTTGGCCGGGGCTGGGTTTGAGCCACCACCTTCGGTATTTGGGGCTGGCACCCTACTCACTGAGCCACAGGTCACTTTGTCGGTAGAGTGCCGTGGCACAGCAACCTCCAACTCTTGGGCTCAAGTAATCCCCTTGCCTCAGCCTCTTGAGTAGCTGGGACTATAGGCACCAGCCACAACACCCAGGTATTTTTTTAGAGACGGGGGTCTCACTCTTACTCAGGCTGGTCTCAAACTCATGAGCTCAGAAGATCCACTTGCCTTGACCTCCCAGAGTGCTAGGAGAGACTACATGCTTTTTGTAGGAAGAAACCATGTCTCATTCACCTGAGCATCATCAGTATTCAGCACAGTGCATGGCACACAGTAGATTCACAATGATGGTTTTTCTTTTCTATGAGTTACAAGAAATAGACTCAAGGGAAAATATTGGTGCTAGTATAAAACAACTCTCCTCGCTGGGTGTGGAGGCTCATGCCTGTAATCCTAACACTCTAGGAAGCTTGAGATCAGCCATTCAAGACCACCCTTGAGTGAGCAAGAGTGAGACCTTGGGCTCGGCGACTATAGCTCAGCAGCGAAGGGTGCCAGCCACATACACTGGAGCTGGTAGGTTCAAATACAGCCAGGGCCTGCCAAACAACAATGACAACTGCAACCAAAAAATAGCTGGGCGCTGTGGCGAGTGCCTGTAGTCCCAGCTACTTGGGAGGCTGAGGCAAGATAATCACTTAATGGGTGGCACCCATAGCTCAATGGATAGGGCGCCATACACTGAGGCTGATGGGTTCAAATCCAGCCCGAGCTAGCTAAAACAACAATGACAACTGCAACAAAAAATAGCCAGGTGTTGTGGTGGGTGCCTATAGTTCCAGCTACTTGGGAGGCTGAGGCAAGAGAATTGCTTAAGCCACAGCACTCTACTGAGGGCAACAGCTTAAGTCTCTGTCTCAAAAAAAAAAAAAAAATCGCTTAAGCCCAAGAGTTTGAAGTTGCTGTGAGCTGTGATGCCACTGCACTCTACCAAGGGCAACATAATGAGACTCTGTCTCAAAAAAAAAAAAAAGAATGAGACCTTGTCTCTACTAAAAAATAGAAAAACTGAGGCAAGAGGATCTCTTGAGAGCAAGAGTTTGAGGTTGCTGTGAGCTATGATGATGCCACAGCTCTCTACCCAGGGCGACAGAGTGAGACTCTGTCTCAAAAAACAAAAAACAAACAAACAAAACCCCCCAACTTTCCCTGAGCCATCCTATAGTACATGTCTAGCTCTACTGTCACTAGACTAGCAAAATCAATCTTTTTGTTCCCAGGAAACTAAGACTGTTACCACAAAGTGATTCTGACCTACTGATTTCTCTGGGAATGATTCCAGTCTTTTCATAGACATGTGACTGTGAGAGGTGATCTATCTATGAGTGTTACAACAAAATAAACTGGTGTCAGAAATGGCAGACACCTCCTCTATGTCAACAGTAAAAAGAACATGAAGATTCTAAGAGAAAGATAAGTTGATTCCTCGGGGCCCATTCCATAAAGAGGAAGAAAATTTCCTGAGTTCCAAAAGATATACCTTACTTTCTTGCTCTAGAGCCTGGGAATGAGAACATACAACAAACCACAAGCAATTTTTGTTGCCTCCATTTCATCCCCCCACATCTTTCTCTTGGCAATTCTCTGATTATTGAGCTGTGTTTTTGTTTGTTTGTTTGTTTGTCTTTTGAGACAGAGTCTCATTTTCTCACCCTCAGTAGAGTGCCCTGGTGTCATAGCTCACAGCAACCTCAGACTCCTGGGCTCAAGTGATTCTCTTGCCTCAGCCTCCCGAGTAGCTGGGACTACAGGCGCCTGCCGTAAAGCCCGGCTCTAGCTCAGACTGGTCTTGAACTTGTGAGCTCAGGTGATCCGCCCACCTCAGCCTCTCAGAGTGTTAGGATGACAGGCGTGAGCCACCTCAACCCACCTATTGAGCTGTTTTTACCCCAAGATTGGAAGCTGGATAATAGTTGAGGGCAAGTAAGTGGGCATGGGAGAAATTACCTAGTGCTATACAAACGTGAATGACTGTTATTATTTTTATTTCTATCAAATACAAATCAATCCAAAAATTCTGAAGCTATTGTTCATGGAGGGTGGGAACCAACTTAGAGTCATAAACCAGGCCATCCAAGAGAGAAGATAGAACTGGTATTAACAAGGAAAGCTGAGGATGAAGTAGATGCTCCCTTTGCTTCCCAAGGTTCAGAAGTTATATCACTGAGTGTGGGACCTTTGAAAGGAGCAATAAAAAGATCACACCAGTAGAATTGGGACAAGAGCAATTTGTGCATGAGCATAAAAATTAACTCATTTCGGGCGGCGCCTGTGGCTCAAGGAGTAGAGCACTGGTCCCATATGCCAGATGTGGCGGGTTCAAACCCAGCCCTGGCCAAAAACCACACACACACAAAAAAAATTAACTCATTTCATGGATATTAGGCTCAAGAGAATTAAGGAACCAGACTGAAACCCAGATAGGAAAAAATGGGAATCTGGCTACTTACTGTTTTTTCTAGGGTTAGGAAGAAAAAGGAAAGAGGCCACACAACATAAGAGTCTTCTAGTTTATGTAGTCCAGTTCCCAAGAGCGATAAAAGAGACAGGGATTTGGGACAGAGACTTTATAACATGATCGATGAGAGCTTTCATTATGTTGTTCTGTGCAGGAAGCTAGGAGCCCAGAGCAACTTCCACCAACATCTAGCACTACTGTACTAGCACCCTGGGACACCGAGTGATATCAGAGAAAAGCCTACAGTCCTAACCAAAGGGATCATCATTTCCTTCAAGCAACCAAGGTCATCTGGAGCCATGTGTTTGGCAGCTCTGATTTATAAAACCTCAGGGAAGCTCTAATAACCACAGTTCATTTCAGTGCAATCAATATTTACTGTCCTCTGATTTTTTTTTTGCAGTTTTTGGCCGGGGCTGGGTTTGAACCTGCCACCTCCGGCATATGGCGCCAGTGCCCTACTCCTTTGAGCCACAGGTGCCGCCCTGATTTTTTTTTTTTTCTGAGACAGAGTCTTACTATATTGCCCTCAGTAAAGTGCTGTGGTGTCATAGCTCATAGCAACCTCAAACTCTTGGGTTTAGGTAATTCTCTTGCCTCAGCCTCCCAAGTAGCTGGGACTACAGATGCCTGCCACAATGCCCAACTATTTTTTTGTTGTAGTTGTCATTGTTGTTTACCTGGTTTGGACTCTCCAGCCCTGGTGTATGTAGCTGGTAGCCTAACCACTGAGCTACAAGCACTAAGCCATAATTTTTTTTTTTTTTTTTTGAGACACAGTCTCACTCTGTCACCCTGGGTAGAATGCCATGACATCATAGCTCACGACAACCTCAAACTCTTGGGCTTGAGCAATCGTTTTGCCTCAGCCTCCCTAGTAGCTGGGACACAGGCTCCCACCATAATACCCAGCTAGTTTTTTTATTTTTAGTGGAGACAGGGTCTCTCTCTAACCCAAAATGGTCTTGAACTCCTGATCTCAAGCAATCCACTTACCTTGGCCTCCCAGAATGCTAGGATTACAGGTATAAGCCACTGTGCCCGGCCCTACTGTCCTGTGCTTAATGCCAGGCTTGTGCTAGACACTGAGAATAGCACATGAGGATACAGAGAAAAATGAGACATGGCCACTACTCTTTAGGGACCTAATAATCTAGAAAAGGAGACAGTCATCAAAATGATGGTTAAAATATAGCTCAGGGGCGGCGCCTGTGGCTCAAGGAGTAGGGCACCAGCCCCATATTCCAGGGTTGGCGGGTTCAAGCCCGGCCAAAGCTACAAAAAAACAAAAAACATAGCTCAGTAAGTCCCAATCTGGCAACTCATGGTAGGAAAAGGAACTCAGTGAAGGGAATTCAGGAAGGTTTCTCAGAAGGGAAGATTTGTGTACCCACTCACCCTGCTTTCTCAATGAGATTTAAAGGCTAAAGAGGAGTTACCCAAGTGAATAAGGGGGAGAAAGTCTTCTTTTTCTTTTTTTTTTCTGAGACAGTTTCACTATGTTGCCCTTGGTAGAGTGCTGTGGCATCACAGCTTACAGCAACCTCAAACTCTTGGGCTTAAGCGATTCTCTTGCCTCAGCCTCCCAAGTAGCTGGGACTACAGGTGCACACCACAATGCCCAGCTATTTTTTGGTTATAGTTGTCACTGTTGTTTAGCTGTCCCGGGCTGGGCTCAAACCCGCCACCCTCGTTGTATGTGGCTGGCCCCTATTCACTGAGCTACAGGCACCAAGCCAGGAGAAGGTCTTCTAAAAATCATGTAAAAGGCCATAAACAATATGATAATTTCAATCAAAAACAGTTAAAGCATAGTATTCATGAAATGGGAAGTGAGGCTGGGAAAAAAGATGAGGACACATGGTATGAAGCTTCCTTCTATGTCAAGCTAAGGGGTGGGTCAGAGCCTGACATATGCAAAAAATTATCTCAAAGGGAGAACCTCCAGCAAATTTTTTCTGAGACAACAAAAAAAAAACCCCACCCAAACAAAACTAATTTTATTTTCCACTAATTTATATAGTACTTTTAGAAGAGGGATGTATTACAACTCTGGGTATAAATCATTCCTTCTGAATTTTAACAGCACTTTGTCTCTTCCTTTAAGCACTTGTCACTTTCTGCCTGGGAGTATAATTATCTATGTCTTATCTCTACTGGTTTACAAGCGCCCTCTGAGCATAACCAGGTCTTACTCATTCAATTTGTAAAATAACTTTGCAACCCATTCTGAATAGGCAAGACAAGGCAAGAGTGCCCAGGGGTTGTGGCTCATGCCTGTAATCTCAGCACTTGGGTGGTCAAGGTAGGAGGATTACGTGAGGCCAGGAATTTAAGACCAGCCTGAGCAACGTAATGAAACCTTATCTCTACAAAAAAGGAGAAAAACTGCTAGGAATGGTGGCACATGCCTCTAGTCACAGCTACTTGAGAAACTGAGGCAGTAGGCTCACTTGACCCTCTGAGCTCAAGGCTTCAGTGAGCTAAGATTATGTTACTACACTATAGCCTGGGCAACAAAATAAGGCCTTATCTCAAAAAAGAAAAAAAAAAAGTATCGGGCAGTGCCTGTGGCTCAAAAGGGTAGGGCACCGGTCCCATATGCCAGAGGTGGAGGGTTCAAACCCAAAAAATAATAAATAAATAAATAAATAAAATTACTGAGGCTTAAAAAAAAAAGTATCTAGCACATAATAGATATCCAATAAATATTTCATAGCATCATGAAGTTACATGATACCCAATTTAAATATTCTTAAAGATATTCTAATTCAGAGTTTCTCAACCTTTGTGAAAGCTATAAACCCTCTTCCCAGAAAAATTCACATACATGAAACATTTTACATATAATTTCAAGACCCACCATGCCTAGAAGTGTAAGGTTAACTTAAAGTCACAAAGCTGAGAAGTGGTGAACCAAGCCTAGAACAGAAGTTTCCCAGTTCCTAATTCAATAATCTTCTCACTACAAAGGAACAATTTTAGTAGGACATCTATTTTCTGCTGGGAGCCTGCCTGAGACAGACATCAGATATGGCAATGTACTTCTCATGAAATTCCCCAATGTAAGGATGATGCTCAGGAAAGCATGGCACATTTAGTGGTTTCTAAAGCTCGAATACAGTGATACTGGATCTCTGCCAAGAAGACAAAGGCAAATGGAAGATACTGGTTACATGGGAGCATTAAAATAAACCAAAAAACTGAAAGATGTTGAAGTCTCCCCAAGTAGAACAGCAAAATCTCCCTAACTGTACTGTTTATGGGAAGAACCAGAACTGAGACTCCAACCCAGATCTCTCTCAGACCATGTTGTGGCCACTCTATCACAAAATTCTCTGCACATGCATAGAAATCTAACCCCTACAGAAACAACTGTGCAGCTGGGCCAAAGAAATGGGTAAAAATTTAAAAATGCTTAGAACTAATAGCCAGTTATCTGTGATAATAGATTCAAGGAGCACATATATATTTAGATGTGCAAATAATATAAAAAATAACCATCTAGCTGAAAATATAAATCTACCTCTACTTGCCACAAACCACTCAACTAGACTTAATTTATTATTTCCACTGTAAGATCCATACTGAACTAAGGACTGTACTTTTTTAAGTATTACAAACAATAAAATCAAACCATTTGCTTGTTACTAGATAACCTGGCTTAGGAACAAGATTGGATGCCAATAGAACATCTCTAGTCTGGATAATCCCAAACTAAATAACTGGAGAGGACTGAGGGGCAACTCTCTGTCCTTTCTATCCCAATCTCCAATATCATCCAATCTACAAATGTGATTGTCAGGTCTTTGCAAAAGCTGCACATTATCCTTTTCTAAAGGACTCCCCCGTCCCTTACCTCTTGTGCTTTAATTAGGTGCTTGTATCTTCCAATACCATGGCTGGGCTTTGTCTTGTAGTGCCGATAGGTACTCAGCAGAATGCCACCTAAAAGAGAGAAAATAAGACAAACCTGTTTCTAAGCTCCTCCAGAGACAAATAAATCATATGTGAGGAGACGAATTCTCCTCTGCAAGACTGGGAAGATCTGACAGGTTGAAGGTCTCCTGTTGGTTTAAAGAACCATAGATATTTCTTGATCCTGGACTGAGGCTCAGTTTACTGCCGCTTTTTTCTCTCCTTTGACCCTGGAATGTATCCAATCCCCACTACCTATCTTTTTGTGAGAAATTCTCTCCTGCTAAAGCTACCAGCACTAGGAGGAAAACATATTTTCTCATAGGGCTCTCATCTCTTCTTGTTCCACAACAGATAATAATACTTTTGAAGTTTTCTAATGGATTTGCATAGAGAAAAAGACAGGTAGCAAAAATAACCAGCAACGAGGAAGATCACAGAATTCCAAAAAGTTTAAAAACCATCTAATTTCTGGCTTGGCACCTGTGGCTCAAACTGCTAAGGCACCAGCCACATACACTGGAGCTGGCAGGTTCGAATCCAGCCTGTACCTGCCAAACAACAATGACGGCTGCAACCAAAAAAATAGCTGGGCGTTATGGCGGGTACCTGTAGTCCCAGCTACTTGGGAGACTGAGGCAAGAGAATGGCTTAAGCCCAGGAGTTGGAGGTTGCTGTGATGGCACTCTACCCAGGGCAACAGCTTGAGGCTCTATCTAAAAAAAAAAAAAAAATCTAATTTCATGTGTTTGCGCTGATCTGGAATAATCTCCAACAAATGTTATTAAGTGAACAATAGCAAAAACAAAAAAACATATACAGAACCATGTGTATGCATGCTACTAGGTAAATAAATGGGGTCTCTATATATGTATACATTGTGGTAGACCCAGAGAAGCACTATCCAGACACCCCTTCAAGGAAAGATCTGCTGCCCATAGCTTGATGCCATGTATACATGTGCATTATCCTTTAATCTTCATTATTATTCTCATTGACAAATAAAGAAGAAACAGTAAAAAAAAATTGTGAAATAACCAAGATCATCCAGCAAGTAAGAGGTAGAACTTTATTATATTATATTTAAACTCAGTTCTATCTGACTGAACAGCCTCTGTTGTGATCATTAGGTCATAAAACTTATACTTCTAGAATACAAAATCTAGCCAGTCCTGATCTTTCCTACCTCTGATCTCAGTTCTTTATCTCTACTCTTTCTTTTTTTAAGTTTAGATATAGGGTCTGGCTATGTTGCCCAGGCTGGATGTAGTGGCTTTTCACAGGCAAAATCATAGCACACTGTAGCCTTGAACTCCAGGTGTGAAGCAATCCTCCTGCCTCAGCCTCTTAGCTGGGACTACAGGCATGTCCCACTGTACCTCTCACTCTATCCTTTCACTGGAACCAGCCCTACCCAGGTCTGCTATATCTGTCGTTCTTTTTTCCTTTTAAACTTTTGTGTGTGTGTGTGTGTGTGTGTGGTTTTTGGCGGGGGCTGGGTTTGAACCCATCACCTCCAGCATATCGGATCAGCGCCCTACCCTTTTGAGCCACAGGCGCCACCCTAAACTTAACTTTTTTTATTGTTGGGGATTCATTGAGGGTACAAGAAACCAGGTTTCTTGTAACACTGATCGCATTTGTTATGTAAAATCCCTCTTATAATTGTCTTGCCCCCAAAAGGTGTGTCACACACCAAGATCCCCCACCCCCATCCCTTCTTCCCTCTCTTTGCTCTTCCCTTCTCCCACCTCCCTCCTTCCTTCCCTCTCTCTGCTTTTCCTTTCCCCCATCCTTTTCCCTCCCCTTCTCTTTCTCTCTCTCTGCTCTCCCCTTCAACGACCCCCAACATATACCAGGTCATTAATTGTCCTCACACAAAAATTGAGTACATAGGATTCATGCTTCTCCATTCTTATGATGCTTTACTAAGAATAATGTGTTCCACTTCCATCCAGGTTAATACAAAGGATGTAAAATCTCCATCTTTTTAAATGGCCTAATAGTATTCCATGGTATACATATACCACAGCTTCTTAATCCATTCCTGGGTTGATGGGCATTTAGGCTGTTTCCACAATTTGGTGATTGTAAATTGAGCTGCGATAAACAGTCTAGTGCAAGTGTCCTAGACTTTTCCTTCTGGGTAGATAACCAGTAATGGGATTGTAGGATCAAATGGGAGGTCTAGCTTGAGTTCATTGAGGATTCCCTAGACTTCCTTCCAAAAAGGTTGTATTAGTTTGCAGTCCCACCAGAAGTGTAAGTGTTCCTTTCTCTCCACATCCACTCCAGCATCTGCAGTTTTGAGATTTTGTGATGTGGGCCATTCTCTCTGGGGTTACATGATATCTCAGGGTGGTTTTGATTTGCATTTTTCTAATAATTAGGGACAATGAGCATTTTTTCATGTTTGCTAGCCATATATGGAGAAGTCTACGCAATATAAAGTGAAAGTTTTCATAGGCTGCTCGTTTATAAAAAGGGCTTCCAAGCAGGTCTGCTCTGTATCAAGCCAATCAGAGATAGCCCTGGCTTCACAAAACATCCCTGCATTTACAATCTACCCAATTTCATCAAGCCCAGGATATCAGGGATTCTTTCCATGATTTGCATAAGTCTATATTTATGATCATATGTATAGACACTGGGAGAGTTACAAAAATGAACCAAATACGCTACTTTCGGCCAGGCAAGATGGCTCAGGCCTGTAATCCTAGTACTCTGGTAGGCCAAGATGGGAGGACCACTTGAACTCAGCAGTTGAGCTCAGCCAAAATGGGAGGACCGCTTAGGCTCAGACCAGCCTAAGCAAGGATGAGACCATGTCTCTACTAAAAATAGAAAAATTCACTGAGCATTAGGGTGGGCACCTGTAGTTCCAGCTATTCCAGAGGATGAGGCAGGAGGATTACTTGGACCCAGAAGTTTAAGGTTGCTGTGAGCTAGGCAGATACTACAGCACTCTAGCCTGGGGCAACAGAGTGAAAGTCTTTTCTCAGAAAAAAGAAAAATATGCTACTTTCCCTTGCGATACTCAAGGTAAACTTGGGAACGTTGACAGGTAAACAGATAATTGCCTTACAGTGTGCAAAGTACCTTATTATTTTTTTTAACAGATAAACATCTGGATATATGGTTATTTACAAAGTATTTTTTTTTTGAGACAGAGTGTCACTATGTCACTCTCAGTAGAGTGCAATGGCATCATAGCTTACAGCAACCTCAAACCCTAGGGCTCAAGTAATTCTCTGGCCTCAGCCTCCCAAATAGCTGGGACTACAGGTACCCGCCACAATGCCCGACTATTTTTTGGTTATTGTTGTCATTGTTGTTTGGCAGGCCCGGGCTGGATTTGAACCCACCAGCTCTGGTATATGTGGCTGACACCCTAGCTATAGGCACTGAGCCTACAAAGTACTTTTTTTTTTCTTTTTGTAGAGACAGTCTCACTTTACTGCCCTCGGTAGAGTGCCGTGGTGTCACACAGCACACAGCAACCTCCAGCACGTGGGCTTATGTGATTCTCTTGCCTCCCGCCTCCCGAGGAGCTGGGACTAAGGCGCCTGCCACAACGCCCGGCTATTTTTTTGTTGCAGTTCGGCCAGGGCTGGGTTTGAACCCACCACCCTCGGTATATGGGGCCGGCGCCCTACTCACTGAGCCACAGGTGTCGCCCTCCTACAAAGTACTTTTAATGTAGATGTAAGCAATACCGAGGTGCCCAGAGAAAGGAAAAATTAACTCTGCCTTTGGGGTGGGAATGTAGGGTGCAGGGGAATAGGTTCAGAGGGGTAACAGTTATGCTCTTAAAAATGGAGTAAGGATTTACTACATAAGGAAGAAAAAGGCATTTTTGGCCAGAGGTTCCCAAAGAGCACTGAACATAATTGAATATCTTCCTAGTTCCTGCCCTAATTCTATTACTCTGAATCTATGACCTTTGACCTTTTGAGGCTTTGGGCTCTAGCCACACTTTACTACCCGGGGATCCACCTAAGGAGCTGATACCCACATCTCCTTGATTAGTATACAATGATCCTTAGAGCAGGGCCTTGCAAATGAATCTCATCCAACAAGATTTTATTATGACCTCAAAATATGATGTCCTAAAAAGTACTGAATTCTCCAAAGCATGTTCATTCATTCAACATATCTTGCCCATCAGGGTAGCCAGTGACAATTGTACCCTCACAACTGTGTGAATGGCATACACTAGAGTTATACAGTATATAGTCAACCCAATATACATGGCAGGCCTGACTGGTACCAAGCACTGCCCTAGAAGCTGGGGCTATAACAATGAACAAAGTTCTTGCAACATATAGATAGACCCTACCACACCTATCACTTTGGCAGATAAGACAATAATACCAACAAAGAGCCATAGGGAAATCTATGATAAGAGCTGTATATGGGAGGGACACTTAGGTTGTATTTGAGTATCAGTAAAGGATTCTTAGAGCAGGTGGCTTTTAAGTAAAACTTGAAGGATAAGGGGTTAGTGAGGAGAAAATAGCATAGGAAGGGAAAGAGGCAGATAATTTTAAAACAGACCATGAGGATCATCATGGCAAAAGATGAGATTAGAGAAACAGGCAAGGCTTAGGAAGGGCTTAAATACTGAGTGCTTATGATATGCCAGACACTGTGCAAAGAGATGGAAATATAACAGCAGACTAGGTCAACGAAAATCATACAGTCTAGTGGGAGGAGCGAATTATTAGAGAAGTAGTTACAAAATAAATATAAAATTACAAATTGTTATAAATGATAAAAAGAAAAAGCACAGGGCAGCACCTTGGCTTAGTGGGTAGGGTACTGACCCCATATACCAAGGGTGGTGGGTTCGAACCGGGTCCCGGCCAAACCGCAACAAAAGAAATTGCCAGGTGTTCTGCTGGGTGCCTATAGTCCCAGCTACTCAGGAGGCTGAGGCAAGAGAATCACTTAAGCCCAGGAGTTGGAGGTTGCTGTAAGCTGTGATACACGGCACTCTACCGAGGGCAATAAAGTGAGATTCTGTCTCTAAAAAAAAAAAAAAAAAAGGCACAGAAGGCTATGGTGAACATATTCTAGGATGGAGCATTAGGAAAGGCCTCTCTGAAAAAATGAGATTTTTAACTGAGACTAGCATTCTGAAGAAAATGGTAATAGTGCTTATGCCCTGGGAGGGGAAGTAAGTGGCTAGAAGATAAAGGAATTACTTATGTTCATTTGTACCTTTTAAAATTTGTTCAATGTGCATATTATCTATTCAAACGAATAAATAAAATGAGACTTGGAAGACAAATAGGACTTTAGTAGTTGAAAAAGTGAAGGATAAATATTCCAGATAGAGGAAAAAATATGTGCAAAGGCCCTAATCTGGGACACTGCTGTGACATTCAAAAAACAGAAAGGCTGTCAGTGTGGCTAAAACAAAATGGGAGAGACAGAATATACCAAAGAGACTAAGGCAAGTGGTGGTCATCAACCTTGCTGGGTCTCCTTATGGGTCGTGATTTCATACTGAACAGACATAAGCAAGGAAATTATGTCTTTTTTTTTGAGACAGAATCTCACTTTATCGCCCTTGGTAGAGTGCCATAATGTCACAGCTCACAGCAACCTCCAACTTCTGGGCTTAGGCAATTCTCTTGCCTAAGCCTCCCGAGTAGCTATAGTCCCACTACAGTTTTTGTTGCAGTTTGGCCAGGGCTGGGTTTGAACCTGCCACCCTCGGTGTATGGGGCCAGTGCCCTATCCACTGAGCCACAGGCGCTGCCCGGAAATTATATGTCTGATACACATTTTAAAAAGATCATGTGGTTGTTTTGTGAAGGGAGTAGGGAGAAGACATGTAGAAGGAAGAGTTAGGAAATAAAAGCAGTAGCCCCAACTAAGTTGTTGTTTATGTCCCTGTACCCTTCCCATACCACCCCCATTCCATCCTTTACAGCTGACAGATCAATCTTCCTAGGGCGGCGCCTGTGGCTCAGTGGGTAGGCACTGGGCCCATATACTGAGGGTGCTGAGTTTGAACCCAACCCCGGCCAAACTGCAACAAAAAAATGCCAGCCATTGTGGTGGATGGCTATAGTCCCAGCTAATTGGGAGGCTGAGGCAAGAGAATCACCTAAGCCCAGGAGTTGGAGGTTGCAGTAAGCTGTGTTGCCACTGCACTCTACTGAGGGTGACAAAGTGAAACTGTCTCAAAAAAAACCTTCTTAAAACATAAATCTAATCATCCGGTTTTCTTTCATTAATTCAACAACACACCACTTATTTTTATTTATTTATTTTCTTGAAAGCAGTCACTGTTTATTAACTGACCAGATTACAAAACAATCAGGACAGATACCTTAGTTCATTCTAATAAGCCTATTGATTTGATCTTCCCTCTTACCATCATCTCCATCTTCTACAAAGTGGGTTGTTTTTTTCTTCATTCTACCCCATGGAGATGATAATTTGAAGGACCGCAGGAAGTTATTTGCTTCTTTGAAGCATTTTCCAACAGTATAGATCTCATGAATCAGATCCTCCATGCAGATGATGCCATATTTACCAAAAGATCATGCAATCAAACTATTATCAGTCAATGCAATTCGTTTCTTATTAATGTTGGCATAACCACGCTTGTAGATCAGCTCATTTACTAACTTCAGATTTGGGTACCCCCATGCAATACATGGTTCTACAATCCTAAGCATGTTGATGGAAGCCTCTTTGAGCTTAACAAAAGTTCCACTGAAGATCTGGCAAAGGAGAAGAAGCTGTAACACTTTTCGGACCTTTGACTCACACCATACCTCTGATCCTGATGACAAATGCCAATTTGGGTTCTGCAGGTACCTAGAAGTTGCCAGCTTTTCTTG
This sequence comes from Nycticebus coucang, assembly GCF_027406575.1. Lineage (NCBI taxonomy): Eukaryota > Metazoa > Chordata > Mammalia > Primates > Lorisidae > Nycticebus > Nycticebus coucang. The sequence goes on along the minus strand of NC_069793.1, from coordinate 66,826,782 downwards.
CCATCCTAGCCATCCGAATCTCAGTTCTGTACATCTGCCTGTATTCTTTATGATAATGCTTAGCTTTTTCATAGATAAGCTTCCTCCTTGCCTTTCGAAGCATCTTTTCAGCACATTTCTTTCTCAGACGCTGGATCTTGAACTCTGCGAAATTCTTTCACTTTTTCTTAAGGGTTTCTGGCACACCAGGAACCTCCTGTTTCTTCTCTTCAACACCCTCCATTGTTCCAGCCAGAAAAGAGACATCACTTATTTTTAAAGTACAAGTATTTATTTATTTTTTTTAATTTATTTTTTCTTTTTAAGGATCAAGTGAGCATGTCTATTTATTTATTATTATTTTTTTTTTTTTTGTAGAGACAGAGTTTCACTTTATTGCCCTCGGTAGAGTGCCGTGGCGTCACACAGCTCACAGCAACCTCCAACTCCTGGGCTTAGGCGATTCTCCTGCCTCAGCCTCCCGAGTAGCTGGGACTACAGGCGCCCGCCACAATGCCCGGCTATTTTTTTGTTGCAGTTTGGCCGGGGCTGGGTTTGAACCCGCCACCCTCGGTATATGGGGCCGACGCCCTGCTCACTGAGCCACAGGCACCGCCCTAATACAGGTATTTATTATTTGTCAGGCATCACACCAGGCACTACAGAGACAATAATGAAAGATAGAAAGTCTTTGCCGGCTCGGCACCTGTAGCTCAGTGGTTAGGCTGCCGGCCACAGACATTGTGGCAGGCAGGTTCAAACTGGCCCGGGCCTTCTAAACAACAATGATGACTGCAAGAAAAACATAGCAGGGAGTTGTAGCGGGCGCCTGTAGTCCCAGCTACTTGGGAGGCTGAGGAAACAGAATCACTTAAGCCCACGAGTTAGAGGTTGCTATGAGCTGTGATGCCATAGCACTCTACCAAGGATGACACAGTGAGACTCTGTCTCAAAAAAAAAAAAAAAGACTTCGCCATATTTTAAAATTTCTGATAGTATTCTACTGGCTGAAGTTCGAACTTCTTAGGCAAGAATTTAAGGATCCTGATTTTATAATCTGGTTTAAATTACTTCATCTCATTCTCCAACTCTCCAGGCCTTTAAAAAACCTTATTCTCCAGTCACAGAACTACACTTGCCATTCTGTATAAACACAGCAGTTTTCATTCCTTGCTGGACTATCCCCCTTACTGGGGCTACACCTCTCACAATACAATTCGACACAGGCTTCAGGACCAGCTCAAATGTCACCATCTCTGTGAAATTCTTCTGCTGTCCTAAACAAATATCCTGAGTTTAGTTCATGGTTCATAGCTCTTTCATGCCTCCATTAAATAATAAAACATTTTGTATAAATAAGAAAGATAACTAAGATATGACCAGTTGCACTGACTCATGCCTGTATTCCTTGTACTCTGGGAGGCCAAGGCTGGTGGATCACCTGAGCTTAGAAGTTTGAGACTAGCCTGAGCAAAGCAAGACTCTGTCTTTACTAAAACTAGAAAAACTACCTGGGCATTGTGGCAGACGCCTGTAGTCCCAGCTGCTTGGGAGGCTGAGACAAGAGGATTGCCTGAGCCCAAGAATTTGAGGTTGCTGTGAGCTATGATGCCACAGTACTCTATCCAGGGTGACAAAGCGAGACTGTCCAAAGAAAGAAAAGAAAGAAAGAGAAAAACTAAGATGCCAATCAACATCTTTACATAGAAATTCAATCCCTTGCCAGTAGTTTCAAAATGCAGAAGCCAAATTGACCTCTGAGATGATGACAGACTTAGGTGAAAGTATTACCAATGCTTGGCTTGGCCTCTTATCTAGTGGACTTCCTTAGCAAGGAGACATTTTCAAATTCAATGTGGGGCAATTCCTATAATTAAAGCAGCTGGTTAATTAACAATCTGGTTCAAACCACAGTTAAATGAGCCATTTCCCCCTTTAAATGAAAGGTTTTGGTCAAATTACCAGTGGTTAACCAGTTGTTTTAATTATAAAATTTACAAGTTTGAAAGCCTCTTATTACCAGTAAGTTCAACTGAATTGTACCTCCTATTTTGTATCAATAAGTTGGGTTTCCTGCTGTCACGTTAACAGGGCAGCCTCCTGAGAGAAAAGATAACTCTTCCCTGAAGGAAGAGACAAAACCCCAGGATTTCAAAAGGAAGCTTGGAAACTCTTTGCAAGATGTAATCATATATTGACTTTCCCCACATCACTCCCCTTTCCTTTACATGTATACACTAGAGAAGATTGTCATTCAATGTCCTTGTTTACTAACCTGGAAACTAAACTCATCAATCCAGGATGGGGGGTAAACAATTTTTAATTTCTCCTTCAGAATTGAAACAAACACTGTTAGCAGGGCTAATCAAGCAGGAACAAAGAAAAAAATCTGGTAGCCAATTTCGTTTTGTTTAAATTTACACTTACATATTATTTGCCTGGTGCTGGCATTGTACATGACTTTAAAAGAAAAAACAGTTTATTGAATGGAGAGAATAACTTGTAATTAGATTCTTGGCCAGGGCTATCCCAATTTTTTTTTTTTAGAGGCGGGGCTGGTTCTGTCTTGTGGACTGGAGGAGGGAAGTGGCATCATCATAGCTCATTGCAACTTGAAACTCCTGAGTTCAAGGGATTCTCCTGCCTCACCCTTCCAAGTAGCTGGGACCACAGGCACATGCCACCATGCCCAACTAATTTTTTTATTTTTTTAAGAGACAAGGTGTTGCTATGTTGCTTAAACTGGTCACAAATTACTGGCCTCAAGTGATCCGCTCAACTTGGCCTCCCAAAGTGCTGGGATTACAGGTGTGAGCCACTATGCCCAGCCTCAAACTTCTTAAAAGCATTGTCGACAATAGTTTTCTCTAATTCTGGGACTCTTATTGACTTGTCAACTCATGGCTAATTTTCACAACCCACCCTATCCCACCCACACAGATTATCCTCCTTAAAATCACCTATGACCTCTATGTTGCTAAAATCCAAGGAATATTACTAAATTCCTATCTTTTCTGATCTCTCAACAACATATGGTTGAAACTGTAACATGGTTGAACAACTTTTCCTCCTTTTTTTTTTTTGGACACAGAGTCTCACTTGGTCACCTTGGTAGAGTGCCATGGTGTTTTAGCTCACAGCAACCTCAAACTCTTGGGTTCAAGTGATTCTCTTGCCTCAGCTTCTCAAGCAGCTGGGACTACAGGTACCTGCCACAACACCTGGCTATTTTTTTGAGATGGGGGTCTTGCTCTCCCTCAGGCTGGTCTCAATCTGTGAGCTCAGACAATCCACCCACCTATGCCTCCCAAGTGCTGGGATTACAGGCGTGAACCAACACGCCCAGTTCCTTGTTTGTTTTTTTTTGTTTGTTTTTTTTTTTTGCTCTGTCACCTAGGCTAGAGTACCATGGTGTCCAGTTCAAGGCATAGCTCACTGCAACCTTGCAACCTCAAACTCCTGGGCTCAAGCAATCCTCCTGCATCAACCTCCCCAAGTAGCTAGAACTATAGGCATTTGCCACTACACCTGTTTAATTTTTTATTTTCTTGTAGAGATGAGATCTCATTCTTGCTCAGGCTGTTCTTTTTGTTGTTGTTGTTGCAGTTTGGTCGGGGCTAGGTTCGAACCCACCACTCTCAGTATATGGGGCCAGCACCCTACTCATTGAGCCATAGGCGCCACCTGCTCAGGCTGTTCTTAAACTCCTGGCATCAAGCAATCCTTCCACCTTGGCCTCCCAAACAGCCAGGATTACACAAATGAGCTACTGCCCCACCCACTCTGTCCTTGAAACACTCTCCTCTTGCCTGCCATGAAAATATAGCACTCTGGCTGGGCACAGTGGCTCACAACTGTAATCCCAGCTCTCTGGAAGGCTGAGGCAGGCAGATTGCTTGAGCTCAGGAGTTCAAGACCAGTCTAAGCAAGAGAAAGACCCTGTCTCTAAAAATAGCTGGGTGTCATGGCAAGCGCCTGTAGTCCCAGCTACTTAGGAGGCTGAGGCAAGAGAGTCACTTGAGCCCAAGGGTTTGAGGTTGCTGTGAGTATGACACCAGGGCATTCAACCCCAGGGTGACGGACAGAGACTCTGTCTCAAAAAAAAAAAAAAGAAAATACAGCATTCTGGTTTTCTCCACTCTGTTCTCCTTTTCTCAACCTCATCGGCAACCTCTTTCACACCCTACCCAAATTTTTAATGTTGGAGTTCCACAGGGACTAATCCTTGGGTCTCTTGTCTGCCTTTTCTCCTTTGGGGATCACATTCATTAATATATGTTCAAATAAAATTGACAAAATGATGATATCCAAATTTATAGTTTCAACTCAGACTCAGCTCAAGATCACTGTATCCAATGGGATACTTAATACAACTTTAACATGGCACTCCAGCTCAAAATTCAAATTCAGAATCCTCCTCCCAAAATTGTTCCATTTAATACAGTACTATAACGCCATTCAAAATAATGATAATGTATTTGTTTGTATAAACATGTTCACATTTTTTTGTATAAACATGTTCACCATAGAGTAAATGAAAACGAAAGCAGATTATAAGGCATTATATATTATTTGTTCCCATTACTGCAACTACATATATACACACATACATAGAAAAGAAAAATATATATAAAATTTCACAACAGAGAAAAAGAATAGGCAGGATATATGCCAAGAGGTTAAGCAATAATCTTATTTACTTCTTCATTTTGAGCTTTTTACTTGCATGCATATGTATTTATTTTCCATATTCTCTAAAACGACTGCCTTTCACTTTTTTTGTTTTTTAAACAGCATCTTGCTATGTTGCCTATGCTGGTCTGGAACTCTTGGGTTCAAACGATCCTTCTGCCTCAGCCTGGGACTACAGATGCACACCAGTGCATACTTTTCATTTTTATGATCAGATATTTTTGGTGAAGTTTTTTAAATCTCCTGATAGGATGCAATATTAAGTTTAAAGCATGAGCTATGAGGTTTTCTTGCTAAAATTATTTAACTTGAGGCCAGGCACAGTGCCTCATACCTATCTATAATCTTAGCACTCTGGAAGGCAAAGGCAAGAGGATTACTTGAGCTCGGAAGTTCAACCAGTCTAAGCAAGCGTGAGAAACTATCTCTACTAAAAATAGAAAAATTAGCTGGGCATTGTGGTGGGCACCTATAGTCCCAGCTAGTAGGGAAGATGAGACATGAAGATTGCTTGAACCCAAGAGTTTGAGGTTGCTGTGAGCTATGATACCATGGCACTCAACCCCTCTCAAAACAAACAAACAAACAAACAAATAAAAACTGTATAACTCGAATCTAGTCAAGCTTTTAGATTTAACTTCCAATTTGTAGGAAGGAATGGAAGAACATGCAATACCACACTACAAGGAAATAATCAGACAAATCCAGAAGGGTGGACATTCTAGAAGACAAATGGTCCTATTAAAAAAAAAAAAAATCGGGCAGCGCCCGTGGCTCAGTTGGTGGGGCGCCGGCCCCATATACCGAGGATGGCGGGTTCAGGCCCAGCCCCGGCCGAATTGCAACCAAAAAATAGCTGGGCGTTGTGGTGGGCGCCTGTAGTCCCAGCTACTCGGGAGGCTGAGGTGGGAGAATCGCTTGAGCCCAGGAGTTAGAGGTTGCTGTGAGCTGTGTGAGGCCACGGCACTCTACCGAGGGCCATAAAGTGAGACTCTGTCTCTACAAAAAAATAAATAAATAAAATCACTATTGTAGGGGCTTGCTGCCTGTAGCTCAGTGGTTAGGGTGCCAGCCACATACACCAAGACTGGTGGGTTTGAACCTGGCCTGGGCCTGCTAAACAATGACAACTGCAACAAAAAAATAGCTGGGCAATGTGACAGGCACCTGTAGTCCCAGTTACTTGGGAGGCTGAGGTAAGAGAATTGCTTAAGCCCAAGAGTTTGAGATTGCTATAAGCTGTGATGCCACAGCACTCTACTGAGGGCAACATAGTGAGACCCAGTCTCAAAAAAAAAAAATCACTATGTAGGAAAAAAAAGTGGCAGAACTTTAATAGATTAAAGGTGAGAAATAGCAAAATGCAAAGTGTGAAATTTCTTTAGCTTTTAATTATAAACAATACTGACAAAAGACATTTTGAAGATAAATGAGAAAATGGATAGGGTATTACAACATATTGGGACATTATTATTAACTTTCTTGAATGAAATAATGGTGTGTTTCTTTTTTTTTTTCTAACGGTGTGTTTCTTTAACAGAATGTAGAGATATACTTATTTCTAGAAATGCATGCTAACATATTTAGGAATGAAGCATCATGACATCTAACAAAGTATGACAAGATGTTAATAAAAGTTTAATCTAAGTAGTGGGTATAGAGTGTTTATTGTATTATTATTATTGAGGAGGAATTATTTAAGACTATAAACAGCAATGACTATATCCTTTTTTTCCCCAGTGACAGGCTCTCACTCTGTCATCCAGGATGGGGTGTAGTGGCATGATCATAGCTCACTATAACCTTGAATTCTTAAGCTCAAGCAATCCTCCCATCTCAGCCTCCTGAGTAGCTGGGACTACAGGCTTACACCACCATGCTTAGATAATTTTTATTTTGTTTTGCTTTGTTTTCTGAGACAGAGTCTCATTTTGTTACCCTTAGTAGAGTGTTGTAGCTCACAGCAACTCAAACTCTTGGGTTCAAGCAATTCTCTTACCTCAGCCCCCTGAGTAGCTGGGCTTATAGATACCAGCCACAATGCCTGACTATTTTTTGCAGAGGAGGTCTTGCTCTTGCTCAGGCTGGCCTAGCACTCCTAGCTCAGGCAATCCACCCACATCAGCCTCCCAGAGTGCTAGGACTATAGGCATGATCCACTGCATTTGGCAATTTTTTCTTTTTTTAGAAATGGTGTTGTCCTATATTGCCCGGGCAGATATCCAACTGCTGGCCTCAAGCAATCCTTCCACATCAGGTTCTGAGATTATAAGCATGATCCACCACACCCAGCCTGTATCCTTTTAATTTTGTATCTGACACAAAGCCCTGGTACAATACATGTTTAAGAGAATGTATAAGTTTTTTTAAAGCCCCTATTTTGAGCCAGGCACAGTGGCTCACACCTGTAATCCTAGCACTCTGGGAAGCTGAGGCAGGTGGATTGCCTGAGCTCAAGAGTTAGAGATTAGTCTGAGCAAGAGCAAGACCCCATCTCTAAATAAGCTGGCCATTGTGGAGGGTGCCTGTAGTCCCAGCTACTTGGAAGGCCAAGACAAGAGGATCGCTTGAGCCCAAGAATTTGAGGCTGCGGTGAATTATGACATCACAGCACTCAGGGTGACAAAGTGAGAGAGAATCTGTCTTAATAAATGAATAAATAGGGGGTGGCGCCTGTGGCTCAGTGAGTAGGGTGCTGGCCTCTTACACCAAGGGTGAGGGATTCAAACCCAGCCCGGGCCAAACTGCAACAAAAAATAGCCAGGCATTGTGGCAGGTGCCTATAGTCCCAGCTACTAGGGAAGATGAGGCAAGAGAATCACCTGAGCCCAGGAGTTGGAGGTTGCTGTGAGCTGTGACGCCACGGCACTCTACCAAGAGTGACAAAATGAAACTGTCTCAAAGAATAAATAAATAAATAAATAAATAAGGCTTGGTGCCTGTGTCTCAAGCAGCTAAGGTGCCAGCCACATACACCTGAGCTGACGGTTTCGAATCCAGCTGGGCCCGCCAAACAACAATGATGGCTGCAACCAAAAAATAGCCAGGCATTGTGGCAGGCGCCTGTAGTCCTAGCTACTTGGGAGGCGGAGGCAGGAGAATTGTTTGAGCCCAGGCATTGGAGGTTCCTGTGAGCTGTGATGCCACAGCACTCTACCCAGGGGGACAACTTGAGGCTCTGTCTCAAAAAAAAAAAGTTAAATAAATAAATAAATACAAATAAAAGCCCATATTTTGAGATGCTGGGTTTGGGCCCAAGAGAAATAGTGATCCCCTATAGCTGATATTTTCTAAAATAATTAACTTACAAAGAACCTCTTAAACACTGCCTTGTGCATAGAAGATGTTGAGTAAATGTTAGTTCCCTTCTTTACTCTTCTTCCTTTATCTCTGCTACTCTCTAGTCACATGACAGATGTCACTAAAATCCAATAACTGCTTTGAAATTTGTCACATAATAACAAAGCAAATAAGGCAAGTGATTGGGTTGAAACAGAGATTGAAATTCATTGAGCTAATCAGATTGAATGGACATTCATTTTTGCAGTTTTTTTTTTTTTTTTTTAGCCAGGGCCGGGTTTGAACCTTCCACCTCCGGTATATGGGGCTGGCGCCCTACTCCTTAAGCCACAGGCACCGCCTCTGGATATTCATTTTTGAATAAACTAGTGTGAGAAAAGCTTGCCTGATGATTGACATAAAAGACAGGTTTGCAAAAGCAGAACTATTAATGATGAATAGCAGGTAACTTTCTTGAACACTTTGTTTTATCTTATTGAATTTTCAAATAGCTCACTGTAGTTTGTACTACAATTATCCGTATTTTTTTTTTTTAATTTTTAAAGGGGAAAGCACAAACACAATCCCCCACTACCTCAAATTATGTAGTCGAGATTCCCACAAAATGCAGGGGTTAGCACATCCAGAGTGCATGGATAAGCCTCACCCTGGGAAAATCACCTTTGTGATTATGATATTTCCCTTGCCAAGTAAGTATTCCCATCTTCTTAAAGGTAAGAAACTAAGCAATAGAAAGATAGCCAATTATCACAGACTAAGTATGTGGCAGAGCTGGAATCTAACCTTACTATACAGCTCTTGCTCTTAACCACTACTTCATGTTCTCACCATGGCTCTATTCCACATAAGGGGTGGGATTTGGTCTGGGATGCTCTTTTCAAAGATCGTTAGGTGTCCTTATACACAAATTATTAATATTACTATTAGTGGGGACAGGGCCTTGCTACATTGCCCAGGCTTATCTCAAACTCCTAGCCTCCACCTTTATCTCCCAAATTATGTGAATAGAAACAATCCTCCCACCTTGACCTCCCAAATTGTGGGATTATAGGTATGAGCCACCATGCCCAGGCTGGACAAATTATTAAAGAGTGCTAGAGAGTCACTTAAAGCAGGCAGACTACATCAGGAAATAACTGCTTACCTGAAGAATAGATGGGATTCTCTCCTGAAGTTCTAAACCTAAAAAGAAGGAGAAAGTATATTGAATACAATTAGATACCAAGATTTTGACTTTTTTTTTTGAGACAGAGTCTCACTTTATCGCTGCCATGGCGTCACAGCTCACAGCAACATCCAACTCCTGGGCTTTGGTGATTCTCTTGCATCAGCCTCCCGAGTAGCTGGGACTACAGGCGCCTGCCACAACACCCTGCTATTTTCTTGTTGCAGTTTGGCCAGGGCCAGGTTCGAACTCACCACCCTCAGTATATGGGGCCAGTGCCTTACCCACTGAGCCACAGGCACCACCCTAGATACCAATATTTTATTTGCACAGTTACCAAAACTTGTCTTCTCCTCATTAAAGATATGTCAATATTGGGTCCTTCCCTACTGGCTCCTTCCCTTTTTATTCCACAAAACATTAATAAGCACCTACTGTTATATTTGCCACATAAAGTGCCAGGTCCCAAGGATACATATATAAGTAAAATGTTTCTAACCATGATCTAGTTTGAAAAGACACAGGTAAACAAATGTGAGCCACAATATAGCATGACATATATAGAACATATAGAAACATGTTCAAGATTCAGTGGGACACAAAGGAAAGTATGGTCACTTCTACCAAAGAGACAGAACTATTTTGGGCTGAATTTTAAAAAATGAGGAAATATTTTTGATTATTTAGCATTGTAGGAAAAGTATTCTAGGCAGAAGTATGAAAAGGTATGTCTGGGGAATAGCAAGCAGCAGGATATAAGTGGAACTTAAGCAACAGGGGGGCAGGGTGAAAGATAAAACTAAAAAGGAAAAGGAGGCTGATATGGGAGGATCACATGAAGCCAGAAGTTCATGACCAACATGGGCGATATAGTAAGATTCCATCTCACAAAAAAAGGCTGAAGAAGTAATTAGGGGATAGAGGGTCAGACATGAAAACATGAAGAATGCTATACACTGTGCTAAGGAGTTTGGTCTAAACTCTGCATAGGCAGCGGGAAGCTCTATCAATTAAGTTTTGGAAAGTTCAACCTGGGATCAGATGAGCAATGAATGGGAAGAGAGGACACTGAGGCAAGAGAACTAATGAGGTGTTTCTTCCAACAGCCTAGGAGAAAGGGATATAAGTTTTGCCTTATTAGATCAGACTCAGAGAAGATGGAGAAGGGACAGTGATGAGAGCCAGGCTAGACAGAGGAGCCAGAGAACACAGAGAATAATACGGCTCTGTTCAGCTAAGTAATCAGAGGTATTCATTTCTGCATCTTGAGGAGCTTTGAAATTAAACTGTTGAATAAGCTGGAGAAAAGCATATCTGAATGCTGAATGCTATCCTCACCATTTCTAAACTGTGAGCTTAGGCAAGTTGATAGCACTAAAACTCAGTTATCAAATCTTTAAAATACAGAAATAATAGTACAGCCTCATAGGACTGAAAATCTACCTTAAACTCCCTGAGTCAGCTTCTTCTTTTGTAACATGATGATATTTCTATTTGTCCTATAGTATTTTTGTAAAGATTAGACATAACATGTAAAATGCCTAGGATGGTACCTTTTTTTTGAGACAGAGTCTCACCATGTTGCCCTCCGTAGAATGCCTTGGCACCATAGCTCACAGTAACCTCCAGCTCTTAGGCTTAAGCAATTCTCTTGCCTCAGCCTTCCAAGTAGCTGGGACTACAGGTGCCTGCCACAATGCCGGGCTATTTTTTTGCTGTAGTTGTCATTGTTGTTTAGCAGGCCCGGGCCAGGTTCGAACCCACTAGCCATGGTGTATGTGGCTGGTGCCCTAGCAGCTGAGCTACCGGTGCTGAGCCAGGGATGGTATCATATTTAAATGTTTATCAAATGATAGTTGACTGATTAATGATGGAAAAACAGATTAAGATGAAAAGGGAATAAAAGGAGAAAGGCTTCAATAATATAAAGGGCTAAGAAACCATCCAGTTTTCTGAGTGCCAAGTAGTCCATGAAGATACACAATTCATTCTTTTATATCCTGTGTCTGCCACTTGGTCCATATTGACTGAATAGAGGAATAAACTATCAAATGCATTTCATCACCATCTAGAGAAAAACAATGGGGAGGCTGCACTCCATATGCATAACAGGGCAAAAGAAACGTTGGGTTTGGGCGGTGCCTGTGGCACAGTGGATAGGGCACCAGCCCCACATACCGAGGGTGGCAGGTTTGAACCCGGCCCCGGCCAAACTGCAACAAAAATATAGCCAGGTGTTGTGGCAGGTGCCTGTAGTCCCAGCTACTCAGGAGGCTGAGGCAAGAGAATCGCCTAAGTCCAGGAGTTGGAGGTTGCTATGAGCTGTAATGCCACAGCACGCTACTGAGGGTGACAAAGTGAGACTCTGTCTCTAAAAAAAAGAAAAAAAACCCTTGAGTTTGAATCCTAATTCTAACCCAAATTACCCATGTTATCTTAGAGCAACAGATTAACAACCTCTCTGGACCCCAATTATTTACATATAAAATTGAGATAATATCACGTTTTACCAGGTCATTATGTGGGTCCATTCATTAAACAAACATTTACTAAACACCTATTATGTGCCAGACACCATTCTAGGCCCCAGAGATAGGGCAGTTAATAAAAACAACAAAGTCTTATCCCCATGCTTCTTATGGTCAGTGATGGGGGGAGACAATTAAAAAAAATATATATATATATATATTTGGGCGTTGTGGTGGGCGTCTATAGTCCCAGTTACTCAGGAGGCTGAGGCAAGAGAATCGCCTAAGCCCAAGAGCTGGGGGTTGCTGTGAGCTGTGATGCCACAGCACTCTACCAAGGGCGACAAAGTGAGACTCTGTCTCTAAAAAAAATTATATATATATATATATATGTATATATATGTGTATATATATATGTATATATAAAATATCAAGTGGTGACATGTGTTATGAAGAAAAATAAAGGAAGGTAAGGGGATAGAGCTAGACACAAGGGAGGTACTTTACATAGGGTAGTCAGGGAGAGCCTCTCCGATGGGATAGCATTTGGGCAGAAACCTCAATAAACAAAGGAAGTTAAACCATATAGATATCCGAAAAACGAATGTGCAAAGATCCTGGTATGGAAAGGTGCTTGATCACTAAGGAGGGTATCAGCACAGTTAAAGCTGATCAAGTAGTATAAAATGAGTTAGCAGATTATGTAAGGCCTTTTAGGCCACAGTAGGGATTGTAGATTTTATTTTGAGTAAGATGGCATACAATTGGAGAATTCTGAGCAAAGGGGTAATGTGAGCTAACTTGGTTTTAAAAGAATCATGAGGCAGGGCGCAGTGGCTCATGTCTGTAATCCTAGCACTCCGAGAAGCTGAGGCGGGTAGACTGCTTGAGCTCACGAGTTCGAGACCAGCCTGAGAAAAAGCAAGACCCTGTCTCTTAAAAATAGCCAGGCATCTCGGGAGGCTGAGGCAAGAGAATCACTTAAGCCCAGGAGTTGGAGGTTGCTGTGAGCTGTGTGAGGCCACAGCACTCTACCGAGGGCCATAAAGTGAGAGTCTGTCTCTACAAAAAAAAAAAAAAAAAAAAGCCAGGCATTGCAGCGCCTGTGGCTCAGTGGGTAGGGTGCTAGCCCCATATACTGAGGGTGGTGGGTTCAAACCCGGCCCCGGCCAAACTGCAACAAAAAAAATAGCCAGGCATTGTGGCGGGTGCCTATAGTCCCAGCTACTCAGGAGACTGAGGCAAGAGAATCGCTTAAGCCCAGGAGTTGGAGGTTGCTGTGAGCTGTGTGACGCCATGGCACTCTACTGAGGGTGATAAAGTGAGACTCTGTCTCTACAAAAAAAAAAAAAAAAAGCCAGGCATGGCTCAGTGCCCGTGGCTTAGTGGTTAGGGCACCAGCCACATACACTGGGACTGGCGGGTTTGAACCCAGCCTGGGCCTGCTAAAAACAATGACAACTATAGCAAAAAATAGCGAGGCATTGTGGTGGGCACCTATAGTCCTAGCTGCTCAGGAAACTGAAGTATAAGGATCATTTGAACCCCAGAGTTTGAGGTTACTTAAGCTATGATGATGCCATGGCACTCAATCTCAGGGTGGCATATTAAGACCCTCTGTCTAAAAAAAAAAAAAGAAAGAAAAAAGAATCATTCTGATTGTAGTATGAAGAATAGAAGACAAAACGTAAACACAGGGAGACCAGTTAGGAGGTAGGGTGTTGATAGTAGCGATGATGAGGGGATGAGGAGTTGGTCCCTACTGGTTTAGCAAGGCAGAAAGCATAAGCCTAAACTGGAGGTAATAAATCGATCTGTACTGACTGGGCACGGTGTACACTGTAATTCTAGCACTGTGGGAGGCCGAGGTAGGAGGATCACTTGAGCTCAGGATCAAAGCCTGAACAGAGGCAAGACCGTGTTTCTACTAAAAAGAGAAAAATTAGCCAGGCATTAGGAGGCCAGGCATGGTGGCTCTTGCTGGTAATCCTAGCACCCTAGGAGGCCAAGGCAGGTGGATTGCCTGAGCTCAGAGGTTCAAAACCAACCTGAGCCAGAGTGACACCCCTTCTCTACAAAAAAAAAAAAAAGCCGGGCATTGTGGCAGGTGCCCAGCTACTTGAGAGGCTGAGGCAAGAGAATCACTTAAGCCCAAGAATTGGAGTTTGCTGTGAGCTATGATGCCATAGCACTCTACCAAGGGCCACAAAGTGAGACTTTGTCTCAATAAAAATAAATAAATAATAAATAAAGGAAATGGATCTGTACATAGTTCAAAAGTTAAAAAAAAAAGCGCCAACAAGTTTTGTTGAAGAATTCAGTGTAAAATTAGAAAATTAACAGTGTTAAGGAGAAGTCCAAATATTTGGCCTTGGTAAATGGAGTTGCCATTTACTGAGAATGGAGAGGAAGCAAGAAAAAGTAAGGTGGCAGGGAAGTTAAAGCTTGAGATGCTTAGCAGACATATAAGTGGATATGATGAAAGAAAAATGCTATGTAAACTATAAAGCAGAATGTAAATATTAGCTTTATTTAGTTAGTATTTAATAATATCCTTACCTTAGGAAGGAAAAGGCTTGCTTAAAAATGATATTGTTCCTCAGGCACAGCACCTACAACAAAACAGCCACGTTAGGACAATCTTAAACATTTATAGACTTCCAAGTACCTTCTCTCAGAAAGGCTATAAACCTAGAGTACACACAGCAAAAAGGATACAAAGGCTCTTGTCCAGCAAAGAAGCTATCCTATAGTTATTACCCAATACCCAAGTAAACCAAGGTCATCTATTTTATTCTGCCCATTATAGGAAATACTGAAAACACTGAAGTCCCCTTCCCACACTGCTTTTTCACCTGGTTTCCCCTTTCCAACCTGATCAACTTTTTTCTAATATCCATCAACAACTATTACATATCTGCCATGCATACTACCACAAGAGGGGCTTTCTTGAATCTTCTTTAACTCTTAAAACACTATAAGACGACTTTATGAGTGAGGCAAGTGAGGTCCAGAGAGGATATATTCCAAAAAATTACAGATAACAGGTAGCTAAGAGGACTGTCTTACTGTTCAAAGACTATACCTCTATCACAGGACACTCTCTCTGTCAATAATACAGGTGTCCCCAAAGTTGCCATACACTTGCCCATAGCACAGTGGTTAAGGTGCCAGCCACATACACTGGGGATGGCGGGTTCGAACCCAGCCTGGGCCAGCTAAAACAACAATGACAACTGCAACAAAAAATAGCCAGGCATTGTGTTGGGCACCTGTAGTCCCAGCTAGTTGGAAAGCTGAGGCAAGAGAATCACTTACGCCCAAGAGTTTGAGGTTGCTGTGAGCTGTGACGCCACAGCACTCTACCTAGGTGACATAGTAAGACTCTGCCTCAATTAGAAAAAAAAACTTGAGCATGTAGCTCTTGACTTCCAAGTCCATAATTTGCCCACTATTTTAATACCTTGTCTCACATAAAAAAAGGAGTACTTAATGCTTAGGAAATCGGTTGGAAACACAAATCAAACTTAGGAAAAGTTACCCAGAAAATGTGAGGTCTGAAGATTAGGAAGGATATGAATAGACATAAGGAAGGGCACAGTGTGCACAATCCAAAAAGCTCCATTAGATACTAAAAGACCCTGTAACGCAGTGGTTCTCAATCTTCCTAATGCCGCGGCCCTTTAATACAGTTCCTGTGGGTCATGAGAATTGCTGTTGTAAAGTATCTGCACAATATGCTTAACTTAATATTAGTCAGTATAAAAGACAGAGTAGGGAACTAGGAGCCCCAAGAGAACTCAGGCCAGTCCCCCATGTTCGCTCCCCATCACTGGCCATGTATCTTGAAGTTAGAGCAGATGACTCTCCGTCTCTCCAGCCCCAAGATCTACTAACCTTGACAAACAGAAGAAATCAGAATATAGTTTTTTTTTTTTGTTTTTTTTTTTGTAGAGACAGAGTTTCACTTTATTGCCCTGGTAGAGTGCCGTGGCGTCACACGGCTCACAGCAACCTCCAACTCCTGGGCTTAGGCGATTCTCCTGCCTCAGCCTCCTGAGTAGCTGGGACTACAGGCACCAGCCACGATGCCCAGCTATTTTTTTTGTTGCAGTTTGGCCGGGGCTGGGTTTGAACCCGCCACCCTCGGCATATGGGGCCGGCGCCCTACTCACTGAGCCACAGGCGCTGCCCCAGAATATAGTTTTAAATGAGTAACTTCATAGAGAAAAGTATTGGATAGGAAGAAAGATCTAGATGAGACTGCTTTCTCCTCATTTTATATAATTGTTCAGATTTCCAAGTCTTTACAATAGCTCAGAATTTAATTATCTAAAAGCCAGACTTAAGGGTTGACAACTTTCTGGAAGACATTCAAATTGTGATGTGTGAACTCTTCCTGTCAGCTCTGGGAAATGTGCTTCCTCTTGCCAGCAACGCTCAGCATTATCTATCAGGACAAAAGTAATCTATTTTGGGACTGTATCCACAATAATCCCCTTCCCCCCATCCACAAATGAAGAGCAGCTCTGGCTCTGCAAGTGGAAGAAGAGGGTAGTGATGCCAGTGAATGAATGAATGAGGACACAGTAGTTGCAGTGGGTTATAAAGTACCAGTCCCATGAGCTGTGAAGCCAAGAACTGAGTAAGGACTACACAGCTATCAAAAAAACCAGAGCCTGGGTAGGGTAGTGAGAGCAGTGGGTCGGGGCTTCTGAGGCAACCATTTGAGAGGTGATTTATGAATAGTAACAGAATATATTTGTTATTAATAAACACTGCTTAAAATAGCATTGTTACTACCATTCATGGAGCAAATCCTTTGTGCTAAGCTCTTTACACATATTGTTTCAATTTATCTTTACAGGAACCCTCTGATAGAGGCATTATTGAGACAATGATTCTATTTTGTAGGAAACAACAGAGGTTTGCATAAATTGCCCAGCATTATAGGTTTGGTAAGAGGTGCCAGGAATTCAAACTCAGGTGTGACTGAATCCAAAGCCCATGTTTTACATTCTGCCACACTACCACTCAAAAAGTGATTCCAACTTATATTACTGAAATTCAAATGCTAATAATAATAGCTTTTATCAGTTGGGCCTAGAGGCACATGCCTATATTCCCATCTACTCAAGAGAACTAAGGCAGGAGAATCCCTTGAATCCAGGAGTTCAAGGACAGCCTGGTAACATAGCAAGAACAAGTCTCTAAAATAATAATAATAGTGATAAACTTAATAATCCAAACATGTTTTTGAGTACATGCTATGAGCCAAACATCATCTCCTCTAACTCTCAGAACCATGCTCTGAGACAGATATTTCTACCCTCATTGTATAGAGAGGAAACCAAAGTTCAGAAATGTGAATCAACATGTGTAATGCACATAGCTAATAAGTCATGTTCTAGCTGACCCCACTACAGGGGTTCTTTCCACTACCAGATACTTCTGTTGCAAAGCAAGTTCTGCTATTACAACCCCACGCCCCAGCCAACTAGTGTCCGCCGCGCCTCTTGGCCCAGACTTCAGTAGACCTCACCAAAATGCCATCTCAGATGGAGCACACCATGGAAACCATGATGTTCACGTTTCACAAATTTGCCAGGGATAAAGGCTACTTAACAAAGGAGGACCTCAGAGTGCTCATGGAGAAGGAGTTCCCGGGATTTCTGGAAAATCAAAAAGACCCTCTGGCCTTAGACAAAATAATGAAGGACCTAGACCAATGTGAGATGGCAAAGTGGGCTTCCAGAGCTTCTTTTCCCTAAATGCGGGCCTCCCCATTGCGTGCAACAACTATTGTGTAGTACACATGAAGCAGAGGGAAAAAAGTAGGCAGAACCGAGCAATTACTCTGCCGTGAAAGTGTTCTCTCAAAAGATTGCTTCAAACATCTGCCTCACAGCTTCTCCCTATATAAGGATTTCAAGAGCAGATCAGGATCCTTAGAATATATACAAATAAAATCCAACTCCCATTTGTCAAGCAGAGAAGAAAAAGTTAATTAAATGCCAGATGAGCTTTTGTTTTTTACATTGTTTGCATCCCTTTTCCCTCAATAAACATAATCCTTTTTATAGCTCCAAATTTAGAAAAAAAAAAAAGTTCTGCTATTACATGGCAGTTCTCACTCCTTCCCTGAGATGAACAACACTTTGATCTGTACTCCAATTCTTGTTATGGAGGTTACTTTCATCTTAGACATTCTTGAAAAGCCTAGTCCCTACATGGATTCATTCATTAGAAGCTTCAAATTCTCCTTCTCACTGCCATCCCACTCTCAGTCAGTGCCCCCCACTACTATGCTCACACAGAGGACCACTGCTAGCCCCTCTTTCCATAACAATCCATCTGTTACTTAAATCTCTCTAGTCAAGAAACATTTTCAGACACTCAAAATTATCCGAAAGTTCTCCTACATAAAAAACTCAAACTGATCTCTCTATAACTTCCATGGTTTAAGCCTAGTTCTTCACTCTGGGATGACACCGAATGAGTTCAGTTCTTGTTTTTCATACAAGAACTCAAGCCCCTGAAGTATTTGAAGGCAATGATCATTGCCTCAAGGTTTTCTTTTCTTAAGTTCTTTCAAAAATTGCTTTTGTTTCTAGTTTTTGCTTTGGCCATTGCCCAGGAGGATGAGGCAGGAGGCTCATTTAAAATGAGAAGTTTGAGGCTACAGTGCACTATGATCATGCCTGTGAATAGCCACTGTATTCTACCCTGAGGAACATAGTAAGACTCTTACAATATTCACTATTTTAAAGTGGATAACTCAGAAGTTTTTAGTGTATTCACAGTGTTGTGCAACCATCACCACTATCTAATTCCTCACTGCCTTTTTTTTTTTTTTTTTTTTTTTGAGATCGAATCTCACTCTGTCACCTTGGGTAGAGTGCTGTGACATTATAGCTCACAGCAACCTCAAACTCTTGGGCTCAAGAGATCCTCTTGCTTCAGTCTCTCGAGTAGCTGGGACTACAGGCGCCCACCACGATGCCGACCTATTTTTTAGAGACAGAGGTCTCATTCTTGCTCAGGCTGGTCTCAAATTCATGAGCACAAGCAATCCACCTGCCTCTGCTTCCCAGAGTGTGAGGATTACAGGCATAAGCTATGGGTGCCCAGACCCCTTGTTGCTGTCCACTAGCCCAATCAACAACACAGAGGTATCACTGCAGATGGAATGAATTATTTATTAATTAAGGGAAGACTGGGGGCTCGCTCAGGTCCACAGCAATTGTTCATCTTTATCCACTGTATTATATATCCAAACTCATCAGATAAGAATAAGCAAGAATAAAGAAAAGCATTATTTGAGATAAAAATTTCTCCTCAGCATAAACGTTACAAAGCACATACATGTCATTTCTAAGTCTGGAGCATTTAACTTAAAGATAAACTACAAGGACACCTGTCTGTTCTGTTCGCCCACCTCCCTAAAAGGTTAAATGAAACTTTTGTGTAACTTGAAGTTAGGGAATGAAGAGCAACAGTTTAGCTTCAGACAGGTATTGAATCTCCAGCTACGACTTGGCAGGGACCTCAGGGAATCATTTCTCAAGGCCTTTTCAACAAGCAGGGAAGAATTAACTCCTGCATCTCTGCTGTTTTAGCAAGCAGGGAGGAATTAACCCCTGAGTCTCGCTTATAGCTGAGACTGGAATTTTACTGTCCCAGGACCTCATACCTCAAGGAGCACATATGAAACAAAGCCACCATTCTGGGGTGCTGAAAACCGTGCCCCTTCACCCCCTTCACTACTTTTTGTTCACATGAACTCTGCTCCACTTTAGCCTTCAATATTTTCTTTTTTGTTTGTTTGTTTTTTGAGACAGAGTCTCAAGCTGCCACCTGGGTAGAGTGCTGTGACGTCACAGCTCACAGCAACCTCCAACTCCTGGGCTTAAGCAATTCTCTTGTCTCAGCCTCCCACGTAACTGGGACTACAGGAGCCTGCCACAATGCCCAGCTATTTTTTGATTGTAGCTGTCATTGCCGTTTGGCAGGCCCAGGCTGGATTCAAACCCACCAGCTCCATTGTATGTGGCTGACGCTTTAGCCACTTGAACTACAGGCACTGAGCTAGCCTTCAATATTTTCAAATGAAAACATCTTATTATCTCTGAGATCAGTCCCTAAATCTGCTTCTTCTGGGCTGTCAACCTGGCATACCATTAGTGACCACCACTCATCCCCTCACTGAATCCTGTGCATGGTCATGGATATGGTAATCCCTGGGAAAACAGCGGTAATCAAAGGGTGAGTGGCAACCAGAACTGAGTTTGACACTCCAGAGCCATTAATTTTCTGTGAAAAATAACTCTGCAGGTGAGTCATTGCCCATTCCTTGGTACATTCTGACTTCCCCAGACCCATCCTGCCAGCCTGATCAATCAGTACATTTTCTTGGATCTAATGAATATCAGCATTACTATCTCATCTGGATCCATCCCTGCTATATTCCTTCTGTTGACCCAAAGAAACACAGGATTCATCCCGTTTTATTCTAGTAAAGCTAGTCTTCTCACACATATATGATCTGAGATGATTTGCAGCCAAAAAACTTCTTTGAGACCCAAAGAAAGAGCATTGTGTTAGCGTTAGAAATTCTAGTCCCAGCTATACTATGTACTTAATGGGTAACATTGACATTTGTTCATTCACTTATTCATTCAACATTTATCAGGTACCTACTTTAAGCCAAATACACTACAGGGTAGGTACAAACAAAAGGAAAATTCAGTTGCTTATCCACAAAATGTTCTAGTGAGGAAGGTAGAAATCCAAGGTTATTATCAAATTAGGAAGATAAGAAATACTCAGAAAAGGAAAAGCAGCAGGAATTACGGTGCATGCTTGTAGCCCCCACTACTCAGGAGGCTGGGGTGGAAGGATCACTTGAGTCCAGGAGTTTAAGGCCAGCCTGGGCAACGTAGCTAGATTCCCACAACTCTGAAAAAGCTTTTTTAAAAAAAGAAGAGAAAGGCGAGGTGCCTGTAGCTCAAGCAGCTAAGGTGCCAGCCACATACACCAGAACTGGCAGGTTCGAATCTAGCCTGGGCCTGCCAAACAACAATGACAACTACAATAAAAAAAAAAAAATAGCCAGGCGTTGTAGCGGGCACCTGTAGTCCCAACTACTTGGGAGGCTGAGGCAAAAGAATTGCTTAAGCTCAAGAGTTGGAGGTTACTGTGAGCTGTGACGCCAAGGCACTCTACCCAGGGTGACAGCTTGAGGCTCTGTCTCAAAAAAATAAAATAAAATAAAAAGGAACAGCAGTAGGATCTTTGAAGAAATAGGAAATCTAGGTTCCAATCTTAGTACCACACTTAGAGGCTGTTGAGCAAGGCATTCATTCATTCAAGGCATTCAGTAGAACATTTAAGACCGTATTACATACCAGCAACTATGCCAGGGACTTCATTTCCTCATCTATTGTGTCTGCCAGAATTATCTCTTAAATATTGTGAAGATCAAATGAAAGTTTACTAACTAAAAAATAGTATCGATCTTCTTGATTGCATTATCCTTCACACTGTACAAAGTACTCCTACTTACATTATCCTCCATAACCTTTACAACAGTTACATTGTTATGGATCTTTATATGCATTTTACACATAGGAAACTGAAGCACAGAGAGGTTAAATAACTTGCCCAAAGTGATACAGCTAGCAAGAGACAGAACTCAGCCTTGACCAAATCCCATGGTTTTCCTTATAAATGTAAAGTACTAACACTTCATGACAGATTGAGGCAAGAGTGGTTACAAGACTGCATACAATTAGGTGGCAAAAGATAAAACCAAATAATTCAGAAAATACACAGGCAGAGCCAGTGTGGCGGTGCATGCCCATAGTTCTGGCCGCTCAGGAGGCTGAGGCATGAGGACTTGCTTGAGGTCAGGAGTTTGAGGCGATAGTGAGCTATGATCCCACTTGTGAATAGCTACTGCACTGTCAGAAAAGTTTCATGGAAAAGATCTGAGCTGGACTTTGAAGGATAGATCGTTTGAATAGGTGACGAGAAGGGAAAGGGTATTCCAAGTGGGAAGGCTTCAGGAATTCAGCATTAGACAAATAATGAAGAGGTTAGCTGGCCAAAGCAGAAGGGCTGAATTCAAGAGTAAATGCAGTAATAAAGAAATTGGAAGGGACACTGGCATCAGATTTGGAGAGACTCTATATGCCCTTTTATCTTTAGATGCTGGCCTTAATGACAGGTTTCCACGGGTTCGTCACTTAAATAACGTCTTGAAAATAAAAATGTAGGGTACTATTACCCTGTCGTTATCACCAGGTAGCTACACTCCCTAATCAGTTCAGCAATTCAAAACTGTATTCTTAGAAAAAATTCCGGAAATTGATGACTAAATGCAAAACTAAAATGATCTGCCTACGGTTATACAATTTATCGGGACAGTATTCCGTGGTCTTGACGACCAGGTGCAGACACCAGACCCAGAGGTAGCAGGTTGGGCGGGGCGCGGGTCAGCGTAGCCGCGTTCATCCGGGTCGGGGAGGAGTTGACGCAACCTCCTCAGCGCCGCATGGGCTGCTGGGAAGGGCCTTGTTCTCCCAGTGTCTCGTGCCCGGATGTCTACGCGCCGCCACTTTTCAGCCCTGTTCTCCCTACCGTTTTCTCCGCGCGCTACGGGCGTGGACTCTCCCTCACCTTTTCCAAGGTTCCGCTCATCCTTTGCTACAGCAGCCTCTAACTGTGCCCCACCAGCCGCGATCCCTAGGCGTCTGAAAACACGGATAGAATGGCCTTGATCTGGTCCGGTAACGATATCCGACCGAAACTCATTCAACTACCGCAGCACCTTGGTTCCGGCAGCTACGGGGACTCGGTGTCCAGAAATCGCCCTAGACTCCGCCCTCACTAAAGTGTCACCTTCGCTGCTATTTCTCTAAGCAGAATTAATTCCCATTTTCGTAGTACTACAATGCTTTGTACACAATTCTGGTATTTCATCTACCATACTACGTATAAATTATTTGTTGCTATCTCTGACCCATATGGGTTCTTAAAAGACTGAGATCCCGCTGACAATTTTATTTCAGTGGCTAGTACAGGATGTGGAGATCTGAGTTCTAAACCGATTTAAGAACTAATTGCCTCCAAGTGAAACTTGGTGATATTCAATTGCCTCATAATAATTGAGAATAACTACATTTATTGAGTGGCCACTATATTCAGTACATTATGCTGAGTGTATCACTTAATTTATTCCTCTTAACAAGCCAGGGAGATATTATCATTTGATTTTGCAGGTAAAGATGCTGAAGAATTAAGAGGTTAAGGAACTTGTTTGGGATCAATTCAACTGATGTAGAGCTGTGTTTCAAACCTTTTTTTATTTTTTTTCCTAATTTGAGACAGAGTCTCACTTTTTCGCCTTCAGTAGAGTGCTGTGTCATTGTAGTTCACAGCAACCTTAAACTCTAGGGCTCAAGTGATCCTCTTGGCTTAGTTTTTCTTTCTTTCTTTCTTTTTTTTTTAGTAGAGACTGGGTCTCCCTCTTGCTCAGGCTGGTCTCAAACTCCTCAGCTCTTTTTATAACAATGTTTTCCCTATAACACCTGTTCTTACATGAGATAATGTCACTGCAGACATTCATTTACTTACTTTACATACATTGTTCACTTAACACTACATTGGACCCATCCTTTGATCGAACCCTGGGAACATAGAGATAAATATTACATGGTCCTTGCCCTTAAGTGATCCATGAAGATTAGTGGCTAAATCCTAAGCAAGTATAGAGTAGCGAGGGACTACAGTTACAAAGATATAAACGCTGGGTATAAAATGAATACATGAGCACATAAATTCAGGATCAGATGAAATAACAAACAGTTAATTTTTTTTCTTGCTGTTATTATTGATTCTGCTGCTGTTGTTATTGTTCTTGGCAAGGAAAAGGTGTAAAAACTGGTAGATAAGAATGGGGCTTCAATGATAGAAAGTTTGGTCTGTTGTCAGACTACCTGCCAAGAATCCTTATCCTAATGTTTTATCCATCCTTCTTATGATGAAATTCCTTGGAGCTACCAAGATCTATATAGGTAAATCTCTTTTCCCCCAAAGGTACGTCGTCTTCCCTCTGGGGAAGAATTACTAGGAGAGAGTGATGGTTAATTTTACACATCAACTTGACTGGGAAATGGAGAGCCTAAATATTTAGTCAAACATTATTTTGAGTGTTTTTATGATGAATGGGTTCTGGATAAGAATAATATTTAAATCAGTGACTAAAGCAGATTGCCTTCCTTAATGTGGATGGGCCTCATGTAATGCAGTTGGAAGTCCTGAAAAGTGCAAAATGGTTAACCCTCCCCCAAATAAGAAGAGAATTCTTTCTGCCTGCCTATCTTTGAGATTTTGTTGTTGTTGTGTTTTGCATTTTAATATATATATTTTTTAAGACAGGATCTTGCGGGCGGCACCTGTGGCTCAAGAAGTAGGGCGCCGGTCCCATATGCCAGAGGTGGCGGGTTCAAACCTAGCCCCGGCCAAAAATCCAAAAAAAAAAAAAAAGACAGGATCTTGCTCTGTTGCCCAAACTAGAGTATAGTGGCATCATCACAGCTCCCTGCAGCCTCCAGTTTCTGGGGTCAAGTGATCCTCCTGTCTAGCCCCTCTGAATAGCTGAGAAAACTGGCACCTGTCACCATGCTCAGCTACTTTTTTTTTTTTTTGGTAGAGATGCAGTCTTGCTTTTTCCCAGGCCGATCTCAAACTCTTGGGCTCAAGTAGTCCTGTCTTGGCCTCCCAAAGTACTAGGATTATGGGTGTGAGCTACTGTGCCTGGCAAGCCTTTCAACTGTGACATTGGTTTTGTCTTGCCTTCCAACTCTAAGTGGAACATTAGCTTTTCTTGGATATTGAGCCTGTCGGCATTCAGACTAGAAATGTAACAATTTTCATGCTTCTTAGATCTTTGGACTCAGACTGGAACTACACTGTTAGCTCTTCTGGGTCTCTAGCTTGCCAGTTCACCCTGTAATCTTGGGCCTTTTCAACTTCTACAATCATATGAACCAATTCCTCAGAATAAATATCTCTTGCCCTCTTTCTCCCATATTTGTATATGAGAGCTATGCACTACCTAACAACATTTCAGTCAATGACAGACGATGACAGTCAATGACAGTCAATGATCATATAGGATGATGATCCCATAAAATTATCTTATTTTCACCATACCTTGTCTACGTTTAGACACACAAATACATTATATTACAATTACCTTGGCTCGGTGCCTGTGGCTCAAACTGCTAAGGCACCAGCCACATACACCTATGCTGGCGGGTTCGAATCCAGCCCGGGCCCACCAAACAACAATGACGGCTGCAACCAAAAAAATAGCCGGGGGCGGCGCCTGTGGCTCAGCAGGTAGGGCGCCGGTCCCATATGCCAGAGGTGGTGGGTTCAAACCCAGCCCCGGCCAAAAAAAAAAAACCACAAAAAAATAGCCGGGCGTTGTGGCGGGCGCCTGTGGTCCCAGCTACTTGGGAGGCTGAGGCAAGAGAATCGCTTAAGCCCAGAAGTTGGAGGTTGCTGTGAGCTGTGATGCCACAGCACTCTACCCAGGGCGACAGCTTGAGGCTTTGTCTCAAAAAAATAAAAAATAATACAATTACCTATAGTATTAATACAATAACATACTGTACAGGTTTGTGGCCTGGGAGCAATAGGCTATATCACATTGGATAGTTGTATAGTAGATTATACCACCTATGGTCATGTAAATACACTTTGTATTGTTCTCACGACAGCAAAATTGCCTAAGAACATATTTCTCAGAATGTATAGAATGTGTCCCCTCATTAAGTGACACATGGCTGTATATATACACACACCCTATTGGTTCCGTTTCTCTGGAGAACCCTAAGAAATAAAGAGACCATCTAAAGAAACAAGTTTATATTGGGTGGTGTCTGTGGCTCAGTGGGTAGGACACCAGCCCCATATACCGAGGGTGGCGGGTTCAAACCCGGCCCTGGCCAAACTGCAACAAAAAATAGCCAGACGTTGTGGCAGGCTCCTGTAGTCCCAGCTACTCGGGAGGCTGAGGCAAGAGAATCACCTAAGCCCAGGAGTTGGAGGTTGCTGTGAGCTGTGATGCCATGGCACTCTACCAAGGGCGATAAAGTAAGACTCTGTCTCTTAAAAAAAAAGAAAGAAAGAAGTTTATAGGTAAGTGATGCACTGAGCATAGTGCATTACATATAATGGCCATTCAATACAATGTAGTTATTCTCAATTATTGGGCAATTCAATTAGCCCCAGTCATGATGGCACACACCTATAGTTCTAGCTATTCAGGAGACTGAGACAGGAGGATTGCTTGAGCCTAGGAGCTTGTGGCTATAGTGAGCTATGATTGGGCCACTACACTCTAGCCTGGGCAACAGAGCAAGACCTTGTTGCAAAAAAATAAAAAAATAAAAAAAATTAAAAAACGATTAGGATTTTAGAAGTGAAATTTTAAGTAGAAAAAAATAAACGTCTATCAAATACTTAGTATGTATGACACCCATTTCATAGATGATGAATAGAGGCAGGAAGAAAGTATCTAGTAACAAAGTCATAA
This sequence comes from Nycticebus coucang, assembly GCF_027406575.1. NCBI lineage: Eukaryota > Metazoa > Chordata > Mammalia > Primates > Lorisidae > Nycticebus > Nycticebus coucang. The sequence goes on along the minus strand of NC_069793.1, from coordinate 66,800,570 downwards.
GTGGTAACCTGTCCTGTTCCATAGTTCTGTCACTATAGGTTTTCAAAAGGACAGGTTGGTTAGGTCAGAGAGTTTCTTTCCTTGTCGAGTCCAGGTAAAACACAAGTACATCTTTGTGTTGTTCATAGACTCTGTGGAGTGGGGCATGTGGAGGGAAAGGGAAAAATAAGAAGAGGACAATAAGTTCTTTGTATAAAGGTACAAGTATTCCCAAGATAAACGTCAGGAATTGGCTGAGCATGGTGGCTCATGCTTGTAATCCTAGCACTCTGGGAAGCTTAGGTAGGTGGATGCCTGAGCTTAGGAGTTCGAGACCAGCCTGAGTAAGTAAGAGCAAGACCCTGCTCTACTAAAAATAGAAAACTAGTCAGGTGTTGTGGTAGGCGCCAGCAATCCTAGTTTCTTGGGAGGCTAAGCCAGGAGGATTCCTTGAGCCAGGTATTTGAGGTTGCTATGAGCTGTGACATCACAGCACTTTACCCAGGGTGACAAAATGAGACTCTGTCTCAATAAATAAATGGTCAGGAATCTAGAAACAAAAGGGAGATAAAATGAGCACATAGGATGTAAAAGGAACTTTTCAATATCCATGAATGTGTGGGGATGGATATTATTGTTGGCAAGATCTGCTGCTGATATTATGTGTTATAAAGGAATATGAGCTTACTGGACCCAGAAGGACCCTTTCATATAGATGTAACCACAAGTCCTTGCATATCCATCATTCTGTAACTTCTCTGACACTTTGCCTCCACCCTCTAAAAACTAGACTTCCCTTGGAGAAAGCAAGACAACTCAACACAGTCCACTTAACAGATATCAAAGCTCTTTGGATTTTTTACTTTACCCTTCAATAGACTATGAGCTCTGCAAAGTCAAGCATATACTTTAATTCATCTTTTATCTCCAGCATCTAGTCCAGGTCCAGGCCTATAGGAATATGCATCTGGTGAGCAGAATTGAAAGCTTACTCTTTTCCTTCTCCTTTCTCCTACCTATAACCCATCTCTACAATGATATTTCTTGTATGCATTTTCACAAGCAGCAAAGTAGAAGCACTGGGATGGAAGAATGTACATAAAACAAAGGCTCAGATCCATTCCTGCCTCTGCCATTTACTCACTGCATGGTTTTGAAAGAGAATGGTGATTCTAAGTCTGGCTGAAATGTAGACATGGAGAAAACTGATGAGAAGAGACTAGACAGGCAGGATAGAGTCAAACTGTAAAATTACAGGCCAAAGTTTTGGAGAGGCTTTGACCAATCAGGAGAGTGAAAGAGTGGAATAGTTTAAGAGTTAATGGAGCCAGCAAGTCCAGTTGGAAGACTAAGGTGGCAACTTCAGCAAGATGGAGGAGGGCCTAAGTTAAGGCACTGGAAAGGAGTCAGCATGAAAGATGTGTAGGAGGCAGAATGGACAGGTTTCAGTCATTAGACATTAGCAGTAAAGGACATTGTGAGTTACAGTTTGAGTTGAGTACTTAGAATCAGTCTACATAGTATAACCAGGTAATAGGTAAGCCAATTTCCCATCTCCCAGGCATGTGACCTGCTACTGCTCCTCTCTTTATTTCCTGGAAGCTCCTTTGGCCATCAGCCTAGAGCAGCAAACAGACTGAGCTTCACCAAATACCTCCTATCCCCCTAGTGAGAGAAATAGAAGAGAAAGACTAGATCATTTGGATACCACTTGTAAAAGACTGCCTAAAGTAAATACCTTAGCCCTAAATTATGGATGTTTTCGCCCTCCATGATGAATGGATATTGGAAGAAAGCAGTTATGATAGCAGGGCTAAGGGAGAGCCAAATGGAAAATTCACAAGAATAGGGTGGTGCCTTCTCTGTACTTTCACAGCTCATTTCTCATGCCCTTACCCTGGTGTATTATAACTATTTGTTCACTTGTATATCTTCTCCACAGATCTTTATGAGATCCACTAGAGTACGGTTAGTGGTATTTTTTCATTGTACCCTCAGCATTTGGCACAGGTCACAGGACACAATGAGGCTCTAACAAAAATTGAATGAAATGTCTGTGTGAATGTTAAAAAGTTCCCAGATGCAGGGCAGTGCCTGTGGCTCAGTGGGTAGGGCGCCGGCCCCATATACCGAGGGTGGCGGGTTCAAACCCAGCCCCGGCCAAACTGCAACAAAAAAATAGCCAGGCATTGTGGCAGGCGCCTATTGTCTCAGCTATTCGGGAGGCTGAGGCAAGAGAATCGCCTAAGCCCAGGAGTTGGATGTTGCTGTGAGCTGTGATACCACAGCATTCTACTGAGGGCGATAAAGTGAGACTCTGTCCCTACCAAAAAAAAAAAAAGTTCCCAGATGCAGGCTGAGCACAGTGGTTCACACCTATAATCCTAGCATTCTGGGAGGCTGAGGCAGGTAGATTGTCCAAATTCAGGAGTTTGAGACCAGCCTGAGCAAGATTGAGACAAGTCTCTACTAAAAATAGGAAAACTAGCCAGGTGTAGTGGTGCATGCCTGTAGTCTCAGCTACTTGAGAGGCTGAAGCAAGAGGATTGCTTAAGGCCAAGAGTTTGAGGTTGCTTGATGTATGATGCCACAACTCAATCCAGGGCAACAGAGTGAGATTCTGCCCCCCACACACACAAAAAAAAGTTTGTAGATGCAAATATGGCTTTTAGATTTTCATAAGATCTTGCATCACACAAAAAAGCATTGAGGTACTTTGCCTTTCTAGTTTTATTTTTACAAGCCAGCCTTCTTTAAAAGCTTAAAAAAAAAAACCCTGCTCCAGTTCTCAGTACAGCCACATCAGAGAACACCTTAGGGAACAAGAGAATAAAAGAAGGCCCTTTAGAAGACTATGTTTGATCTCAGGGTAAATTTCCTTTAAAGTAATAGTTACATGGTCATCTATTATAAAGTTTCCCAGTGGTGCCAAAATGTTCTAATTTATAGTTTATGTGAAAATATATACTTTAAGATATCTCAAACGGAAAACTATTTTAGCTTCAGTAGGACTTTTTTGTTTCTATTTTTTTGGTATGGTTTTGGTGCAAAGAAAATCATACTTAAAAAGAAAAAGTATAAAAAGGCCAGTGTTGAGGAGGGCTGGCTACCTTAGAAAAGCCAGAAAGAGATGGCACTGACTCCCCAGCTTATACTGTACCAGAAGGTTTCTGCCTGTGCAGGGCTGAGTTGAGTGGGGATTACCTAACCCTGTAGAGAGGGCAAAAGGATGATGAAAGAGTCTGCAAGAGGAAAGCTCAAGTGGTTAGTAGGATCATAGGAGTCCATAAGAAGGGAGGGTGAGGGTGCAAAGAACCACTCACCAGGCATCTAGATGTGCAACTCAGATAAGAATCTTTCTAGAAGCCCAAAACCTGTGTTTGGCCTCCATGACAGGAGTACTGGAAGAGTACCTCCTGCACAGAGCTTCTTCCAACAGAAGGATACTGGGACACCTGGACACCAGAGAGACTCTCCTTATCCACCTTCCTCCCACCCCTTCCAGGCTGGCCTGCTCTAAACCATTTGTTATGGTTTACACATTACTCAACATAAGAAAATCTTTCTTATGTACTAGGAAGAATCCTTGTGTTGCTGTTTTCTGAGGCCCAGATATATCACACATGTATTGGAAATTGGAAACAAAAGAATCATAATTCCACTCTAGCAAAACACTCATAGGCTCTGGTGTAAATCTCCTGCCTGGCAGCTTGGGATTAGGATACACAGGGGCAAATTTTACAAAACGTTAATATCTCAGAAGATAGTAAGAACTCCTCGATCTTCTGATCTTCATCTCCACTGTACACTCTTATCTCTTCATTTGAATGATCCCTCCTCTTTACCTCCACTTCTACCACCCAAGGCCCACTTTTTTTTTTTTTTTTTTTTGAGACAAAGCCTCAAGCTGTCACCCTGGGTAGAGTACTGAGGCATCACAGCTCACAGCAACCCCCAACTCCTGGGCTTAAGTGATTCTCTTGCTTCAGCCTCCCAAGTAGCTGGGACCAGAGGCGCCTGCCACAACGCCCAGCTATTTTATTGGTTGCAGCCATCATTGTTTGGCAGGCCTGGGCTGGATTCAAACCTGCCAGCTCAGGTGTATGTGGCTGGTCCCTTAGCCGCTTGAGCCACAGGCACTGAGCCCCAAGGCCCACTTTTTTCGTTTCTCACCTGAACTATTGTGCTGGCCTTCTAATTGATCTACCAGCCTTTAATGTAATTTCTGTTCCAGTTTTGTCCCCAGAACAATCTTCTGAAGTACATATTATGGAGATTATGACTTAAAAAGAAAAACAGACTGAGGCTGACAGGTTCAAACCCGGCCCCGGCCAAACTGCAACCAAAAAATAGCCGGGCGCTGTGGCGGGCGCCTGTAGTCCCAGCTGCTCGGGAGGCTGAGGCAAGAGAATCGCTTAAGCCCAGGAGTTGGAGGTTGCTGTGAGCTGTGTGATGCCACGGCACTCTACCGAGGGCCATAAAGTGAGACTCTGTCTCTACAAAAAAAAAAAAATATTATAATAAAAAAATATATATATATAAAAAAAAAAAAGAAAAAAAGACTGTACACAGTGACTCACTCCTGTAATCCTGGCACTTTGGGAGCCTAAGGCAGGAGAATCATCTGAGTCCAGAAGTTGAAGGTTACAATGAGCTATGATTATCCCACTTCACTCCAGCCTGGGTGACAGAGTGAGACCCTTTCTCTAAAAAACAAAATAAAAACCAGCCTGAGCCAGAGAGAGACCTTATCTCTAAAAATAGCCAGGCGTTGTGGTTGGTGCCTATAGTCCCAGCTACTTGGGAGAATTGCTTAAGCCGTAGAGTTTGAGGTTGCTGTGAGCTGTGACACCACAGCACAGTGCCAAGGGCAACAAAGTGAGAGTCTGTTTCAAAAAAATAAAATAAGATAAAATAAAAAACAAAACAAACACCTGTCAAAAGCTAATTATAGCCTTCCAATTTAACAACACACTCCTTACCCTGGCATTCAGAGCTCTTATGATCTATCTCTAATTTACCATTCTAACCATTCCTATTCACATAGCCATTGCTCCTACCACTTTGATTAACTCTGTTCAACACTTTTTCCTATACCTCTATGATAGACTTTATAATTTGTTTTATAGTTATTTGAGGATATGTTTTGTCAGACCACCAGACCATGCTTCATTATTTTAGGATTGTTCTTTGATTCAACTTAATGTTTCTCCTAGCCTCTCGTTAGCATCTAAACATTCTAGGCATCAGCAAATACTTGTGGATGAACACTAAGCTTGCTGTAGAATATTGAGACCTTTGGCTCCAAGGTTTTTGATCAAAATAGAGATGACTATCATGATAGACTATGCATTCCTATCTTAGCCATTAAGACCCTTTTCTTCGAAAAAAGATTGGGGCATACTTAACTATTTTTGAAGAATACATAAAAGTTAAAAAAAGAACCCTACCTCACTCAAAGGTAGCCAGTAGGTTAACATTTCACTGTATTTCTCTCTTTTCCATGCATTTGAAAAAAAAAATAGTTTTAACATAGTCTGCATATAGTTTTAAGGGCAATTTTGTTCCTGGTACTTTATTACATAAGCTATTCCCTAGTTTATTAAAAACTCCTTGCAAATACCATTTTGTGGTTATAAAATATTGTATTACAAAGATGTGTCATTGGACCCTAACTTTTTTCTTTTGATATTACAGCTTGTACTAAAATTTATTTATTTATTTATTTATTTATAGAGACAGAGTTTCACTTTATTGCCCTCGGTAGAGTGCCATGGCGTCACACAGCTCACAGCAACCTCCAACTCCTGGGCTTAGGCAATTCTCCTGCCTCAGCCTCCCGAGCAGCTGGGACTACAGGCGCCCACCACAACGCCCGGCCATTTTTTTGTTGCAGTTTGGCCGGGGTTGGGTTTGAACCCGCCACCCTCAGCATATGGGGCCGGCGCCCTGCTCACTGAGCCAGAGGCGCCACCCCTAAAATTTAATATTAAAAAATACTTTCTTCTTTTTTTTCCACTATGTTGCCCCTGGGTAGACTGCTGTGGCGTCACAGCTCACAGCAACCTCAAACTCTTTGGGGCTTAAGCGATTCTCTTGCCTCAGCCTCCCAAGTAGCTGGGACTACAGGTGCCCGCCACAATGCTTGGCTATTTTTTTATTGTAGTTGTCATTGATGTTTAGCTGGGTTCGAACCTGCCACCCTCACTGCATTTGGTCGGCGCCTAAAGAATACTTTCTTCTTATAGCAATCATAAGAAACTGCATTAGTTCAGATGGAGTCATTTTGAGACTTTTGATATATTTTGTCATAATGCTACATTTTAATTTCACTGTATTTCCTGTTTTATCACACCTTCATATGTAGTGAATATTAACGTATTTGACAACTTTCCACATTTGCTAAGTAAAAAATTGTACATCAGGCCAGGCACGGTGGCTCATCCCTGTAATCCTAGCACTCTGGAAGGCCGGACAGGTGGATTGCCTGAGCTGGGGAGTTGTAGAACAGTCTGACCAAGAGTGAGACCCCATCTCTAAAAAATAGCTGGGTGTTGTGACCAGCACCTGTAGTGCCCAGCTACTTGGGAGGCTGAGACAAGAGGATCAATTGTGACCAAGAGTTTGAGGTTGCTATGTTTTATGACACCATGGCACTCTACTGAGAGTGACAAAATGAGACTTTGTCTCAAAAAAAAATTGTACATCAGAAAAATTTGTAAAGAATTTGCAAATTTGGTAGTTTAAAAGTGTATTTTTGGTCAGGTGCAGTGGCTCACGCCTGTAATCTAGAACTCTGGGAGGCCCAGGCCAGAGGATTCCCTGAGCTCACAGGTTCGAGACCAGCCTAATCCAGAGCGAGACCTTGTCTCTAAAAATAGTCGGGCACTGTGGTGGCACCAATGCCTGTAGCCCCAGATACTTGTGAGGCTCAGGCAAGAGAATCACTTGTGCCAAAGAGTTTGAGGTTGGTATGAGCTATGACACCAAGGCACTCTACTGAGGGCAACAAGTGAGACTCTGTCTCCAAAAAACAAAAACAAAAAAAGTGTGTATATATATATATATATATATATATATATATATATATATATTTGCAACAGTCTCACTTTGTTGCCCTCAGCAGAGTGCCTTGGCATCATAGGGCACAGCAATCTCAGACTCTTGGTTACAAGTGATCCTCTTGCTTCAGCCTCCCACGTAGCTGGGACTACAGGTTCCCACCACAAGGCCTGGCTCTTTTTTAGAGATGGGGTCTCATTCTTGCTCAGACTGTTCTAGAACTCCCCAGCTCAGGCAATCCACTCACCTTGGCCTCCCAGAGTACTAGGATTATAGGCGTGAGCCACCATGCTCAGCTGTACAAAGAGTATTTCTTTTTTAAGACAGTGTCTCACTTTGTCACCCCTTGGTAGAGTGCTATGGTATCATAGCTCACAACAACCTCACACTCCTGGGCTTAAGTGATTCTCTCTGCCTCAGGCTGGTCTCAAACCCATGAGGTCAGGCAATCCATCCCTCTTGTTCTCCCAAGTGCTGGGATTATAGACTTGAGCCACTGCCCCTGCCCCAAAGTGTATTTTTTTGTTTTATTTTTTTCTCTTTTTCTTCTCTCTCTGTCTTCTCTCTTTTTGTTTTGTTTGTTTGTGTTTTTGTTTTTTGTTTTTAGAAACAGAATCTTGCTTTGTCACCCAGGCTGGAGTATACAATCAAGCTCACTGCAACCTGGACCTCCTGGTCTCAAGCGGTCCTCCTGTCTCAGCCTCCTGAGTAGCTAGAAATACAGGTGCATGCCACCACAGATGGCTAATTTTTATTTGTATTTTTTTGAGACAGAGTCTCACTATGTCGCCCTCAGTAGAGTGGCATGGTGTCACAGCTCACAGCAATCTCAAACTCTTGGGCTTAAGTGATTCTCTTGTCTCAGCCTACCAAGTAACTGGGACTACAAGTGCCCGTCACAATGCCCAGCTATTTTTTTTGTTATTGTTGTCACTGTTATTTAGTAGGTCCAAGTCAAGTTCAAACCTGCCTACCTCTGTGTATGTGACCAGCGCCCAAACCACTGAGCTACAGGTGCTGCGCCAACAGATGGCTAATTTTTAAATTTTTATAGAGATGGGGTTCTCAATATATTGCCCAGGCTGGTGTTGATCTCCTGGCCTGAAGAAATCCTCCTTCCTCAGCCTCCCAAAGTGCTATGATAATAAGAGTGAATCATCATACCCAGACTATTTTCAGGTTTTATTGCTAGTGTGGGTGACCATTTCCCTTATCCTTTATTTTTTAATGAATAATTCTAAAGGACTCTTTTTTCAAAAGAGTCAATATTAAGGGGGGTATAATTGTTTTTGTTACATGGATCTCTTGTATAATGCTTAAGTCAGAGCTTTTGATATGCCCATCACCAGAATAATGCTCATTGTACCCGACAGATAAGTTTTTATCCCACACTCACCTTATTGTCCTCCTCCCTTCTTGGTTTCTCATGCTCTTTATATTGTTTTGTGCTCATGTGTACCATCTATTAACTCCCACTTATTAATGAGAACTTACAGTGTTTGGTTTTCCATTCCTCAGATACTTCATTTAGGGTAGTAGTCTCCCTCCATGTTGCTGCAAATGGCAGTATTTCATTTCTTTTTATGGCCAAGTAATACTCTATTTTATATTTATACACACACACACACTACAGTTTCTTTATCCTCTCATGAGTTGAAGGAGGGCACTAAAGCTGATTACACATCTTTGCAATTGGGAATTGTGCTGCAATAAACTTTTTTTTTTTTTTTTTTGAGGCAGAGACCTCAAGTTATCACCCTGGGTAGAGTGCTGTGCCATCACAGCTCACAGCAACCTCCAAATCCCGGGCTTAAGCGATTCTCTTGCCTCAGACTCCCAAGTAGCTGGGACTACAGGTGCCTGCCACAACACCTGGCTATTTTTTTGGTTGTAGTTGTCATTGTTTGTCAGGCCTGGGCCAGATTCGAACCCACCAGCTGTGGTATATATGGCTGGTGCCTTAGCCACTTGAGCTATAGGCACCCAGCCTGCAATAAACATTCGAGTGCAGGTATCTTTTTGATAAAATGACTTCATTTACTTTGGGTAAGTACCCAGAAATGGGATTGCTGAATTGAATGGTAGATCTGCATTTATTTCTTTGAAGACTTTCCATTCTTGGGCAGCGCCTGTGGCTCAAAGGAGTAGGGTGCCAGCCCCATATGCCAGAGGTGGCAGGTTCAAACCTAGCCCCGGCCAAAAACTGCAAAAAAAAAAAAAAAGAATTTCGGTTCTGTTTTCTGTAGAGGTTATACTAATATTCAGTCCCCCAAACAGTGTATTCCTTTCTCTTTGCATTCGTTCCAGCATCTTTTTTTTTTTTTTTACTTTTTAATAATGGCCATTCTGATAAGGATAAGGTGGTATCTCACTACAGTTTTAATTTGCATTTCCCTGATGATTAGTGATACTGAGCATTTTTTCCTATGTTAACCATTTGTTTATCTTCTTTTGAAAAACTTTTGTTCATGTTACTTTCCCACTTTTTGATGGGGTTGTTTATTTCTTGCTGATTTGTTTGAGTTCTTTGTAGATTCTGGAAATCAGTCTTTTGTTGGATGCATAGTTTGTGAATATTTTCTCCCCGTTGTTTATTTACTCTGTTGATTATTTCCTTTGCTGTGCAGAAGTTTTAACTTAATTAAGTCCCATTTATTTGTTTATGTTGTTGCTATATTTGCCTTTGGAGGGTTAGTCATAAATTCTTTGCCTAGGCTGATGTCTAAAAGAGTTTTTCCGGGGCGGCGCCTGTGGCTCAGTCGGTGGGGCACCGGCCCCATATGCCAAGGGTGGAGGGTTCAGACCCGGCCCTGGCTGAACTGCAACCAAAAAATAGCTGGGTGTTGTGGCGGGCGCCTGTAGTCCCGGCTGCTTGGGAGGCTGAGGCAAGAGAATCGCTTGGGCCCAGGAGTTGGAGGTTGCTGTGAGCTGTGTGATGCCACGGCACTCTACCAAGGGCCATAAAGTGGGACTCCGTCTCTACCAAAAAAAAAAAAAAAAAGAGTTTTTCCTACATTTTCTTCTAGAACTTCTATAGTTTTATGACTTACACATGAAGTCTTCAATCCATCATGAATTATTTTTTGTGTATCAAGAGAAATGGGGATCCTGTTTGATGCCTCTGGACATGGCTATTCACTTTTCCCAGCACCATATATTGTGGGAAATGGGGGAAAATGTGGGAAAATTATAATCCTTTGGGACTTACCTGTTCATGTCCAGTCCCTATTTATCCTTTGTGATATTAGTACCTTTATTCCTGACGAATTCAGCCAGACCTTCTAACTCTTTCGTGGTCCCTAGTGCTTTCTAAAAATCCAGAACTATACTCTTTTTTGAATCCAAACTATTTCTAAAACTGAGCTGTGTAGCATCTCAGGGCCCCTCATTATGTATATCCTTATAATAAAATGCTCAACAAACTTCCATCCCAAACCATTTAAAGTAACATGTTCCTTACAACCAAAATAACTAAATTCTTCAGAGTGGGGCCAGGCATGGTGGCCCACGCCTGTAATCCTAGCACTCTGGGAGGCCAAGGTAAGGAGATTGATTGAGCTCAGGAGTTCTGGACCAGCCTGAGCAAAAGTGATACCCTGGTCAGTGAAAACAGTCAGGTGTTGTGGTGGGCACCTGTAGTCCCAGGTACTATTGAGGCTGAGGTAAGTGGATCACTTGACCTCAAGAGCTTGAAGTTGCTATGACTATGATTGTGCCACTGCACTCCACCTTGGGCAAGAAAGTGAGACTTTGACTTATTAAAAAAAAAGGGTGGGGGGACTCTTATACTAATCACGAGATGAATAAAAAAATTAAGGCTCAGAGTTGAAGTGCCTTGCACAATATCATACTATCAGAAAATGAAGCCAGGTTTTTAGTTTCATAGCCCAGTGCTCTTTTCATTCAACTACTACTACTCAACATTATCTCATTTGATACTTGTTAGTTAGAGACCCCTATTTGGCCAGTTTATCATTATCAGAAAGCCTCTAAGCAGTTAGCTCTTCTATCCCTAAGGTCACATGGAAGGAATCAAAAAAGACTAAAAGTTATTTCTCTCTGTGGTGGCTCATGCCTGTAATCTTAGGACTCTCAGCAACTGACATGGAAGGATCACTTGATTTCAGGAGTTTGAGACCAGCCTTAGCAAGAGCGAGACCCCATCTCTACTAAGAATAGAAAAAATTAGCCCGGGACTGTGGCAGGTGCCTGTAGACGGAGCTACTCTGGAGGCTGAGGCAGGAGGATCACTTGAGCCCAGGAATTTGAAGTTTCCTGACACCATGGCGCTCTAGCCTGGGATAACAGAGTGAGACTCTGTCAATGAACAAATACATAAAGATTATTTCTCTACAGTTAAATAAGCAAATAAACTTCCCTATCCTGCTTATTTGCCTAATTAGAAACTGTAGTGCAAGACAAATCACACTTACCTATGAAATCTCCTAGCTGAGAAGACAGGGGCTGGAAGTCCTAACTTCTTAACCAGTTTGTGAAGACTTGTTAGAGCCAGAACCATTTTGATTAGGAGAGAGAGACTGAATACTGCTAGTAAGAGGTGTCATTTTAAACATAAAGGAGTCAGCTTTAGATATATAAGCTTTAGAAACTTTGGGCTTGTTTCTTCAAAGGTCCTTTCCAGCCCAAGATTCTGAGTTTCTCAAGACTGTGCAACTCTAGAAGCATTATATAGTCTATAAAAGCTCTCAAATCTTGTCATTCTTGTGGAACAACTTTACAAAGGGAGGGCGAAGTTGTGGAATAGCCAGTTCTTAGCTGTCTCTCCTTCCCTACCTGTCCCACCCCCAGTTGGCTGTCCAAATTAGGTGTTTATTTATTTATTTTTTTGAGACAGAGTCTTACTTTGTTGCCCTCAGTAGAGTGCTGTCATGCCGTAGCTCACAGCAACCTCAAACTCTTGTTCACAAGTGATCCTCTTGCCTCAGCCAAGTAGCTGGAACTACAGGCGCTGGCCACAACACTGGGCTATTTTTAGAGACAGGGGTCTTACTCTTGCTCAGGCTGGTCTCCAACCTGTGAACTCAGGCAATCTATCCGCCTCAGCCTCCCAGAGTACTAGGACTACAAGGGTGAGCCACCGAGCCCAGCCCAAATTAGGTGTTTTATTAAATGCTCAATGGGAAAATACAAAAATTGTGGCACATTCATTCGTGGACATTATTTTATCCATTCAATTAAAATGGCAAATAGACTCGGTGCCTGTAGCTCAGCTGCTAGGGCGCCAGCCACATACATGGGAGCTGGTGGGTTGGAACCCAACCCGGGCCTGCCAAACAACAATGACAATTACAACAAAAAATTAGCTGGGCGATGTGGCGGGCGCCTGTAGTCCCAGCTACTTGGGAGGCTGAGGCAAGAGAATCACTGAAGCCCAAGAGTTTGAGGTTGCTGTGAGCTGTGACACCACAGCTCTCTACTGAGGGTGACATAGTTAGACACTGTCTCAAAAATAATAATAAAATAAAATGGCTAACAAAAACACTTAATATTCAACCAACAATACACACACAGTGTTGTCCCAATTGTATTAAAGTAGATGGGGTGGGGTTAAGAATGACAGAGGCTAACAGTGATTGTTTTGGTCGGTTGGATAATCATTTTTATTTCTATTATGCTTTTCTTTTTTTTTTTTTTTTGTAGAGACAGAGTCTCACTGTACCGCCCTCGGGTAGAGTGCCGTGGCGTCACACGGCTCACAGCAACCTCTTAACTCTTGGGCTTACGCGATTCTCCTGCCTCAGCCTCCCGAGCAGCTGGGACTACAGGCGCCCGCCACAACGCCCGGCTATTTTTTGGTTGCAGTTTGGCCGGGGCTGGGTTTGAACCCGCCACCCTCGGCATATGGGGCTGACGCCCTACTCACTGAGCCACAGGCGCCGCCCCTATTATGCTTTTCTTAGTTTCCCAATTTTCTAAAGTAGGCACTTATTTTTGTAGTGAGAAGAAAGTAAGTTCAAAAGTGTCAGGCCACACCTGCGCTGCCAATTTATTTCGGGTTGGGACATAGAGACGAGTCATAAGAAAGGCAACGGCGGGCCCAGCAGGGCTGTAACCAGGGTTGGCTTTGAAGAGGCGGGACAAACACTGGAAAGGGTGGGAACTCTCCGGCGCAGCTAGATTACAACCCGGAAGCACTTGCGGTGGCACCCCCACCGAGCAATAGCCAGCGTCAAAAGCTGGATATAACGTGGCAGCCACAGCACATTAAGGCCTGCGGGTCCTAGCCACCGCCCTCCAGCAGACGTCTCAGCTAGCCTCCGCCCCTTGCCTCTCCCCATTGGTCCGCTGTAGCTCGTTCGTTTGCTCAGGGGCCGCCCCTCGGGCTGCGGAAGCCGGGCGCTCCCTCCTCCTTTGGACTGTGGCGGTCAGGCTGAGTTTGGTCCGGCAGAGGGGACAGGGGAGCAGTTCAACCACTGCTGTCGCTGACTCCATGCCAAGTACCATGCCAGTGTTTTTCCTTAGTCACGGGCTCATGGGATCCGAAGAAAAGAAGTGATTTGCCACCGAAATGGTTCTCACTTGGGATCTGGGCTTGTGCACTTATCAATGCTGCCTCTAATTCCCAGTGGTGGGTTCTAGTTTTCCAGAGGTGATGTCATCACAAAACCTTTCTAAGGTCCTAATGCCCAAGGATAGGATCGCAGAACCACTCAAAATTAGATTTCCTTAGAGATTGGGTGGGAATATAATTCGTTGTTGAAACTGGACTGCTTTGAGAGTTTAAGAATATTCTATTAATAAGGGGCATAACAGTTGTAAATGTGGACTATTGTGGAGTTTTTTTAATTGTGGTAAAATAATAAAATTTTTCATTTCAAGCATTTTTGAGTGTACAGTTTAATCGCATTAATTACATTCACAATGTCCTGCAACCATCGCCATTGTGTATTTCCAAAAACGTTTCATTACTCCAGTGTCTCAGTACTCATTAAGCAGTAATCCCCCATTAATTTTTCCCACTAGCCTGTGTATTCTCTGTCTCTGAATTTGCTTATTCTAGGTATTTCGCTTGGTGGCTGCTACGTTATACTCAGTTTTTGTTCCCAGAATAAAGTGGTACATGTAGTTGAAATTATTATGACAGTAGATAACTGAATAATTTTCAAGTCACTGTTAAGCAAACAAAGATACTGTTGTTAATAAAACAAACAAGATCTTGGCTTACCTCAGGACATAAAGTTTATAGAATGGCGGTTTCTTTCATGGCTTAGGATATTAGAATTTTAGAAATCTAAATCATTCCTGGCTGTTACCTGAAGGGCTGCCTGTATGAAGCCCAAGAGCCAAAACGTCAACATAAAACTATTTTTGGGGTGACGCCTGTGGCTCAAAGGGGCACCAGCCCCATATGCCGAAGGTGGCAGGTTCAAACCCAGCCCCGGCCAAAAACTGCAAAAAAAACCAAAACACCTTTTTTTTTTTAAACAAAGTATGTTAATAGAAACATGCTCAGGTGCTACGCAGGTGGCTAAGGTGCCAGCCACATACACCAGAGCTTGTGGGTTCGAATCCAGCCTGGGCCTGCCAAACAACAATGACAACTACAACCAAAAAATAGCTACTTAGGAGGCTGAGGCAAGAGAATCACTTAAGCCCAGGAGTTAGAGGTTCCTGTGAGCTGTGATGCCACGGCACTCTACCCAGGGTGACAGCTTGAGTGTGCATCAGAAAAGAAAAAAAAGAAAGAAATGTGCTCATAAAATTTGGCTTTTTTTTTTTAGACAGTTTCACTCTGTTGTCCAGGCTAGACTGCAGTGGTATCAGCCTACCTTACAGCAACCTCAAACTCTGGGGTTCAAGTAATCGTCCTGCCTCAGCCTCCAGAGTAGCTCAGACTATAGGTGCCACAACACCCAGCTAATTTTTCTTTCTTTCTTTTTTTTTTTTTTTTTTTTTAGGAGAGCTAGGATCTAGCTCTTGCTCAGGCTGGTCTTGAACTCCTCAGCTCAAGTGATCTTCCCACCTCAGCCTCCCTGACTGCTAGGAGTACAACTGTCAGCCACCATGCTCAGCCCAAAATTTGGTTTTAAAAAAAAAATTGGGACTACATGTCCGAAGTTTAAAATCATTTCATTCAACAAAGATCTACAAAGAACTTTACATCTATTAGGGTCTTTATTCTTACTTTATCCATTAATTTAAAAAGTAAATATTATCAATTCACTTTCTCTGAGATTTAATTGGTGCACTCTGTTAGGGTTTGAATAAAACTATTCCTTGTATCATGTATCCAGATGAAATGGCAATGCTTTCCCATCATGTTCATTTCTAGACATTTTTTTTTTTTTTTGAGACAGAGTCTCACTTTACCACCCTTGGTAGAGTGTCAGCTCTTGGGCTCAAACAATTCTCTTGCCGCAGCCTCTGGAGTAGCTGGGTCTATAGGTGCCCGCCACAGCCCCTGGCTGTTTTAAGAGATGAGCTCTCACTCTTGCTCAGGCTGGTCTTGAACCCGTGAGCTCAGGCAATCCACACCTCAGCCTCTCAGAGTGCTGGGATTACAGGTGTGAGCCACTGTGCCTGGCCCATTTCTAGACATATTAAAGTAACATCGGGGTGGCACCTATGGCTCAAGGAGTAGGGTGCCGGCCCCATATGCTGGACGTGGTGGGTTCAAACCCAGCCCTGGCCAAAAACTGCAAAAAAAAATAAATAAATAAAGTAACATCATTTTTTTCCTTCAATACTGTAAAGTTTGGGATAGAGCGAAATTAATTAGAAATGACAGTGATAGGAGGGCAATTTTTTTTTTTTGAGACAGAGTCTCATTTTGTCACCCACAGTAGAGTGCTATGGTGTCATAGCTGACAGCAACCTCAAAACTCTTGGGCTCAAGTGATTCTCTTGCCTCAGGCTCCCGAGTAGCTGGGACCACAGGCACCCCATCACAACACGTGGCTATTTTTGTTGTCATTGTTGCTGTTTCAGTTGTCGTTGTTTTAGCTGGCCCTGGCAGGGTTCGAACCCACTAGCCTCGGTGTATGTGGCTGGAGCCCTACCCACTGAACTATGGGCACCGCCATAAAAAAAAAAGAGAGAGAGAATTTAATGACTTTAGGCCGGGCGCCGTGGCTCACATCTGTAATCCTGGCACTTTGAGAGGCTAGGCAGGATTGCATGACTTTAGGAGTTTGAGACCAGAGTAAGAGCTGAGACCCTGTCTCTACTAAAAATAGAAAAACCACCTGGCCATTATGGTGGTGCCTGTAAGTGCCAGCTGCTCAGGAGGCAGAGGATCATTTGAGCCCAAGAGTTTAAGTTTGCTGTGAATTGTGCTGCCACAGCACTCTACCCAGGGTGACAGAGTGAGACTCTCTCTCTCTTTCAAAAAAAAAAAAAAAAAATAGAGGGCAGTGCCTGTGGCTCAGGGAGTGGGGCGCTGGTCCCATATACCAAGGGTGGTGGGTTCAAGCCGAGCCCTGGCCAAAACTGCAAAAAAAACAAAACAAAAAAACAAAAAGAAACAAACAAACAAAAAGAATCTAATAAAATTTAATGATTCCTGAACAAACACTTGGGAAGATGGTACTAAAAGGACAGTGTGACCCCTTTGCAACTCACATGTCATTTTGTAATGTGATAAATTTCATTCTCTAGTTTATAAGTAAAATAGTAATTCAGATACTAATGTTTTCTTTTCTTTTTTTTTTTTTTTTGAGACAGTCTCAAGCTTCATAGCTCACAGCAACCTCCAACTTGGGCTCAAGCGATCCTCTTGCCTCAGTTTTTCTATTTCTAGTAGAAATGGGGGTCTCGCTTTTACTCAGGGTAGTCTCAAACTCATGAGTACAAGCAATCCACCCTCCTCAGTTTCCCAGAGTGTTGGGATTACAGGCGTGAGCCACTGTGCCTGGCCCAAATACTAATGTTTTCTATCAAACAGTATAAAGCAGATGATATCCCAAGGGGAGAGAGTGACATCTCTACAGAAATATTTTTTTTACTACAGAAGTATGTTTTTTCATCACTCTCCCTCCAAGTGATATTAACTATTGTGTTCTTTCTATTTTCAGGTACTAGGCGAAGTGCTTTACAGATGCATTTAATTTGATCCTTACTGGGAAACTGAGGCTACAGAGATCGGAGATGTGGTCTATTATTTTTGGAGGAGATATGGTAACCTTATAAACACTAGAAATAGAAAGCACAACAGCACACAACATTTTTTCTCTTAAATGAAGTGTTTTAGGGCGGCGCCTGTGGCTCAGTCGGTGGGGCGCCGGCCCCATATACCGAGGGTGGCGGGTTCAAGCCCGGCCCTGGCCAAACTGCAACCAAAAAATAGCCGGGCGTTGTGGCGGGCGCCTGTAGTCCCAGCTGCTCGGGAGGCTGAGGCAAGAGAATCGCTTATGCCCAGGTGTTGGAGGTTGCTGTGAGCTGTGTGAGGCCACGGCACTCTACCGAGGGCCATAAAGTGAGACTCTGTCTCTACAAAAAAAAAAAAAAAAAGAAGTGTTTTAAAGGACTCAATTACAAAAAGAGAGATTTGGTTCAACATTAGGAAAATCTTCCCAACGGTGAAGAACTGGAACAGAGGAGAGTGAGAGAGTGGAAAGATATTTTTCACTCTATATATTGGTGATTGTTAACTGACCTGCCAGAAAAACTTGTAAAGTTGTTTTTGAAAGAAGTTCAAAGCACAGTAAGTATATTCTTTTAAAAAAAATTTTTATCAACATCATTTAAGTGTGATGTGCTTTATAGGTTCAATTGTGCCATGAAATAAAAAAAAAGTTGAAAATACAGTGGAATCAGTTGATGTTTATGTGCCTAGAGAGGCTGACAGAGATGAAGTACTATAGATAATCTCTAAGCTCAATAATTCCCAGAAATGGAGTTTAAGTTGCCTAGAGGCCAAAGCAGGGAACTTTATCTGCTATGCATTTCTCTTTTCAGCTTCAACCCCATGCGCACCTGTTGTGGGACCTTGTACTAAGCAATCTGCTGCAATTCCTACTTTTTTTTTTTTTTTTTGCAATTCCTACTTTTAAAACAAAAAGTAATAATTATCTATTATCTCTCCTTACCTCAAAGGGAACATGCCTACAACTCTACTTACCATCTTTCTCCCCTTCCTGTCCTTGTGGGCCTCTTTCAGTACTCCTTTTTTTCTTTTCCTTTCACCTTGAACTAAATTCCTTTAAAAAAAAAAAAGAGTCTTCACTTTTTACCTCCATTTTTCCATCTTGAATTTACTCCAAAATCCAAATCTGGCTTTTGTCCTCCCTACTCCACTGAAACTTCTCAGACTCAGGCCACCAATAACCCTTTTTAAAAGAACACTTTTTTGAAGTATAATTTATGTATCATAAAAGGGACTTGTTTAATTGTACAATTCAGTGATTTTTAGTAAATGTTCAGAATCATGTGGTCATCGGCACAATCCAATTTTAGAACATTTCTATCACCTCTAAAAAGATCCTTTGTTCCCATTTGTAGTCAACTTACCTTTTGATACCT
The DNA here is from genome assembly GCF_027406575.1 of Nycticebus coucang. Taxonomy (NCBI): domain Eukaryota; kingdom Metazoa; phylum Chordata; class Mammalia; order Primates; family Lorisidae; genus Nycticebus; species Nycticebus coucang. The sequence goes on along the minus strand of NC_069793.1, from coordinate 66,782,048 downwards.
GATTCAGTGGATACTTTTCAGTCCTCAACTTTTTTAACTGCTCTGATGTATTTGATAACTACTTACTGTGTCTTTCCTTTTGAAACTTTCTCTGCCCCTGGCTTTCTTATCACCATACTCTCTCTTCATTGTCCATCTAACTTTCTGGCATTTCTTCACAGAATACTTTCACTGCTGACTTTAAATATTGCTGTTCCGGGCGGCGCCTGTGGCTCAGTGAGTAGGGCGCCAGCCCCATATGCCAAGGGTGGCGAGTTCAAACCCAGCCCCGGCCAAACTGCAACCAAAAAATAGCCGGGCGTTGTGGCGGGCCCCTGTAGTCCCAGCAGCTCGGGAGGCTGAGGCAAGAGAATCGCGTAAGCCCAAGAGTTAAGAGGTTGCTGTGAGCCGTGTGACGCCACAGCACTATACTCGAGGGCGGTACAGTGAGACTCTGTCTCTACAAAAAAAAAAAATATTGCTGTTCCATAGGACTTTCTTAGCTTTCTCAGCCTGTGCCCTTCTTAGGTGATCACATCTACCTTTTTTTTTTTTTTTGCAGTTTTTGGCTGGGGCTAGGTTTGCACCTCCGGTATATGGGGCCAGCGCCCTACTCCTTTGAGCCGCAGGCATGCCCCACATCCACCTTTTCTTTTTCACCCTGGGTAGAGTGCTGTAGTGTTTAGCTCACAGCAACCTCAAACTCTTGGGCTTCACAATCCTCATGTCCCAGCCTCCAAAGTAGCTGGAACTATAGATGCCTGCCACTATACCTGGCTAGTTTTTCTATTTTTATTAGAGACGGTCTTGCTCTTACTCAGGCTGGTCTCAAGCTCCTGAGCTCAGGCAATCCACCTGCCTGGGCCTCTTAGAGTGCTAGGATTACAGGCGTGAGCCACTGCACCTGGCCTACATCCATCCCTATTACTACAACTGCCATGTACATAAACTGATGACTCCAAAATCTCTATCTCCAGTTCAGACTTATGGCCTTAGCTCTAGGGTATGATACAGTACTGAAAATATTTATCATCAACAGTGGTTCATCTCTTGGGCTTTGGCTATAATAAAATACAAATAGAAAACTTAAAAAATTAGGAGATAAATTCTGTTTTTCCTGCAGGAGAGAATTAAGATTCACCCATATCTTATTAAGTTTTCAAAGTGGGGGCGGCGCCTGTGGCTCAGTGGGTAGGGCGCCGGCCCCATATGCCAAGGGTGGCAGGTTCAAACCCGGCCCCAGCCAAACTGCAACAAAAAAATAGCCGGGCGTTGTGGCGGGCGCCTGTAATCCCAGCTGCTCGGGAGGCTGAGGCAAGAGAATCGCGTAAGCCCAAGAGTTAGAGGTTGCTGTGAGCCGTGTGACGCCACGGCACTCTACCTGAGAGCGGTACAGTGAGACTCTGTCTCTACAAAAAAAAAAAAAAAAGTTTTCAAAGTGGTGGATGATATATGAAATATACGCATGATTTCTGTGGTCTGTGGATATAATATATACTCTTCTTAGCAGATATGGTCAGTTAAATAAAGTACCTGCACCTCTATTATGTACTTGACTTAAATTTAGTTTTTTTCCTACATTTGCCTCACCAGTAGATTGATGTAACATCAAGAGCAAGAACCAAATTTTTTTGTTTTGCATTTCCTGTAGGAAAGCAGAGTGCCTAATATACAGTTGTCAAAAAGGTATATAGAAAGAATAAATGAAGAAACAAATATTTCAAAACAAAGCTGGAGTAAGTGTAGTGAACGCTGGTGTGGTATTGGGCTGCCAGTTATTATTTTCTGTCTTTTCCTCCATTATAAAAAAAATTATAATTTTATTGCAAAAATCCATCTTCCTAGGCGGTGCCTGTGGCTCAGTGGGTAGGGCGCCGGCCCCATATACTGAGGGTGGCGGGTTCAAACCCGGCTCTGGCCAAACTGCAACAAAAAAATAGCCAGGCATTGCAGTGGGCACCTGTAGTCCCAGCTACTCAGGAGGCTGAGGCAAGAGAATCACCTAAGTCCAGGAGTTGGAGGTTGCAGTGAGCTGTGTGACGCCACGGCACTCTACCGAGGGCAATAAAGTGAGACTATATCTACTAAAAAAAAAAAAAAATCCATCTTCCTCCACACAGTCATATAACTCTATTCCAGTCATAGAAATCCCATTTCTCTTGCTGTGACAGATATAGTGACAGAGTTAGGATGGGCATCTATAACAATTCCAGTGAATGAGATGTAATGGGGAGTTTGCTGGAGGGACTCTTGGGGAGATATTTTTACTTATAAATAGAGATACAAAGAGGCAGCTCCTTTCTCTGAACTTTGTGGTATCTAGATGTGTCGACCTGCATTGTGGCAGCCATTTTGTTATCATTGGGGAAGCTAGTGTCAAACAATAACATCAATACACTCAGGAGGGCGGAGCAGAAACACAGAAGAACTTGGTCCTTGTAACCAACCCTGGAACTGTTCTAGCTTGGGACTTCTTTTTTTTTTTGTAGAGACAGAGTCTCACTGTACCGCCCTCAGCTAGAGTGCCGTGGCATCACACGGCTCACAGCAACCTCCAACTCTTGGGCTTAGGCGATTCTCTTGCCTCAGCCTCCCGAGCAGCTGGGACTACAGGCGCCCGCCATAATGCCTGGCTATTTTTTTGTTGCAGTTTGGCCGGGGCTGGGTTTGAACCCGCCACCCTCAGCATATGGGGCCGGCGCCCTACTCATTGAGCCACAGGCGCCACCTAGCTTGGGACTTCTTTATGTGATTTGCCCTATCATTTTGCTTTTGGGTTTTTGTGTGTGTTTTATTTATTTATTTATTTTTTAATTTAATTTTATTTTTTTTTTTGGTTTTTGGCCGGGGCTAGGTTTGAACCCGCCACCTCCGGCATATGGGACCGGCGCCCTACTCCTTGAGCCACAGGCGCCACCCTGTGTGTTTTATTTATTTATTCATTTATATTTATATATTCTTTTTTTTTTTTTTTTTTTTGCAGTTTTGGCCAGGGCTGGGTTTGAACCCACCACCTCTGGCATATGGGACCAGCGCCCTACTCCTTTCAGCCACAGGCACCGCCCTATGTATTTTTTTTTAATAGAGTTTCACTTTGTTGCCCTTGGTAGAGTGCTGTGGCGTCATAGCTTACAACAACCTCAAACTCTTGGGCTCAAGCAATTCTCTTATCTCAGCCTCCCAAGTAGCTGGGACTACAGGAGTCCACTACAATGCCTGGCTATTTTTAGAGACAAGGTCTCATTCTGGCTCAGACTGGTCTCGAACCTGTGAGCTCAGGCAATCCACCTGCCTCAGCCTCCCAAGGGCTAGGGTTACAGGCATGAGCCACTGAACCTGGCCTGTTTATTTATTTTTATTAGAGACGGTGTCTAGGTCTCATTCTATAGCCCAGGCTGGAGTGTAGTAACTTAAACACCTGGTCTCAAGCCATCCTCCTGTCTCAGCTTCCCAAGTAGCTGGGACTCTAGGCACATTCCACCAAGCCTGATTAATTTTTAGAAAGGTTCCTAACTGATAACGTTAGTAAATGGATCACTTAGCAAATAAGCATTGTCTTTTTTTTTCCCCTTATCCAAAGATGAGGACAAAGGGCACACGTCAACCCTGTTGTAATCTCTGTTGTCTGTATTGGATACAGCTGTAATGTGGATGTTTTTGCCTGCCTCCTCTGGGAAGATTGCACATTGACCATGATAGTCTCCGATCTGAACAACAGAAATAACAGCGTTCAAGTAAAGACAGTTGGTAGGAACAGTAATATGGAGATTTCTTATTTTTAACTGATGAAAATAATGATAATTTTCAGTTTATTCTACCGCCCAGTGCTGCATTTTCAGCCTTAGGGGAGAGCCCAGAAGCATAATAGTAATGTTCAGGAGAGTTCAGATATATATTGACACAGATTCTTTGCTGTTGTCATGTTTTTATACAAGTTGCAGTACATTTCTCTTTTTCTTTTCTTCCCTTCCTTCTACTCAAATTCTGACAGTCTGCCAATATACAATTGAGATTTTTACCCTTGTAATAACCTCTTTCTTCTCTAATCTCTTACAGAAACCTTTGTACCTTATTTGGCAATTGGTTATACCAGGTCTTGTGAAATCTCTATTATTTTGAATTGGTTAAAATTTGGCTGGGCCTGGTGGCTCATGCCTGAAATTCTAGCACTCTAGCATTCCTTGGACTCAGGAGTGTGAAACCAGCCTGAGTAAGAGCTACACCCTATTTCTACTAAAAATAGAAAATTTAGTTGTGGTGGTGAGTGCCTATAGTTGCAGCTACTCAGGAGGCTGAGGTAGGAGAATCACTTGAGCCCAGGAGTTTGAGGTTGCTGTGAGCTAGGCTGACTCCAGGGCACTCTAGCCTGGGGCAACAGAGTGAGACTCTGTCTCTAAAAAAGAAAAGAAGGAAAGAAATAGTTAAATCTTTATTGGTTAACTTTTCTTTTCTTTTCTTTTGTTTTTTTAGAGACAGAGTCTTAGTTTATCACCCTCGGTAGAGTGCTCTGGTGTCACAGCTCACAGCAACCTCCAACTCCTGGGCTCAGGCAATTCTCTTGCCTCAGCCTCCTGAGTAGCTGGGACTATAGGCACCCGCCACAACCCCCGGCTATTTTTTTTTTTTTTGCAGTTTGGCTGGGCCGGGTTCAAACCTGCCACCCCCGGTATATGGGGCTGGCGTCCTACCCACTGAACCATAGGTACTGCCCAGTTTTCTTTCCTTCCTTCCTTCCTTCCTCTCCCTCTCTTTTTGTCTCTCTCTCTCTTTCTCTCTTTCTAGACAGAGACTCCATCTGTTGCCCTGGATGAAGTGTGGTGTCATAGCTCACAGCAACCTCCAAGGCTCAAATGATCCTCTTTCCTCAGTTTTTCTATTTTTAGTAGAGAAGGGGTTTCACTTTTTGCTCAGGCTGGTCTGGAACTCATGAGCTCAAGCAATCCACCCACCTCGGCCTCCCAGGGTGCTAGGATTACAGGCATGAGCTACCTCACCTAATCTCCTATGTCTTTCTTCTTCAAGTAGATTATAACCTCCTTAAGAGCAGCATAAATATCAAGGTTTCTCAGAACCTCAGAAGCACCTCATCTCTTGGATAATAAAATGTTAAATAAACAAATTTGACACACGGTACATTTTATTGTACAATATTATACATATTTTAAAATGTTAAAAAAGCATAACAAAATTTCCTATTTAACCATTTTTAAGTGTACAGTACAATGATGTTGAGTATATTCACATTGTTATGAAGAGATCTCCAGAAATTTTTTCTTCTTGCAACTCTATACCATTAAACAACTCTCCTTCCCCCCCACTCCAGCCGCTGGCAACCATTCTACTTAATGTTTGTATGACTTTGACCACTAGCAATACCTCATGTAAGTGGAATCACATAGTATTTGTCCTTTTATGACTGACTCATTTCACTTAGCATGTTTTCAAAGTTCATTCTTGTTGTAGTGTACAAAGTCTGAGGAGTTTGCAAACTCATCCTAGAAAAAGTGCTACATACTTCATTGCTGAGTAACACTGCAGTCACCTTTGAAGTACTCCCCTTGAGAAGCTAGGTACCAATGCCAGTATTGAAGTCACAAAGCAAATTTTGGAACTCTTTTTCTGGAATGGCCATCAGAGCTTCCATTGTATTACACTTGATGTCCTGAATGTCATCAAAATATCTTCCTTTCTTTTTTTTTTTTTCTTTTGAGACAGAGTTTCAAGCTGTCACCCTGGTTAGAGTGCTGTAGTGTCATAGCTCACAGCAACCTCCAACTCTTGGGCTCAAGCGAGCTTCTTGCCTCAGTTTTTCTGTTTTTAGTAAAGACAGGGTCTTGATTTTGCTCAGGCTGGTCTTGAACTGGTGAGCTCAGGCAATCCACCTGCCTCGGCCTCCCAGAGTGCTAGGATTACAGACGTGAGCCACCGTGTCCAGCCTTTCTTTCCCAAACATTATAATACTCTGAAAAGAAAGGCTAATATGTGGATCTTGTGTTGGACTTCTTTCAATTATCGATAATGTTTTCAATGTTCGTTGATGCTATAGAGTGTATCAGTACTTAATTTCTTTTAATGACTTAATAATAGCCATATATGTGTATGTATATATATATATATGTATGCACATGTACTTATATACACACACACACACGGCCATTATTAAGCCATTAAAAGAAATAAAGTACTGATACACACTATAGGATAGATGAACATTGAAAACCTACGTATACATACCAGATTTATTTACCCATTCATCAGTTGATGATCATTGGGGTCCCTCTCTTTTATTTTTGAGACAGCCTCAAGCTATTGCCCTGGGTAGAGTGCTGTGGGGTCACAGCTCACAGCAACCTCCCACTCTTGGGCTTAAGCAATTCTCTTGTCTCAGCCTCCCAAGTAGCTGGGACTACAGGCGCCCGCCACAATGCCCAGCTATTTTTTTGGTTGTAGTTGTCATTGTTGTTTGACAGGCGTGGGCTGGATTCGAATCCACTAGCTCTGGTGTATGTGGCTGGCACCTTAGCCACTTGAGCTACAGGCGCTGAGCCCCTCCCTTTTTTTGTCTGTTAGGAATAAGGCTGTTGTGAACATTCATGTAGAAGTTTTTGTATGGACATCTGTTTTTTACATTTTTCCGTATAGCTAGTGGAATTGTTGGGTCAATTTTTTCAGAAAAGTGTTTAGTAACAATTGAAGGTAGCATATGATTAGTGTTAAGTGAGGATGCCAAAAACTCCAGGGTGTTTCAAAAGCACCCATAAAACGGCCATACATGGGAAAATGGGAAATTGGAATTAACTGTACGTTGATTTACAAAATATTTATTACATAATTTTACAAAGAGCCTTGTGACTTTTTTTTTTTTTTTTTTTTTTGCCTTTTCTAGGAATTTCTTTTGATTTACAGTTTCTGGATCTGTATCTTCCTTGTTTTTACTTTAGCTTCTTGTTTGGCTACCCAGGTAGCTTTTTTTTTTTTTTTTTTTGTAGAGACAGAGTCTCACTGTACCGCCCTCGGGTAGAGTGCCGTGGCGTCACACGGCTCACAGCAACCTCTAACTCTTGGGCTTACGCGATTCTCTTGCCTCAGCCTCCCGAGCAGCTGGGACTACAGGCGCCCGCCACAACGCCCGGCTATTTTTTGGTTTCAGTTTGGCCGGGGCTGGGTTTGAACCCACTACCCTCGGCATATGGGGCTGGCGCCCTACTCACTGAGCCACAGGCGCCGCCCCAGGTAGCTTTTTGATAAAGATAATATGGGAAGTGAATTTTTTTTTTTTTGTAGAGACAGAGTCTCTATCGCCCTCTGTAGAGTGCTGTGGTGTCACACAGCTCACAGCAACCTCCAACTCCTGGGCTTAGGTGATTCTGTTACCTCAGCCTCCCGAGTAGCTGAGACTACAGGCTCCCGCCACAACGCCTGGCTATTTTTTTTGTTTTGAAGTTCGGCCGGGGCCGGGTTTGAACCCGCCATCCTTGGTATATGGGGCTGGCACTCTACTCACTGAGCCACAGGTGTGGGAGGTGAATTTTTAAGACCTTGTATATCTGAAAATATTTTTGCTCTACCTACACATTTTTTTTTTTGAGACAGAGTCCCACTATGTCACCATTGGTAGAGTGCTATGGCATCATAGCTCACAGCAACCTCAAATTCTAGGGCTTAAGCGATTCTCTTGCTTCAGTCTCCCAAGTAGCTGGGACAACAGGCACCCACCATAATGCCCGGCTTTTTTTTGTTGCCTTGTCATTATTGTTTTTTTGTTTGTTTTTTGAGACAGAGTCTCATTTTATCACCCTCGGTAGAGTGCTGTAGCGTCACACTGCTCACAGCAACCTCTAACTCCTGGGTTTTAGGCGATTCTCTTACCTCAGCCTCCAGAATAGCTGGGACTACAGGCGCCTTTCACAAGGCCCGGCTATTTTTTTGTTGCAGTTTGGCTGGGGTTGGGTTTGAACCCACCACCCTCAGTATATGGGGCCAGCGCCCTACTCACTGAGCCACAGGTGCAACCCTGCCTTGTCATTATTGTTTAGCTGGCCCAGGCCAGGTTAAAACCCACCGGCCTGGGTGTATGTGACTGGCACCATAACCACTGTGCTACAGGTGCTGAGCCAGGAAACAGGTATTCTAGGTTGAAAATACTTTTCTTTTTTTTTTTTTTGTAGAGACAGAGTCTCATTGTACCACCCTCGGTAGAGTGCCGTGGCATCACACGGCTCACAGCAACCTCCAGCTCTTGGGCTTAAGTGATTCTCTTGCCTCAGCCTCCCGAGTAGCTGGGATTACAGGCGCCCACCACAACGCCCGGCTATTTTTTTTGTTGTTGTTGCAGTTTGACCGGGGCTGGGTTTGAACCCGCCACCCTCGGTATATGGAGCCGGCGCCCTACTCACTGAGCCACAGGCGCCGCCCTGTGAAAATACTTTTCACTTAGGTGTTGTCTCATGGTTTCCAAGTTTCCAATGCTGTTATTCAGGAGATTGATGACATTCTGGTTTTCAATCTTTTCAATATGTCCTATTTTTCATTTCTGGTAACTTAAAGTCTTTCGTCTCTGATGTTGTAGAATTTCAAGATGATACAGATTGATGGAGGTTATCTTTTATTTTGAGGCATCTAGTATACTTTTCAGTCTGGACACTCATGTCCCTCAGGTGTGAGAAATTTAATTTTTGTAATACTTTTCCTTGCACTAAGGTTTTTATTTTGTCATTGTTCTCTTCCTGTATAATTTCTGTTATTTATATGTTGGATCTCTTGGCTTAATCCTATCCTAGATATTGTCAGATTATCTGGTATCCATCTCTTAGCTTTTTGCTATACTTTTTGGAACATTTTCTAAATGTTATCTTTTAATGCTTTTTTAAAAATTATTATTATTATTTTCTGAGACGGAGTCTCACTATGTAGCTCTGGGTAGAGTGCCATGGTGTCACAGCTCACAGCAACCTCCAATTCTTGGACTAAAGCGATTCTCTTGCTTCAGCCTCCCAAGTAGCTGGGACTACAGGTGACTGCCACAATACTCAGCTATTTTTTTTTTTTATTGTAGTTATCATTATTGTTTAGCAGGCCTGCCAACCCCAGTGTATGTGGCTGGTGCCATAACTACTGAGCTATGGGTGCTGAGCCTAATGCTTTTATTTTTAAACCTTGGTTATCATATTTTTTTTTTTTCTTTTTTTTTTCTTCTTTTTTTTTTTTTTTGGCCGGGGCTGGGTTTGAACCCGCCACCTCAGGTATATGGGACCGGCGCCCTACTCCTTGAGCCACAGGCGCCGCCCGGTTATCATATTTTTAATTTCAAAGAAAGCCTGTTTTGTTTCGGTGTGTAATTTATTTATTTATCTATTTATTTTGAGACAGAGTCTCTAGCTGTTGCCCTGGGTAGAGTGCTGTGGCATTGTAGCTCACAGAAACCTCCAACTCTTGGGCTCTAATGATCTACTTGCCTCAATTTTTCTATTTTAGTGGAGATAGGATCTCACCGGCCCCATGTCTTTTTTTATAAATAAGATCTTGCTTTTCTCTCATAAATGTAATAGCTTTTCTCTTATAGACCTTCCTGTCTTTTTCTGCTTGTTTTGTGCTTTCATTTTCTCTGGGACACTTTTCTTAAATATTTGGTGATCTTTTACAGTTTGTTCATTTTTAAGAATATTCAGGGCAGGCATGGTGGCTCATGCGTATAATCCCAGGCAGGTGGATTGCCTGAGGTCACAGGTTGGAGACCAGCCTGAGCAAGAACAAGACCCTGTCTCTAAAAAAAATAGCCGGGTGTTGTAGTGGGTGCCTGTAGTCCCAAGTACTTGGGAGGCTGGGGCAGGAGAATTGTTTGAGCTCAAGAGTTTTAAGTTGCTGTGAGCTAAGACGTCACAGCCCTCTACAGAAGGCGACAAAGTGAGACTGTGTCTCAAAAAAAGGAAAAAAAACAAAAATAAAGTATTCAACAAACTAATTGAAAGCTCATTGTGAATGTGCAGCATTCATTGATTAGAGGTTTTCATTAGAGAACGATTTGGTTTTCTGTGGGTATTTTCTTCTTCTTCTTTTTTTTTTTTTTGTAGAGACAGAGTCTCACTTTATCTCGGTAGAGTGTCATGACGTCACACTGCTCACAGCAACCTCCAGCTCTTGGGCTTAGGCGATTCTCCTGCCTCAGCCTCCTGAGCAGCTGGGACTACAGGAGCCCACCACAACGCCCAGCTATTTTTTTGTTGCAGTTTGGCCGGGGCCAGGTTTGAACCCACCACCCTCGGTATATGGGGCCGGCTCCCTACTCACTGAGCCACAGGCGCCACCCCGGGTATTTGTTTTTCTAGAGAAGGATTGTTTAGTCTCTTTTGGGGGTGTATGAACTGTGTTATGGAAGGTGTTTAGGGAGATAATTGGTTTTCAATCCCTGTTTTCTAGCAGCACCTCATTCTGGTATTTTACTGTGCTTGGTTACTGAGCCTAGAGCCTCTTGTGTTCAGTTCCTCTGTAGAGATAGGTTTATAATGTATTTTTATACAGTCTTTGATACAGGTCCCTTGCCTTATGCTGCCGTATGTGGTACATGGTTTTCATATTCCTGAGCCTTTCTGCATTCTGTTTCGTTGATTAGCTTGCTTCTTGTTACTTTCTCCTTCAGTAAGTATTTTCTACATTCTGTTGAGTCAGTTACCACTGTTCTATCTTTGTCTCTCAACTTAAAATGTGGCTTTGGGTTAGAGATGTCAATGCCAGAGTTTGGATTTCATTTGTTTTTATTTTGGAATGTTTCAGAAAAGGAAGGATACAGAAACATCTTTAATCTATCTGTCTAAACTGGAAGTTTGTTCAGGTTTCCCTATGATATTGTGGCTTATTATCTCACTGGACATTTAGAGCTACAACTTCTATAATTATTATATAGTTTCATATCAAGTCCTAGTCACTTTCAAAAAAAAATCTGAAGAAATGTTCACAGAAAAATAGTATATATTGGCTTAGGCAAGTTGAAATTTGGCTGCACAGTGTGTTGGTATTTTAGTGCAAACTGTGTTGGTCTCACTTTTCTGTCCTAAAATGCTCTGTTCTTTATATAAACAGCAGTAGAAGCAGTTGTTTTCTTCTACTCTGAGAGTGATTATCTCCTAGTAGCAGGTGGAGTGATTCATTCGCCTGTATATCTTATTTTATTTTTTATTATTTGTGGGAGATAGGGTGTGAGAAGAGGAAAGCTCCAGCAATATCACATTCTGGACTAGCATCAAAAGAAACAAAATATTCCCCTACCACAATTTAAAAGCCTAAAAGTAACACCCCACTTATAAGGCTCTGAGAAATTACATTATTCATAACAGGGACCATGATTCACATGAACAGAACAAAATGAAATTATCAAAAATAGATTCTGTAGATCAATCTGTAGCAAAAATATCTTCTGACTTAGCTATTAATTGGCCATAATGACAGGAAGGATCATTCCATTTAAGTTCCACCACCTTCTCCTCCACTTGGAGTAACCCATTCTTCTCCCATGACACATCTTGATAGGTCAAGTATTTGGAAAATAGGTCTTAACATGGGGCCTACCTCTTTTTGTGGTCCTTTTAAAATGAGACTTGCTTAAAAACACCTTGGGTTAATTGTGCTATTTAATTGGTCACCTTGAATTACTGGTCATTTGTCATCTTTATGCTTTGTATATTGACCCATTATTATTTTTAGTAGCAATGATTATGATAACCTGCAGTGTAGGTTAGAAGAGCTTTGCATTTGATGGAATTTGAATTCCTGCCAGAGCTATTATTGGTTTCAAATATGAACAATACAATTTCAGTCCTTTTACCTGGACAGTTTTTCTCTTTTTATTGATAATCTGCCTCTCCAAGAGTAAAAAAATCCTTTTTTAGGGAGCATTAAACATAAAAAGACAGTTCCAGTTTGATAACTACTACTTATATACACACACAATATTGACTGTCTCACATTAAGGAACTATGGAAGGTGGGTTTTGGGGGTTTTCTGTTTTTTTTTTTTTTTGAGAGAGAGTCTTACTTGGTCACCCTTGGTAGAGTGCTATGGCATCTTAGCTCACAGCAACCTCAAATTCTTGGGCTTCAGCGATTCTCTTGCCTCAGTCTCCCAAGTAGCTGGGACTATAGGTGCCTGCCACAACATCTGGCTATTTTTTAGAGATGGGGGTCTCGCTTTTGCTTAGGCTGGTCTCAAATCTGTGAGCTCAGGCAATCATCTGCCTCAGCCTCCCAAGTGCTGCGATTATAGGCGTGAGCCACCGCACCTGGCCTATGGAAGATGTTTTAAGGGATCTAAAGATAAGAATGTCAGCAGCTTTTAGCTGCCATTAACAATAACAAACAAAAAGACATTTATATTATAAAAACATTATTAAATATAAAGACATTTATTATTTTACTAACAAGAAATCCAAGAAAGGCCAGTTCCAGGGTTATCACAGTGGCTCAATGATGTCTTTTAGCCTTTCGCTTAGCTATTATCCACAGATTGGCTTTTTCTTTAGAGCAGTGGTTCTCAACCTTCCTAATGCCTCCTAATGCCGTGACCCTTTAATAAGGTTCCTCATGTTGCAGGGACACCCAACCATAAAATTATTTTCGTTGCTACTTCATAACTGTAATTTTGCTACTGTTATGAATTGTAATGTAAATATCTGATATGCAGGATGTATTTTCATTGTTACAAAGGGGTCGTGACCCACAGGTTGAGAACCACTGCTTTAGAGTTATGTATTAACATTCAGAAGAGCTGTCTTAACTCTAGATATCATGTTCCTACACAATCACATTCAATGGCAGAAAAATTATAGTTTTTCCCTATCTGTCTCTTTTCATTAAGGAAGAAAATTTATCTTAGAACCCTCTAGCACATTTTCTCCATCTTCCACTGGCTTAGATTGAGTCATGTGCCTATACCTTAGCTGAGGAGAAGCTGGAAAAAGGTCATCTCCAGGATATATCATGGGAGTGTGTGTGTTGTTGGACAGGCAACCAATAATGTCTGCCACTAAGAATAAGATGAAATATCAGTTCTCCCTCAAGAAACTTCATGTTTGGCTCAGCGCCCGAAGCACAGTGGTTACAGCGCCAGCCACATACACCGAGGCTGGTGGGTTCGAACCCAGCCCTGGTCAGCTAAAGCAACAACGACAACTGCAACAAAAAATAGCCGGGCATAGTGGGGGGTGCCTGTAGTCCTAGCTACCTGGGAGGCTGAGGCAAGAGAATCACTTAAGCCCAAGAGTTCAAGAGTTGGTTTTTTTTTTTGGTAGAGACAGAGTCTCACTTTATTTCCCTCGGTAGAGAGCTGTGGCGTCACAGCTCACAGCTGTGACGCCACAGCAACCTCCAACTCCTGGGCTTAGGCGATTCTCTTGCCTCAGTCTCCCATGTAGCTCGGAGGTAGCTAGATTCCTGATATACTCATGGGCTACAAATGAGAAATCCCCTTTATTTCTTTGTTTTGAGACAGAGTCTCAACTGTGGCACCCTGAGTACAGTGCTGTGGAGTCACAGCTCACAGCAACTCAAGCTCTTGGGCTCAAGTGATCGTCTTGCCTCAGTTTTTCTGTTTTTAGTAGAGACAAGGTCTTGCTATTGCTTGGGCTGGTTTTAAACTCCTGAGTTCAAGCAATCTCCCCCAGCCCACCATCCACCTAGCCGCCCAGAATACTAGGATTTAAGGCCTGAGCCACCACACTGGGCTGGAGATTCCCTTTAAATTGACCAATGAGGTGGCACCTGTGGCTCAGTGAGTAGGGCACCAGCCCCATATACCGAGGGTGGCGGGTTCAAACCCGACCCCAGCCAAACTGCAACAAAGAATAGCCAGGCGTTGTGCTGGGTGCCTGTAGTCCCAGCTACTCGGGAGGCTGAGGCAAAAGAATCACCTAAGCCCAAGAGCTGGAGGTTGCTGTGAGCTGTGATGCTACAGCACTCTATTAAGGGTGACAAACTGAGACTCTGTCTCTAAAATAAACACATAAATAAATAAATAAATAAATAGAGTACCATTCTGGGTACTTTGAATTTGGAGCTGCCAAGCCTATCCTTTGTCATTGTTACTATTTTTTAATAGTACATCTTTTTTTTTTTCTTTTTTTGAGACAGAGCCTCAAGCTGCTGTCCTGGCTACAGTGCCATAGCATCACAGGTCACAGCAACCTCCAACTCCTGGGCTCAAGCAAGTCTCCTGTCTCAGCCTCCCAAGTAGCTGGGACCACAGGCGCCCACCACAATGCCTGGCTATTTTTTGGTTGCAGCCGCCATTGTTGTTTGGCGGGCCTGGGCTGGATTTGAACCCACCAGCTCAGGTGTATGTGGCTGGTGCCTTAGTCGCTTGAGCCACAGGCACCAACCCAGTACATCTTTTTTAAATAAGTAATCTTTAGAAATCTTATTAAATTATACATCTTTTTTTATAAGTAATCTTTATAAATTAAGTGTCAGGGTGGCGCCTGTGGCTCAGTGAGTGGGGCGAAGGCCCCATATACTGAGGGTAGTGGGTTCAAACCCAGCCCCAGCCAAATTGCAACAAAAAAATAGCCAGACGTCATGGCGGGCACCTGTAATCCCAGCTACTCGGGAGGCAAGAGAATCACCTAAGCCCAAGGGTTTGAATGTTGCTGTGAGCTGTGACACCACAGCACTCTACCGAGGGTTAATAAGTGAGACTCTGTCTCAAAAAAGAAAAAAGAAAAAAGAAATGAAGTATCAATTACATAATATGTTTTTGGGTGATATTCTCATTCTCTATAATGCTCTTACCATTCCTTGTCTTCATGCCCAAATTCCATTCATTGTTTGAAGACAGCGAAACATAATCCCTCTCATTTTTTTCATTTTGTTGCAAATATCTGTTGCATGCTAACTACGTAGCAAGTATTCTTCAAGGGCTGGGGAGACAAGACATGAAAGCTGGTCTCATGGAGCTTTCAGTCAGGTAAGGAAGAATAACAAGTGATGGAGAAAAATAGGGTACAATGGGAAGACAGGCAAGGGTACTTACATGTGGTGGGGGTGGGAAGACACGAAAGAGTACCACATTTTACTGAATGTTTGTGTACCCCCCAAATTCATATGTTGAAATCCCAATCCCCAATGTGACAGTAATTAGTAGATGGGGGTCTTATGGAGGTGATTAGGTCATTGGGGGGGGGAATCTCTCATGAATGGGATTAGTGCCCTTGTAAAAAGAACCTCAGAGAGCCCTCTTGTCTTCTTTCAGCCATGTGAAGACACAATGAGAAGATGGTTATCTATGAATCACCAAGTGGGCCTTCATCGGACATCTGACTCTATTAGCACTTTGATCTCAGACTTTCTAGTCTTTCTCCAGAACTATGTGAAATAAATGTTTGTTGTTTGGCTCGGCCCCCATAGCACAGAGGTGAGGGCGCCAGTCACATACACCGAGGGTGGCAGGTTCGAACCCGGCCGGGGCCTACTACAAATAACAATGGCCACTGCAACAACAAAAAACAGCTAGACATTGTGGCAGGCGCTTGTAGTCCCAGCTACTTGGGAGGCTGAGGCCAGAGAATAGCTTAAGGCTCCAAATTTGAGGTTGCTGTGAGCTGTGACGCCACAGCACTCTACCGAGGGTGATATAGTAAGACTCTGTCTCTAAATAAATAAATAAATAATAAATAAATAAATAAATGCTTGTTGCTTAAGCCACCCAGTCTATGGCATTCTGTTATAGCAGCCTGAATAGACAACTTCTTCAAGTGATAACTGAATGATGAGTAGGAATTGAAGAAGAGTGGGGAAAGGAGAAGAAAAATATTGAGGTTAAAAAGAAGTGTGTAGGAAATCATAGAGGTGAAAATGGCGGTGAAAGTGCCTTTGAAAAGGTTTCTCTTATTCCTCCTTCTCCCAAGTCATTTTTCCATTTGCTGAACTCTATATCACTTAATATGCTTTTAGATTATAATATCTTTCAAGACAAAACATGTGACTTACACAGAATACTTGATAAATGCAAAGGCACATTCAGCAGCGAATGAGGCATATATGTGTCAATGCAAAATGAAAGCATAAAATATGAAAATGTTTGAGGTACCAACACATCTCTTCAAAATGATAGGGGATGGCTCGGTGTGGTGGCTCACACCTATAATATTGGCACTCTTGGCTGAGGCGGATGGATTGCCTGAGCTTAGGTGTTTGAGACCAGCCTGAGCTAGAGTAAGACCCTGACACTAAAAATAGCCAGGCATTGTGGTGGGTGCCTTTAGTCCCAGCCACTCTGGAGGCTGAGGCAAGAGGATCGCTTGAGCTCAGGAGTTTGAGTTTGCTGTGAGCTTTGATGCCATGGCACTCTACCCAGGGCAACAAAGTGAGACTCTGTCTCAAAAAAAAAGGGGGGCAGAGGATGTATATCATAGGATTTTTCTTCTGTTAAATATTATCTGCAATCTTTATTATCACCAACCATACATTCAAATTCATTTTGAGGTTTTCCAAAAAAGAGAGCTATTATATATTTAGTGCAACCAGTTCCAAGACAGACTCAGCAACAAACCAACAACCTAGTTCTTCATTCTAATAATCAAAGGAATCCTTCCATATTATTTTCAAAAAATTATTCCAATAGGGACATCATGAGTAAAGGAATATCAGAGAATATTATTATAGGTAGACGGAGCACAAACTTGTAAAATGTGATTTTTAGCTCTCTTCTCCTTGCTGTTGATATACTTAACTACAAAACAAGAAACTTAAAAAGATTAGTAATACTGGGGGGCGCCTGTGGCTCAAAGGAGTAGGGCGCTGGCCTCATATGTCGGAGGTGGTGGCTTCAAACCCAGCCCTGGCCAAAAACTGCAAAAAAAAAAAAAGATTAGTAATACTATTAAAAAGTATCCATGAAAAAGCTTTAAAATGAAGACAATCTCAATATTTTTTAATTGACATAGAAAAATTACATACATTTATGTACACTTTATTTTGAATTACATATACATTGTGGGAATGGCTCAATTGAGCTAATTAACATATGCCTTACCTCATATACTTACTTTTTGTGGTAAGAACACCTAAAATCTACTCTTACCTGATTTTTTGAAAAGTACAACACATTGTTATTAACTATAGTCACCATGCTGTATGGTAGATTTCTTAAACATTCCTATCTAAGTGAAATTCTGCATCCTTTAACCAATATCTCCTCATCCTCTGACCCTCTGGCAGGCATATTTCTACGCTCTGCTTCTAAGAACTCAATTTTTTAAGGTTCCACATGTAAGTGAAACCATGTAGTATTTGTCTTTCTATGCCTGCCTTTTTTCACTTGACATAATGTCCTTCAGTTTCACCCATGTTGTCACATAAAACAAGATTTCCTTATTTTTTCAGGCTAAGTAGTATTCCATCAATACTATTTTTAATAGATTTAAACTATATCCATTCTAGTAACAGTATGCTTTGACAGTGGCTCACTGCAAGATACTATAGTAGAAATCTGTAAACTAAGCTACTCTTTCCTTCTTTCTTTCTTTCTTTCTGAGTCTCAGTTTGTCACCCTTGATAGAGTGCTGTAGCGTCACAGCTCACAGTAACCTCCAACTCCTGGGCTCAAGTGATTCTCGTGCCTCACCCTCTGGAGTAGCTGGGACTACAGGCGCCCGCCACAACTCCCGGCTATTTTTTTGTTGCAGTTTGGCTGGGGCCATGTTGGAACCTGCCACCCTCGGTATATGGGGCTGGCGCCCTACCCACTGAGCCACAGGCACCACCCCATATGCATTATTTTCCTGGTTGGCATGTTCACCCAGTGATTTTCTTTATTATTATTATTTTTTTTTCCAGTTTTTGGCTGGGGCTGGGTTTGAACCCGCCACCTCTGGAATATGGGGCTGGTGCCCTACTCCTTTGAGCCACAGGTACCGCCTCCTGTGGAGCCTTTTAGTGCACTAACCTATTTGTTCCTCCTCCAGCCACAAATCGTTTCTGAGGATATTTGTCTTTAAGTTGTCTTAATGTCATTTTTTTTTTATGGGCTACAACCCAGACATCACCACCTCCTCCACCTTTCTGAACAACACCCAATCGCTATGCACCATGTCTGAGTTCTGGATTCCCTCTGGCTGAAGCTCTATCATAGGATGTTTAAAAAAAAAATGAAGCCTGGCGCAGTGGCTCACACCTGTAATCCTAGCACTCTGGGAGGCCGAGGTGGTGGATTGCTTGAGCTCACAGGTTCCATGGAGACCAGCCTGAGCAAGAGTGAGACCCCCATCTCTAAAAATAGCTGGGTGTTGTGGCGGGCACCTGTAGTCCCAGCTACTTGGGAGACTGAAGCAAGAGAATCACTTGAGCCCAAGAGTTTGAGGTTGCTGTGAGCTATGATGCTATGGCATTCTATTGAGGGCGACAAAGAGAGACTCTGTCTCAAAAAAAGAAAAAACTGGCTCGGTGCCTGTAGATCAGTGAGTAGGGTACCGGCCACATACACTGAAGGTAGAGGGTTTGAGCCTGGCCCGGGCCTGCTAAACAACAATGCCCACTGCAACCAAAAAATAGCCAGGCGTTGCGGCGTGTGCCTGTAGTCCCAGCTACTTGGGAGGCTGAGGCAAGAGAATTGCTTAAGCCCAGGAGCTGGAGGTTGCTGTGAGCTGTGACGCCATAGCACTCTATCAAGGGCGACAAAGTGAGATTTGGTCTCAAAATAAATAAATAAATAAATAAAAGCAAAAAATTGCATTTTAGTAGCCCCGTTTTCTGAGGAGAGGGCAATCGTTAAACTATCCCCTTCCTCAGATTTGGGCTCTAATTCAGGCTTCCTGCTAAGTTGTTGGGTGACCTTCTGCAAAGCTATGTGGGCCTCAGTTTCATCATCTGTGAAATGAGGAGCTTGGTTTACAATCAGAGGTGCCCAACCTTGTTTTTCCCTCTGCCGCACACTGTTAAAAGAGTTGTTTTGGCCACAGATCAAATACACAAACACTGATGAAAGCTGATTAGCAAAAAGGAACTTTTTCCTGATACAAGACGCCACAGATAAGCAACAGAGTCCTCAAGAAATCAGCTTGGGGTCTGTGGGATGCCTTGGAAGATGCGTAAACCCTTTACTAGCGATGTAGAAGGTGAGTGTCACCAAAGAGTTATGAGTTATCAACATCTGGGGAACAGGGGTGGTAACATAAGACCTCACTTCCCAGATTAGGCCAGGGAAGTGGATGGACTGTCAATAAGGAAGTTGTCAGAGGTTCATTGGGGGAAAAGCGAGAAAACCTTTGTTCAAGTTTATGGATTTTGCAAGCCATTTTCTCCCGCTGGACTTCAGTTTCCTCATCTGCAATATGGGGTGGGGAGGGTCTGTTTTTTGCAATTATAAAATTCCTGGAAGCAGTGCGGAATTATGAGAAAGAAGCAGAAGGTAGGGTTGGGTGCAGGGGCGAAGGACAGAGCTGAGGAATGTGAGGTCGCGCCGAGGGATCAGGAGAGAGGGACCTACTACACGCCGTAGGGCTACTGAACCTCATCCCCACTATGCGGAGTCATTCCATCTCCGTCCCGACTCCGCCTGCGCCCTACCTTCCTCACCCTCCCCTCCCCTCCCTACCATCTGAAACGCGCCACACTTCCTATGGCGGACGCTACACTCCGCTTTCCACTACTCAAGGACCGCGCGCGCTCTCGCGCCACCACCTCTCTCCGGTCCCCGCCCGCCCTTGGTTTCTTTCGATTGGCTCATCAATCATGACGTACGTGCTCCATTTTCTCCCCATCATTTACCCCGTACTCTGCTCCGCCTACTCCTGGCTGCTTCGGACTCAAGTGGAACCCGAACCTGCGCTCGTCGTGGCGGCGAAGGAGGAGCCGGGAGGGCTGGCTGAACCAGGAAGGCGCTGGCGGTAGCGCGCACGCACGGACGTACGTCGGTGGCCAGCGGGGCGGCAGGCTCGCGCCCGGGCTCGCCCCGCACCGCGCCAGAGGCTCGCGCACTCAGCAGGTTGGGCTGCGGCGGCGGCAGCTGTGGGAGCTGAGGCGCTGCGCGTGAGAGGTCCCACACACTTCTGCGGTTCCGGCTCCGCCACCCTCCATCCGCCTCCCTCACCCCAGTCTCCTGGCGGGGTGCTGAGGAAGGGAACAGCTCTAGCCCTGGGAACCCAGAGCACACCCCTGGGCTGTTTCTGACAGCGCCCTGCTTCCCTTCCCAACCGCGGGCCTCGCTCGGTGCTAGGCGACTCTGCGGGGAGGCGGCGGCGGCGACGGCTGCCTGTCTTTGGAGAGCCCCGCTGCCCTCCAGCCTTGCTCCTCCGCCGGGCCCTGCAGGGGCCGAGAAAGCTGGGCTCCCGGCCTTCCGCTGGCCTTTTTCATCAGCCTGTTGGAGCAGGGTCGGTCCGGGAGGTTTTTGGGCTGAGGCGGCGGCAGCTCCTCCGGCTCCATCATGTCCGCGGGCGGAGACTTCGGGAATCCGCTGAGGAAATTCAAGCTGGTGTTCCTGGGAGAGCAGAGCGGTGAGTGCGCGGCTCCTCTGCCCCTGGCAGCCGACAGTGGTTCCCTGCACCACCCCCAGTGCGGCCCTTCGGCCGCGGAGGCTCCCCTGCCGGCCCCGCGTCTGCGCTTGGTCCCCCCACAGCCCTTCCCGGTGTTCGTCGGCTCCTCTTTGCTACCGTCTCCCCGTCTGGATCCGTCGGTTGGGTTTACCCCACTCCCCGGGTCCTTCGGTTCCCGAGTCCGAGCTCTCGTTCCCCGCAGCCCTTCCCTCTCGCGTCGATCTGCCCTCCCTCCCCTGTCCTCACCCCGCCCAGCCTCCTGTCCAGTCCTTTCTTCCTCCGGTGTCTGTCGTCTCCTCTACCCTGGCCTCTTTCTTGAGCCCCACCCTTAGTCTTTGCTCTTTTCCCAGTTCGTCAGCTCTGAGGCCCACTCGGAAAGCCACACTCTTGGGAATGGGCCCTCTTCAACCTTGGCCAAGGAGGGTGGGATCTGGGCGTTGTTTTCCCTAGAGGCTTCCTGAGAAGTGGGAATATCTCGTGTAAGGTGGAAGGAGTGGTCGTAGAAAAAAAATTATCAGATTTTTTTTTTTTTTGCTTGAGTGGGAAATTAGTCTGGGTTGTAGAGGAAATATATCTAAATTGAAAGCAACTTGGGAATGGGGGGGTCGAGGGTAAAAGGGGTGGCGCTGGCGGTGACGATTTTTGCCGCTTGGATCGGCCTGTGGCTTGTTGGAAAAACCTCATTTTCTCTTCTTGACTTTCATCACTGACAATTCTTTGGCAGTGTTGATGGTTTTTTGATTTCTGCCAGATGCTATGTCATGATCATTTTACTTGGAATTTTTCACATCTCACCTCCCCCTTTCCTCGTTTCGACGTCTGATTCTCCTTATGGTGGTGCAAACAGGAATTACTTGGGGGAAATGTTAATTATCTATTTCTTCTTGAATATTTTCCAAGGATATATTTAGGATTCTCGTGAAAGAAGGCTTAGGATAACGAACATCTTTGTTTTGTGGGATTTCCTTTGGGTAATAGAAGAGTAAAAGAGTAGATGTAAATTTGTCATCTAGTTATCTAAACTAGATTTAGATACCATTTAGACTAGATGATTATGTTTAACATTCCATACTATCTGATGAGTTAAATTGTTATGCCATTTACTTGGTCAGGTTCTGCTGTGGCTGTGCTTTACATTAGATATAAGATCCTAATTCTGGGATGGTTATCTCTAAGGTTATTTGTAGTAATTCCAGTTTTATGCTATACTGTATAAACTTGACACTCCTTTGTTTTTCTCACACCTCTGAAGACCATCTTTAAAATCCAGACATTGAGCGATTAATTCCAAGTCTTCAAATATTGGGTAGCTACAGGTGTCTTAGGTGAGGTTATAAAAACATTAGCTATTTGTTTTGACTGAAAGATATATAGCTGATAATAAATTCATAGCTTTTATTACTATCTTGAACTATACTAATTTGTGTGGCATTTACAGTAGATTAATACTAGTTGCAAAAAAATGCCTCCAAATAGACCTGGGAGATTGTTTTTCTCCATGAGGTTTTTCTCTTTCCCCTCCTGTTAGGCAGAAAAATACAGTCTTCCCTCTTTTTTTGCTTGTGAATTTTCCTGAAGTAAATTTGTTTTCTTAGGAGAGTAACTTGGTGGAGTTGAGTCCAACTTGTTATATGGCAATTTCAGGAGAGTACCATAGGTAAAATACAGCTTATTGGTTTTTATTGATAAATTGGATCTACAGTGCTTATTGTGCATTCTAGGGATGTTGTTGCCTGACATATGATATAGAGCTATTTAGTTTGCATAAAACCCCATTAATTTCTTGGTCAAGGAAGATTTTAGCAAGAATTGAGTGTTTTAACTTAAAGGTATGCTGGTTGGTTTCCTTTGAATTTCTTGAATATGTTCTAATTCAGAATACAGAGTTTTATGACTTCTTATTTCTTACTTTCTCTAAGTCTTTACTAGCCCCCTCCCTGTAATTCCTGAAGCTTTGTTAGGCTTTTTAAAAAAATAGGTGGCTGGGTGCCTGTAGCTCAATGGTTAGAGTGCCAGAGGCTGGTGGGTTCAAACCTGGCCCAGGCCTGCTAAACAAACAAACAAAAAATAATAATAAATAAAAAATAGCCTTCATTTTTTAAGAACAATTTTAGATTTACAGAAGAATTGAGACATTAGTGTAGAGGGTTTCCATTTACTCCTGCACATAGTTTCCCCCATTAACATCTTACATTAGTATGGTACATTTGTTAAAATTAATGAACTAATATTGATACCTTATTTTATTATTATTTTTTTTTCTTTTGAGACTGTCTCACTTTGTCACCGTTGGTAGAATGCCATGGTGTCATAGCTTACAGCAACCTCTGGTTCTTGGGCTTAGGCGATTCTCTTGCCTCAGCCTCCCAAGTAGCTAGGACTTCAGGCACCCACCACAATGCCCAGCTATTATTATTATTTTTTTTTTTTGCAGTTTTTGGCCGAGGCCAGGTTTGAACCTGCCACCTCTGGTATATGGAGCCGGCCCCCTACTCCTTTGAGTCACAGGCGCCGCCCCACCCCCTGGCAATTTTTTTGTTGCAGTTTGGTGAGTGCCGAGTTTGAACCCTCCATCCTCAGTATATAGGGCTGGCGCCCTACTCACTGAGCTACAGGCACCGCCCTGATATCTTATTCTTAACTAAAGTCTGTAGTTCATTCACATTTTCTTAATTTTTACCTAATGTCTTTTTTCTGTTTCAGTGTTCTACTCAGGATACCACATTACTAGATGTGAAATTATCTTTTGAGTCTACTATATTGCTAAGTAATACAATAGTAGCTAGTAATCTACTAGCTCTGACAATGAAAGATTGATCTCTGTTTTCATGGTCAGTGTCTACAGTTTTCTGATGCATTAGCAAAGATCTGTAAAATCCATGTCATCTTGATGTAATACTTCATGAATTATTTATTTTTAGGTCTGTTGGAATTCAACTTTCAAAGATAATTGGTGGCAAAGCCTTGTTTCCTTCAGAGCATTTACTGTTTTATGATTATCTTATTTTTTGTGTTTGCTTTTGTCTGTTTTCCACAACAGAATGTAAATCCCATGAAGATTAAAAGTATTAACTTTTTTGTTCATTGTATCCCCATTGCCTAGCATAGTGCCAGGCTCATAGTAGCTACTCAGGCATATTTGGTGAGTGAACAGTGGTTGACTATAATAATAACCAGATCTAGTAATCTATATTATACTCTTTGTTGTGGTGAAGTCTACTTTTTTTCTTATGTAACTACCAGTTATTTCATCCGTACATCATTTAATTGTATACAGGGA
Source organism: Nycticebus coucang (assembly GCF_027406575.1). Taxonomy (NCBI): domain Eukaryota; kingdom Metazoa; phylum Chordata; class Mammalia; order Primates; family Lorisidae; genus Nycticebus; species Nycticebus coucang. The sequence goes on along the minus strand of NC_069793.1, from coordinate 66,758,277 downwards.
TACTTCAAATACTCAGGGGTACAGGGAAATCAATAATATAGAGGCCTAATCATTTCATTAAAAGACTGATGTGAATTTTGTGCTTTTTTTTAGTTGAGCAAAATTAGTCTTCCTTTATTAAAGCCATTATTAAATTATTTCCTATTAGTATAACACATAAAAGTATTCAAATTATGTTAAAGATGTGTTCATAGAACTAATTTGAAATTATGTAGACTTTTATTTGACTTATCAAAGATTTAAGTTATTATGCTTTGTAATGAAGATAAATTGTGCTGGTACTTGAAACACATTGACTTGATAAAATCATTCTTCATGATCTTTTTTTTTTTTTGTAGAGACAGAGTCTCACTTTATGGCCCTCAGTTTACCGTGGCCTCACACAGCTCACAGCAACCTCCAACTCCTGGGCTTAAGCGATTCCTTGCCTCAGCCTCCCGAGTAGCTGGGACTACAGGCGCCCACCACAACGCCTGGCTATTTTTTGGTTGCAGTTTGGCCGGGGCCGGGTTTGAACCCGCCACCCTTAGTATATGGGGCCGGCGCCTTACCGACTGAGCCACAGGCGCTGCCCTCATTCTTCATGATCTTTGAATAAACTCTTATGGTTTCCTCTTTCAGTAGTATATGTGATTTAATAAAGGAATGTTGAAATACACAATTTCAAGTTTCCTTGAGGAGTATCTTTTGTTACTACCTTTGGCTATTGTTCTGATGTAGAGGCACTTTTAGGAATGTGATTAAGTGATTTACAGTAGAGAAGTTTATACTATATACAGATATTGTTGATTATAAATTAGGAAATGTAACGAGAGGGAAGAGCACATATGTGGCCTAGTATTACTTCTTTTTTTCACTTTATATTGCCTTTTTTTTTCTGGGACAGAGTCTTACTCTGTTGCCCAGGCTAGAGTGCTGTGGCATTAGCCTAGCTCTCAGCAACCTCAAACTTCTGGGTTCAAGTGATCCTCCTTCCTCAGCCTGCCAAGTAGCTGTACAGGCTTGTGGCACCACACCTGGCTACCTTTTCTATTTTTAGTACAGATGGGGTCTCATTCTTGCTTAGGCTGATTTCAAACTCCTGAGTCAAGTAATCCTCCTGCCTCAGCCTCCCAGAGTGCAGTGATTATAGGCGGGAGCCACTGTGCTTGCCTTATATTGCCTTTGTAACATCAACTCATTTGAATTGAAGTATGTTAAAGAAAAAAAGGAAAAAGTGACTTAACCAGCAGTACTGGACAGTTTGTATTGGCTAGATTAGTGACTTTTTTTTTTGAGACAGAGTTTCACTATGTGCCTTCTTGGTAGAGTGCTGTAGCATCACAGCTCACAGCAACCTCCAACTCTTGGGCTTAAGCATCAGGTAGAGCTACATTTGTTAGAGAATGAGGATGAAAAAGTCAAATAATATCTTAATATTATGAAAATAGGTTTTTTTTATGTTTTTGTTTTTGAGACAGAGCCTCAAGCTGTTGCCCTGGGTAGAGTGCCGTGGCATCAGAGTTTATAGCAACCTCTAATTCCTGGGCTTAAGCTATTCTCTTGCCTCAGCCTCCCAAGTAGCTGGGACTACAGGTGCCTACCACACCTGGCTATTTTTTGGTTGTAGGCCCAACCAACCCATTGTTGTTTGGCAGGCCCGAGCTGGAGTCGAACCTGCCAGCTCTGGTGTATGTGGCTGGTGCCTTAGCCATTTGAGCTACAGGCGCTGAGCCTATTCCAGGATTTCTTTAGGCAGATGCAAACAGATGGATATTGATACAATATCTTACTCTCCCTTTTGCTAGTATAAAATGTACCACACTTTATTCGGTACCTTTCTTTTTTCACATAATATATCCTAGAGATCTTTTTATATTTGTACATGTGGAGTTTTCCTTTTTTTTTTTTAAGACAGAATTTTACTCTGACACCCTAGGTAGAGTGGTGTGGCATCATCATAGCTTCTCAAACTTAGGCTCAAGTGATCCTTTTGCCTCAGCCTCCTGAGTAGCTGGGACTACAGGTGTGAGTCACCATGCCTGGCTAGTTTTTCTATTTTTAGTGGAGCTAGGGTTTCACTCTTGGCTCAGGCTGGTCTTGAACTCCTAAGCTCAAGCAGTCGTCCCATCTTGGCCTCCCAGAATGCTAGGATATAGGCATGAGCCACCATGCCTGGCTTTTTTTTTTTTTTTTTGAAGATAGGGTCTTGCTCTTTTCCCAGGCTAGGCAGTGGCATCATCATACCTCACTGTAAGCTCAAACTCTTGGGCTAAAGCAGTGGTTCTCAACCTTCCTAATTCTGCAATGTACTTTCATTGTTAAAAAGGGGTCGCAACGCACGGGTTGAGAACAGCTGGGCTAAAGGGATCCTCCCAAGTAGTTAGGACTATAGGCATGTGCTGCTTACTATGCCTGACTAATTATTCTTACTTTTTGTGTAGATGGAGTTTTAGGTTTTGCTGTTATTCAGGCTGGTCTCAAACTCCTGGCCTCAAATGATCTTACTACTTCGGCCTTCAAAAGTGCTAGAATTAAAGGTGTGAGTCATTGTGCCCAGTCCCATTCTGTTTTTATTTATTTATTTATTTGTTTTTTGAAACAGAGTCTCAATATGTCACCCTCCGTAGAGTGCTGTAATGTCATAGCTCACAGCAAGCCAAACTCTTGGGCTTAAGCGAATCTTTTGCCTCAGCCGCCCAAGTAGCTGGGACTACAGGTGCACAACACAACACCTGGCTATTTTTGTTGTTGTTGCAATTGTCATTATTGTTTAGCTGGCCTGGGCTGGTTTCGAACCTGCCAGCTTGGGTGTATGTGGCTAGTGCTGTAACCACTGTGCTACAGGCACTGAGACCCCATTCTGTTTTTAAAATAAACCTTTTAGGGGAGCGCCTGTGGCTCAAGGAGTAGGGTGCTGGCCCCGCAGGTTCAAGCCCGAACCCGCCAAAACTGCGAAAATAAATAAATAAACCTGCTACATATCTGGGTGCTCCCTCCTGAAAAAATAAATTAATAAAAATAAAATAAACCTTTTATATATCCGATGCCCCTCCTGAAAAAATAAATTAAAAAAAAAAAACAAAAACCTTTTTTTTTTTGCAGTTTTTGGCTGGGGCTGGGTTTGAACCCGCCACCTCTGGTATATGGGGCCAGTGCCCTACTCCTTTGAGCCATAGGTGCCGCCTGAGGCTCTTTTCTTGAGGCAGAGTCTCACTCTATTGCCCTGAGCAGAGTGCCACAGCATCACAGCTCATAGCAACCTCAAACTCTTGGGCTCAAGTGATCCTCTTACCTTAGCCTCCCAAGTAGCCGGGACTATAGGCTAATAAACTTTGTTTTAGATCTACAGAAAATTTACAGAGATAATACAGAGAATTCTTATACACCCACACCAAATTTTCTTAGTTATTAACACCTTATGTGTTATAGTAAAATTTTCACAATTCGTGAACCAGTATTGATACATTATTATTAACTAAAGTCCAAGTTTTTTTTCTTTTCTTTTTTTTTGAGACAGAGCCTCAAGCTATCACCCTGGATAGAGTGCTGTGACATTACAGCTCACAGCAACCTCCAACTCCTGGGCTTAAGCAATTCTCTTGCCTCAGCCTCCCAAGACTGTAGTCCCAAGTAGCTGGGACTATAGGCACCTGCCACAACACTCAGCTATTTTTTTGGTTGTAGTTGTCATTGTTTGGCAGGCCTCGCTGGATTGAAACCCGCCAGCTCTGGTGTATGTGGCTGGTGCCTTAGCCACTTGAGCTACAGGTGCCACCAAAAGTCCATATTTTATTCACGTTTCTTTAGTTTTTATTTAATATCCAGGATTGCATCCAGAATATGATAGTCACTAGGCCAGCTGTGATCTTTTTGGCTGTAACAGTTAAACTCTTTTTTTTTTTTTTTTTTTAAGATAGTCCTGCAGGGCGGCGCCTGTGGCTCAGTGAGTAGGGCGCCCGCCCCATATGCCGAGGGTGGCGGGTTCAAACCCAGCCCTGGCCAAACTGCAACAAAAAAGTAGCCGGGCGTTGTGGCGGGCGCCTGTAGTCCCAGCTACTTGGGAGACTGAGGCAAGAGAATTGCGTAAGCCCAAGAGTTAGAGGTTGCTGTGAGCCATGTGACGCCACGGCACTGTACCAAGGGCGGTACAGTGAGACTCTGTCTCTACAAAAAAAAAAAAAAGATAGTCCTGCTATGTCACCCTCGGTAGAGTGCTATGGTGTCACAGCTCACAGCAACCTCAAACTTCTGGGCCCAAGCCACTCTCCTGCCTCAGTCTCCCACATAGCTGGGACTACAGGCACCTGTCACAGTGCCAGCTATTTTTTGTTGCAGTTGTCATTGTTGTTTTAGCTGGCTCAGGCTGAGTTCGAACCTGCCAACTTGGGTTCGGGCGCTGTGCTACGGGCGCTGAGCTGACAGTTAAACTCTTTAAGTTATTGTTTCCTGTTTTTAAAAATCTTTAGAGAAGGGCAGCGCCTGTGGCTCAGTGAGTAGGGTGCCGACCCCATATACCGAGGGCAGTGGGTTCCAAACTGGTCCTGGCCAAACTGCAACAAAAAATAGCTGGGCTTTGTGATGGGCACCTGTAGTCCCAGCTACTCCGAAGGCTGAGGCAAGAGAATCGCTTAAGCCTAAGAGCTGGAGGTTGCTGTGAGCTGTGATGCTACGGCACTCTACCAAGGGCAACAAAGTGAGACTCTGTCTCCAAAAAGAAAAAGAAAATCTTCAGAGAAACAAATTTTGTAATTTATTTATTTATTTTTTATTTATTTATTTATTTATTGAGACAGAGTCTCAACTTGGTCACCCTCAGAATGCTGTGGCATCTTAGCTGACAGCAACCTCAAACTCTTGGGCTCAAGCAATCCTCTTGCCTCAGCCTCCCAAGTAGCTGGGACTACAGGCACTCAACACAATGCCTGGCTATTTTTTAGAGACAGGGTCTTGCTCTAGTCCAGGCTGGTCTTGAGTTCCTGAGCTCAGGCAGTCCACCTGCTTTGGCCTCCCAGAGTGCTGGGAGCCACTGCACCCACCCCTAAATTTTATAATTTTTTTTTTTTTTTTGTAGAGACAGAGTCTCACTGTACCGCCCTTGGTAGAGTGCTGTGGCATCACGCGGCTCACAGCAACCTCTAACTCTTGGGCTTACGCGATTCTCTTGCCTCAGCCTCCCGAGTAGCTGGGACTACAGGCGCCCGCCTGCCACAACACCCGGCTATTTTTTTGTTGCAGTTTGGCCGGGGCTGGGTTTGAACCCGCCACCCTCGGCATATGGGGCCGGCGCCCTACTCACTGAGCCACAGGCGCCGCCCAATTTTATAATTTTTAATACTAACCTTTTTTGTTCTGAAATTCTTTTTCTCTTTTTTTGTAGAGACAGAGTCTCACTTTGTCACCCTCAGTAGAGTGCTGTGGCATCACAGCTCACAGCAACCTTCAACTCCTGAGTTTAGGCGATTCTCTTGCCTCAGCCTCCCAAGTAGCTGGGACTACAGGTGCCCGCCACAACGCCCGGCTATTTTTTTGTTGCAGTTTGGCCAGGGCCGGGTTTGAACCCATCACCCTCGGCATATGGGGCCAGCGCCCTACTCACTGAGCCACAGGTGCCGCCCTGTTCTGAAATTCTTAAATCTATCCTCATGATACATAGTTGAGCTTTTCCTTTTAAGGAGGCAATATGTTATGATAAAGATCACTCTAGAAACAATGAGGCTTTGGTTCTAATCTTGACCCAGGGTTTTTAATGTGGTCTTGGACAAGTTATTTAACCTCTCTGTGCCTTAGATCTTTTCCTTTCTGTGGTGACATTATTAACCTGGCAGTGTTTTTCCCCATTCCTTGTATATAAATATACATTTTGGTTAGATCGGTAATCTTTACATTATTGTTATTAGGCAATAACATTATTGTTATTGTTAGTAGTGATTACTTGTATTCTCTTTGCTCAACTTTTTTTCTTTTGTGTCACTATTTGACTTAATTTTTTTTTTCCTTGTTCAGTTCACATGTGTATTAATTTATCCTCAAACTCTTTTCCAACAGTTTTCCTCTCTCAGTATGTAACAACGCATCAGTGGCTCAGTGGGTAGGGCACCGGCCCCATCTCCTGAGGGTGGTGAGTTTGAACCTGGCTCTGGCTATATTGCAACAAAAAAATAGCTGGGGGTTGTGGCGGATGCCTGTAGTCCCAGCTACTTGGGAGGCTGAGGCAAGAGTATCGCCTAAGCTCAGGAGTTGGAGGTTGCTGTGAGCTGTGATGCCACAGCACTCTACTGCTGGTGATAAAGTGAGACTCTGTCTCTTAAAAAAAAAAAAAAGAATGTTGTTGGCCAGTTTGATCTTCTGGGATATTTCTTCCAGAACCTTCAGACTTACTCTGATTTACACTGGTCACCCTCCATGACTGGTATACAGCTGTCAACTTAGGATCTACCTTTACCATCATTGTAAGGATTTTCAATTCTCTCTTCACTTCTCTCTTATGTTAGTTGGATCCCTTGTATCTTAGATTGTATGCTTTCTTTTCTGGTTTATTCCCTTACTATGTCCAACGTGTATACCTTCCAGTAGATTAGCTTCCTAGTAAAGGGAATATGGGAGGAAATTTTTTGAGACCCTTTGTGTCTGAAACTATATTCATACAATCCTTACAGTGACAAGTTAATGTTTGGTGGGGTTTTAGAATTGTGTAGGTTGGATATATTCTTTCTTTAGAAGTTTCTTTAGACATGTATGTATTACCTTGCAGATTCATTGCAGTGTTGCCATTCTGACTCTTGTTCTTTTAACACAAGAGCACTAAAATTTTTATTTTAACACAAGAGTGGGTTTCTGGGACTTCACTGTGGAAGGATCTGCCTGAGTTCTTTTTTTGGAAGTCTGTGATGTTGAGGTCTTTAAATCTTTGCTGGTCAGATTTCCTAAAGAATTATTCATTGTGTTGCTGGAGGACATAATCCTGGTTGTTAGTATTATTGGAGCTGAAATGAGAGACAATTTGAAGTCATGACATAGTAAACCTGAAACAGTGAAAAAGAAATAATAAATGATCACTGTTTTAAGTCATTAAAAATGTATGTATATACATAGTTAAGTGGATTTAGTCTCTTTTTTTTTTTTTTTTGTAGAGACAGAGTCTAACTTTACTGCCTTCGGCAGAGTGCCATGACATCACAGGACTCACAGCAACCTTCAATTCCTGGGCTTATGCCATTCTCTTGCCTCAGCCTCCTGAGCAGCTGGGACTATAGGCTCCCGCCACAATGCCTGGCCATTTTTTTGTTGCAGTTTGGCCGGGGCCGGGCTTGAACCCACCACCCTTGGCATGTGAGGCCGGCACCCTACTCACTGAGCCACAGGCGCTGCCCTAGTCTCTTTGTTTTTAATACTGTTTGTACTGTATCCCTCAGTTGTACCTTGTATTCCCTAATACAGAAAACTTCTGTTTCCTTTTCCAGCAGCATAATCTAATCTTCTGATGAGGTGGAAGAGGAACCTACCTGGCCGTGTGTAGAGGATGGGATGTAAGAGGGTGTCAGTTGACTATTTTTTTTTTTTGTCAGTTGACTAGTAAACAGACTTTTCCCCATTTCTTCTGTTTTTAGCTCTCTTCACCCTTATTTCTTAGATGTGCTTGCTGCAGACAATTCCTGAGCCATACAGGGGTTCTGTGGCCCAAATCAGAATGCTTTTCAGCTTCCCCCATTGTCAGTGTAAGATTAATTTTTTTTTTTTTAAGAGACAGGTCTCCCTTGGTTGTGTGGGATGGAATGTAGTGATTAAGTGATGTGTTCATAGCTCACTGTAACCACAAACTTTGGGCCTCAAGCAAGCCTCCTACCTCAGCCTCCTGGGTTTAGCTAGAACTATAGATATGTGCCAGCATGCCCAGATAATTTTTTTTTTTTTTTGGTGACAGAGTCTCACTTTGTAACTCTTGGTAGAGTGCTGTGGCGTCATAGCTCATGGCAATCTCAAACTCTTGGGCTCAAGCGATTCTCTTGCCTCAGCCTCCTGAGTAGATGGGACTACAGGTTCCCTACACAACATCTAGCTATTTTTAGAGACAAGGTCTCCCTCTGGCTTCGACTGGTATTCAACCTGTGAGCTCAGGCAATCCACCCACCTCAGCCTCCCAGAGTGCTAGGATTATAGGTGTGAGCCACCACGCCTGGCCACCAGATAATTTTTAAATTTTTGTAGAGTCAAGGTCTTACTATGTTGCCCAGTCTGGACCTGACTCCTGGCTTCAAGAGAGCCTCCTGCCTTGCTTTCCAAAGTGCTGAGATTGCAGGTGTAAGCCACTGTGCCCAGCCTAAGATTGATCTTTTTGGGATCTGTTAAGTCAATTATCACCTTTCCATTTGCTTTCTAACTTGAATCATTAAGATTTTCTAAGACCCAACACTTATAAGAGATTTAGAAATGGTTAGGGTTTTCAGAGGAGTTTCTTTTCTTTTTTTTTTTTTTGTAGAGACAGAGTCTCACTGTACCGCCCTCAGGTAGAGTGCCGTGGTGTCACACGGCTCACAGCAACCTCTAGCTCTTGGGCTTAAGTGATTCTCTTGCCTCAGCCTCCCGAGCAGCTGGGACTATAGGCGCCCGCCACAACGCCTGGCTATTTTTTTGTTGCAGTTTGGCCGGGGCTGGGTCTGAACCCGCCACCCTCGGCATATGGGGCCAGCGCCCTACTCACTGAGCCACAGGCGCCGCCCTCTTTTTTTTTTTTTTTTTTAGAGACAGAGTCTCACTTTATGGCCCGTGGTAGAGTGCCGTGGCATCACACAGGTCACAGCAACCTCCAGCTCCTGGGCTTAAGCGATTCTCTTGCTCAGCCTCCCGAGTAGCTGGGACTACAGGCGCCCGCCATAGCACCCGGCTATTTTTTGGCTATTTATAGATGTCATAGCATACTACAACTGTGTCCCTGGGGTCAAGTTGCCCTCTTGCTTCAGTTTCCTAAGTAACTAACTGAGAGTATAAGCATTGCATTACTGTGCCTGGTTCTCTATTCTTTTTTATAAAGTTAAAACTAATTCATTTACACCCACGTTCACGGTAGCATTATTCACAATAGCTGAAAAGGTGGAGGCAAGTGTGCATCTACGGATGAATGGATAAACAAAATGTGATACATACAAAGGAATATTTTTAGCTTTTTTTTTAAAAAAATGTAGAGACAGAGTATCACTTTATCGTCCTCGGTAGAGTGCTGTAGTGTCACAGCTCACAGTAAACTCCTGGGCTTTAGGCAGTTCTCTCGACTCAGCCTCCCAAGTAGCTGGGACTATAGGCGCCCGCCACAATGCCTGGCTATTTTGTTTTTGTTGCAGTGTGGCAGGTTGGGTTTGAACCCGCCACCCTTGGTATATGGGGCCAGTGCCCTACCCACTGAGCCACAGGCACCGCCCTAGCTTTTTTTTTTAAATAGAGTCTCACTTTGTTTTCTTCAATGGAGTGCCGTAACATCATAGCTCATAGCAACCTCAAACTGTTGGGCTCAAATGATGCCCTTGGCTTCGCCTCCCAAGTAGCTGGGACTGTAGCACCCCTCACAATGCCCAGCTATTTTTAGAGATGGGGTCTTGCTCTGGTTCAGGCTGATCTCAAACTCATGAGTTCAGGTGATCTACTCACTTTGGCCTCCCAGAGTGATGGAATTACAAGTGTGAACCACCAAGCCCGGCCTTATTATTTAGCTTTAAAGGGAGGAAATTCTTTCAGATGCTACAACATGGGTGAACCTTGAGGACACTGTGTTAAGAGAAATAAGGTAAAAAAAAAAAAAAAAAAAAAAAAGAGAGAGACATAAGGCAGCCATAAAAGGGCAAATATTTTAAGATTTTTTTAAATTAATAAGTGCTAAATAAGTCTTACTTATCCTTATCTTGTCCTACCATTGAAAGAGAGAATAAAACCTTGCCAAAATATCCCAAAAGACTTCTTTTTTTTTTTGAGACAAAGTCTCACTCAGTCTCCCTGTGCTTGAGTGCTGTGGTGTTATAGCTCACAGCAGCCTCAAACTCTTGGGCTCAAGCAATCCTCTTGCCTTAGCCTCCCAAGTAGATGGGACTACAGGTGCCCGGCATAACACCCAGCTATTTTTAGAGTTGGGGTCTCATTCTTGCTTAGGCTGGTCTTAAACTCCTGAGCTCAAGCAATGCTCCTGCCTCAGCCTCCCAGAGTGCTAGGATTACAGGTATGAACTATCTTGCCTGGCCCCCAAAAGACTTCTTACTTGATTTTTTTTTTTTTTTTTTAAGGCAAGAGTCTCCCTGTGCTGTTCTCGGTAGAGTGCTGTGGCATCATCCCTCACAGCAACTTCAAACTCTTGGGCTTAAGAGATTCTCTTGCCTCAGCCTCCCAAGTAGCAGGGACTGTAGGCGCCTGCCACAATGCCCAAGTATTTTTTTTTTTTTTGCAGTTGCCACTGTTGTTTAGCTGGCCCTGGCTGGGTTCGAATCTGCCAGCCTCGGTGTACGTAGCCAATGCTGTAACCACTGTGCTATGGGTGCTGAGCCAAGACTTCTTATTTGAGATGAAGCTCAAACTCCTCTGAGTTAAAGGCTTTCATAGTCTGGCTTTTATTCTCCTATCTTTGACATTATTCCTAGCACTCATCTTGACCTATTGTTATAATGCAGATATTTTTTCCCCAAAAATAGTTTAAAAGGAAATCATTGGCTCAGCTACCACTTGGACTTTACCTAACAAACGCAAACAATGTAATGTTATCATTTGTACCCTCATATTAATCTGAAAATTTATTTCTTTATTTTTTTAGAGACAGTCTCACTTTATCACCCTTGGTAGGGTGCTGTGGTGTCACAGCTCACAGCAACCTCCAACTCCTGGGCTTAAGCGATTCTCTTGCCTCAGCCTCCTGAGTAGCTGGGACTTCAGGCACCTGCCCCAGCGCCTGGCTATTTTTTGTTGCAGTTTGGCTGGGGCTGGGTTTGAACTCGCCACCCTTGGTATACAGGGCTGGCACCCTACCCAATGAGCCACAGGCACTGCCCTAATCTGAAAATTTAAAAACATCGTCATTAAGGTGTACTGTGCAGAACACATCTCTTTGCCTTTTAAAAAAAGCTTCTAAGAATAACATAGAATCTTCACAGTTGTTTATCCATTTCATAGATACCTCCTGTGTGACAGGCACAGTTCTGTGTCCTAGGGAATGTAGTAGTTAACAAAAGGAAGACTCTATTGTCTTCTTGCTTATAATCTAGCTGGGAGGTATAAGGGAGATTCAACTTTTTTACAAGGTATTAATTATTTACAAAGGGAAAAAAAATTTTTTTTTTTGGTTGTTGCAGTTTTGACCCGGGCCAGGCTTGAACCCACCACCACTGGCATATGGGGTTGGCGCCCTACTCTTTGAGCCACAGGCACCACCTGGAAACAATTTTATGGTAAAGAAACCCTGTAGTTAACCCTAGTAACCAATGATCAAGGTTAAAATCACCTAGAGTGAGACATTAATGAGCCTTTTTTTTTTTTTGGTAGAGACAGAGTTTCACTTTATCACCCTTGGTAGGAGCCTTGGTGTCACACAGCTCACAGCAACCTCCAACTCCTGGGCTTAGCCGATTCTCTTGCCTCAGCCTCCCAAGTAGGTGGGACTACAGGCACCCACCACATTGCCCAGCTATTATTTTTGTTGTTGCAGTTTGGCCGGGGCTGGGTTTGAGCCCTCCACCCTCAGTATATGGGGCTGGCACCCTACCCACTAGTGCATGGTACTTTATATGACAGTGTGAGTGGAGCAATGCCATTTTTTTTTTAGAGACAGAGTCTCACTTTGTTGCCTTCGGTAGAGTGCTGTGGTGTCACAGCAACCTCCAGCTCTTGGGCTTAGGTGATTCTCTTGCCTCAGCCTCCTGAGCAGCTGGGACTACAGGCGCCCACCAGAATGCCCAGCTATTTTTTTGTTGCAGGTTAGCCGGGGCCAGGTTCAAACCCACCAGCCTCGTTATATGGGGCTGGCACCCTACTCACTGAGCCACAGGTGCTGCCCAATGTGCCATTTTGTATCCTCTGTTATAATGCACCAGGAAAAGCAGGTCAATTTTGTGGTGGTTTTGCCAAAAATGCATGACCTTAATTAATTTAATCATGAAAACCATCAGACAAATCTGGCTTAAGGGACATGATACAAAATAACTGATCAGTGTATTTCAAACAAGGAGAACTGGAAGAAATGTCAAAGATCAGAGGCGACTAAGGAAGCATGACAATTAAATTTAATGTGGATCTTGGATGGGATCTTAGAACAGAAAAAGGTCATTAGTAGAAAAATATGGTGAAATCCAAATAAGTTATATAGTTTAGTTGATAACATCACTGTTAATTTCTTAGTTTTGATAATTGTGGTTATGTAAGATGTTGTGAAAGATGATTAAAGCTATACTGAAATTCTCTGCACTATTTTTATAATTTATTGTAAGTCAAAAACTATTTGCACATAAAATGTTTAAATACTTATAGGCGCTACTACTATTCCAATTTTACCAGGAAGAAACTGAGACATAGAGAGATTAACTTGTCTCATGGTTGCATTATTAGTCAGTAGCAAGCTGGGATTTCAACCCAATAGTCTGGTTCTAGAGGTCAGTTTTTTTTTTTTTTTTGAGATAACTATTTTTTTTTTTTGCAGTTTTTGGCAGGGGCTGGGTTTGAACCTGCCACCTCCTGCATATGGGGCCGGCACCCTACAGTTTTTTTGTTTTTTTTTTAAAGGCATAGAGTGCGGTGGCATCGTAGCTCACAGCTTAAATGATCCTCTTGCCTTAGCCTTCCAAGTAGCTGGCAATATAGGCGCCCACCACCGTGCCCAGCTAGTTTTTAGAGACAGGGTCTCACTTTTGCTCAGGCTGGCCTCAAACTCCTGAGCGGAGGGTATCCACCCACCTCGCCCTCCCATAATGCTAGGATTACAGGCATGAGCCACCACGCCTGGCCTAGAGCTCAGATTTGATGATAAAATTTTCACATATAGGTAGGATCTGTACAGAAAGTGTAGCATACTTAGGTGTTCCTCAAACCAACCAGAAGAGCGAGAAAACCAATAATCTCTATAGTTCATAGAGTTATACGAACTAAATCTGTTAGGTAAAGTTAGGTTTTTGTCAGGTATTTTTATAGGACTTGTATCCTTTTTTTTGTTGTTGTTGTTGTTTTTTGAGACAGAGTCTTATTCTGTTAACCTGGGGAGAGTACAGTGGTATTATGGCAGCTCACTGCAACCTTAAACTCCTGGGCTCAAGTGGTCTTCCTGCCTCAGCCTTCTGAATAGCTGGGACTATAGGGGCAAGCCATAGCTTCCAGCTAATTTTTCTGTTTTTTAGTGGAGATGGGGGTCTCATTCTTGCTCAAGCTGGTCTCGAACTCCTGAGCTCAAGCAGTCCTCCGGGCTTGACCTCTCAAGAGTGCTAGGATTACAGGTATGAGCTACCACGCCAAACCTTTTATCATTTATAAGACAAAATTCTTATACGTAATGAGAAATTAGTTTTTACTAAAGTTCAGTGGCTTTAATAAAATTTGTTTAATTGTTATTAACTTTGATAGAGTTATCAGGAACATTTCAAAATGTTATTTCTGCACAAGGAATATCAGACTTATTTTATCGTGGAATTAAAATATGTGATACTCTAGGGCTGTGCCTGTGGCTCAAAGCTACAGTCTAAGTGTTTTAGTCGTACATCCCTTATTTACTCACTCTTAGATTGCACTTACTGAGACCTACTCAGTTCAGCTTCTAACTCTGATGCCTTTCCCATCTGCTGATGTGAAGTGTGCAGATTGGATTTCACAGAGGAAAGGCCCACAACCCTCTCCATATGCCGGAGGTGGTGGGTTCAAACCCAGCCCTGGCCAAAAAAATAATAATAATAAAATAAAATTACATTAGAAATAGTTTAGGGGCGGCACCTGTGGCTCAGTGAGCAGGGCGCCGGCTCTATATACCGAGGGTGGCGGGTTCAGACCCAGCCCCGGCCAAACTGCAACAACAAAAAAAAATAGCCAGGCTTTGTGGCGGGCGCCTGCAGTCCCAGCTACTCGGGAGGCTGAGGCAGGAGAATCGCCTAAGCCCTGGAGTTGGAGGTTGCTGTGAGCTGTGTGACGCCACGGCACTCTACCGAGGGCAATAAAGTGAAACTGTCTCTACAAAAAAAAAAAAAGAAAGAAATAGTTTTAAAAAATATGTGTTACTCTAATGAGAATTGTTCAATTTTGAAAAGCAGGCAAAGGTACAGTTGAAAAAAGTCTATAGATTGGTACAGACTTACATACAGCATAATAGCTAATTATTTTGCAGTTCAAAGATCTGAGCAAGAAGAGAAGGGCTTGAACTGAAAGTAGTGACTTTAAATCAGATATGTGGGAGAATTTACTGACCAAAAAGGTTTTAGAAATATTAGAGTGGGTTATAAAATCATCTGGAGCATTTTTTTTTCAAAGTAGAGAAGTAATTTCTTGGAAGAGAAGTCTGTCTGATTTCTTGGAAAAGTGCCTAGAAAGAACCAGGAGTATATCTGTATTACTAAACAGATCTGATTTTGTGTTCTATAAAATTGATGACTAAATGTTATTTGCTAGTTTTAGTTGGTCTTACTTGCCTCAGTATAAGCATCCTTTTTTTCTTCTTTCTTTTTTTTTTTTAGAGACAAAGTCTCACTTTGTTGCCCTTGGTAGAGTGCAGTGGCATCATAGCTCACAGCAACCTCCAGCTCCTGGGCTTAGACGATTCTGTTGCCTTAGCCTCCCAAGTAGGTGAGACTACAGGTGCCTGCCACAACCTTTTTTTTTCTTCTTTTGTTGAGAGAAGGGGTCTTACTCTTTTACACAGGCTGGAGTGCAGTAGTGGAGTCAAAGCTCACTGCAGCCTCCAACTCCTGGGCTCAGGTGATCCTCCTGCCTTAGCCTCCATTAGGACTACAGGCATGTGTCATTAAGCCTGACTTTAATTTTTTGCAGTGACAAAGTCTAGCTGTGTTGCTCAGGCTGATCTCCCAACTCCTGGTCTCCTACCTCAGCTTCCCAAATGCTGGGATTATACATGTGAGCCACCATGCTTGGCTGCCATGGGGAGAAGCTTTAAAGTATATATAAAAGAGGTTTCAGTCAAAAAGTAAAAATTTCATACACTTGTTTCTTCCTCAAAAGCTTGCGTTCAAGAGTTGAGATGGTTTTTCCTGAACAGACCAACCTGAGCTTGTTTTAACTGTTTGACTTTGTCACAATCACAAAATATTAAATTTAATGTTGATGGATGTATCTTTCCGTAATTTTTGTGTTTGAAGAATCTTTTCTGTAGCCTGAGTAAAGTTTCTTCTATTACATACATATCTTCTGTTACATATTTCAGAGGCTTTTTTTGTTTTGCTCTGCC